>NC_142176.1:7004428-7371928 GCF_026936395.1 Plectropomus leopardus | reverse complement strand
GTCGTTCAAAATTGTGCCAAAAAGTCAAACTATAGCATTGGTTCCAAAACCGCCCAAAAATTCATACTATAGCATGTGGTCCAAAACTGTGTCAAAAAGTCATGCTACAGCATTGGGTCCAAAGTCGATCAAAAAGTCATACTTTAGCATGTGGTCCAAAATCACGCCAAAAAGTCATACCATAGCATTGGGTCCAAAACTGCCCAAAAAGTCATACTATAGCATGTGGTCAGAATGGCTCCAAAAAGTCATACTAAAGCATTTGGTTCAAAATTGCACCAAAAAGTCAACCTAGAGCATCGGTTCCAAAACTGCCCAAAAACTATTACTACAGCGTGTCATTCAAAATTGCGTCAAAAAGTCATACTATAGCATTGGGTCCAAAATCAATATCAATCATTAATACTTTAGCATGCGGTCCTAAATGGCGCCAAAAAGTCATCCTATAGCAAGTTGTTCAAAATAGCGCCAAAAAGTAATACTATAGCAATTGATCCAAAATCGCCTCTATGAGTCATACTATTGCATTGGTTCCAAAACTGCCCAAAAACTCATAGTGTAGCATGTTGTTCAAAATCTCACCAAAAAGTTGAACTATTGCATTGGGTCCAAAATTGCGCCAGAAAGTCAGACTATAGCATTGGGTCCAAAATGGCCTCCAAAAGTCATACTATTGCATTGGTTCCAAAACCGCCCAAAAAGTGTTACTACAGCATGTCGTTCAAAATTGTGCCAAAAAGTCATACTATAGCATGTGGTCCAAAATCTTTCAAAAAAGTCATACTATTGCCTTGGTTCCAAAATTGCCCAAAAAGTCATACTATAAGCATGTGGTCAAAAATCGTGCCAAAAAGTCATTCTATAGCATTGGGTCCAAAATGGCGCCAAAAAGTCATACTATAGCAGGTTGTTCAAAATAGCACCAAAAAGTAATACTACAGCATTGGTTCCAAAATCGCCCCAAAACTCAAACTATAGCATTTGGTCCAAAATCACCCCAAAAAGTCATACTATGGCATGTGGTTTAAAATTGTGCCAAAAAGTCAGACTATAGCATTGGGTCCAAAATTGCCCAAAAAGTCATACTATAGCATGTTATCCAAAATCTTGCAAAAAAGTCATACTATAGCAAGTTGTTCAAAATCGTGCCAAAAGTCACACTATAGCATTGGGCCAGAAATCATGCAAAAAAAAAAAAATAGTACTTTAGCATGTGGTCAAAATTGTGCCAAAAATTCATTCCATAGCATTGGGTCCCAAATGCCGCCAGAAAGTCATACTATAGCATTTGGATCCAAAATGGACCAAAAAAGTCATACTAAAGCAAGTTGTTCAAAATAGCACCAAAAAGTAATACTATAGCATTTGGTCCAAAATTGCCACTATAAGTCATACTATTGCATTGGTTCCAAAACTGCCCAAAAAGTCATAGTATAGCTTGTTGTTCAAAATCTCATCAAAAAGTCAAACTATTGCATTGCGTCCAAAATTGTACCAGAAAGTCAGACTATAGCATTGGGTCCAAAATGGCCCCCAAAATTCATACTATTACACTGGTTCCAAAACTGCCCAAAATGTCATACTATAGCTTGACGTTCAAAATCGCTCCAAAAAGTTTTTCTATAGCATTGGTTCCAAAATCGCCAAAAATTCATACAATAGCATGTGGTCCAAAACTGTGTCAAAAAGTCATACCATAGCATGTGGGTCAAAATCCATCCAAAAAAATCATACTATAGCATTGGGTCCAAAATCGATCAAAAAAGTCATACTATAGCAAGTTCATTGGGTCCAAAATGGTCCCCAAAATTTATACTATTGCATTGGTTCCAAAATAGCCCAAAATGTCATACTATAGCTTGACATTCAAAATCGCTCCAAAAAGTAATACTATTGCATTGGTTCCAAAATCGCCCAAAAAGCCATACTCTATCATGTGGTCCAAATTCTCATAAGAATGTCATACTATAGCATGTAGCCAAAAATAGGGTAAGGGGTTAGAGTTAGGGTTAGCACCCAAAAGTCACACCATAGCATTGGATCCAAAATGGCCCCAAAAAGGCAAACTATTGCATTGGGTCCAAAATTGCGCCAGAAAGTCAGATTACAGCATTGGGTCCAAAATGGCCCAAAAATTTATACGATAGCACGTGGTCCAAAACTGCGTCAAAAAGTCATACTTTAGCATTTGGTCCAATATTGTCCAAAAAATTATACAATAGCATGTCGTCCAAAATTGTGCAAAAGAAGTTAATACTATATTATGTTGTCAAAAATCACACCAAAATGTCATACTATAGCATGTCTTCCAAAATCGTACAAAAAAGTCATACCATAGCATGTCGTCCAAAATAGCATTAATGGTAATGCAAATGTATATACATGTATATCTATAATGTCGGACTGGTTTTTCTCTGACTGCTCTGTCTCTGCGCAGAAAGCTCTGCAGAGGGTTCTGAAAACTGCCCAATTCTTCCCTGGAGTGCTACATCCTGCCAACAAGGTTGTCGACTGCAAGTTGTCTGTGGAGGACGTGCAGCAACATCAAGGACTGAACTCCCAAGCCACCACAGACATTATGCCCTCCTCCCCTCATCCCAAAGTCAAGGAAGGTTCCTCAGCTGGCTGAAAGACAAGGAGGGTTGAATTCAGCCCTTACTGCCTGCTGCCGTCATCAGATACGGGTGTCACTTCATGTGAAGTGTCAGAGGGAACAACATATGAGGTCGAAAAGTCACAGTACTGAATGTCACATAAATAATCACACCATAGTATCATGACCCCTCCTGTGTCCAGGCCTGTTTGTGCTGTCTCCTCCCCTTGCAGGTAGTGGACTGACTGTGACGCTCATTAGGGAGCTGGCTCACCTGTGCACACAAAGCTGGGCAGCTCAGCCTGCGTTACTCTCTTGCTGCTATTTCAGATCACATGGTCCATTCGTTTAGTTGACTTGTTTCGACCTTTCCGGTAGCATGCAACATCTTCATACATTATTTTAAACTCAACCTGGAAATAACACACGACTACAGCATTGGGTCCAAAATAGCACCAAAAACTCACACTATAGCACAGTGTTTCTCACACTGGTATGTGTACCCCTCGGGGGTACATGGAGGAACTCCGGGGGGTACATGAGATTACTAGAAAAGTGTATTTTAAAAAAACAGCAGTAATGCATAACTCTTAAAAAATAATATTATGAAAAGGTTAGTAAAAATACAAATCTGTGTTAATGAACTGAATTATTATTGTCAATATTCAATTTCAGTTAAGTGATGCTTATTAAAAATTCTGATGCATTAGGAATTGTATGATGGCAAAAGGAATGATTTGCCAAGAATTAAGGCACTGACTCTTTAGATTCGAAAAAGGAGTTTTTTTTAAATGTTTGAAATTTAAGTGTTTTCCAGTTACAATGTTGTTTAATAAATAAGACACTGATGGCACAGCGCTGTGTTGTACTTCTTTCTTTCTATCAAAAATGTTTTACATCGGTCAGGGGGTACTTGGCTGACAAAAAAAAAAAGTTAGCAAAGTTCTCAAAAAACTTAATGCTATTCGCCATACTATAGTATTGCATTTTCAGTTCTTTTTTCAACATGCTATATCATGGTGTTTTTTCCAATTTTTTCAACAGTCTATACTATGGCTTGTTTCAGCACGCTATTTTAGGTGGTTTCCTGCTTGTTTTGGGAAATGTTATTTTTTGAAATTTTCCCCATACTACAGTATTGCATTTTTGGTCATTTTTTTCAACATTCATTATGGGTTTTTAGACTGTTTTTGCAACGTTCTTTATTATGGCGTGTCTTGGCACACTATTTTATGCTGTTTTGAGGTGTTTTAAGCTGTTTTTGGGACATGTCATATTTTGACATTTTTAGCCATACTATAGCCTTGCCTATCTGGTCATTTTCTCAACATTCATCATTATGACTTTTTTGGTCGGTTTTGCAACGTTCTTTGTTATGGCGTGTCTTGGCACACTATTTTATGCTGTTGTGAGGTGTTTTAAGCTTTTTTTGGGAGATGTCATATTTTGACTTTTTTTTTCTTTCCATACTATAGCCTTGCCTTTTTGGTCATTTTTTCAACATCCATAATTATGACTTTTTTGGTAGTTTTTCCAACATTCTTTGTTATGGCGTGTCTTTGCACACTATTTTATGCTGTTTTGAGGTGTGTAAAGATGTTTTTGGTAAATGTCATATTTTGACTTTTTTAGCCATACTATAGCCTTGCCTTTTTGGTCATTTTTTCAACATCCATAATTATGACTTTTTTGGTCATTTTAGCCTGGTTCTTCGTTATGGCGTGCCTTGGCACACTATTTTATGCTGTTTTGAGGTGTTTTAAACTGTTTTTGGGACATGTCATATTTTGACTTTTTTTTTTTCCATACTATAGCCTTGCCTTTTTGGTCATTTTTTCCACATCCATAATTATGACTTTTTAGACCATTTTTGCAAGATTCTTTGTCATGGCGTGTTTTCGCGCACTATTTTATGCTGTTTTGAGGTGTTCTAAGCTGTTTTTGGGACATGTCATATTTTGACTTTTTTGTGTTGCCATACTATGGCCTTGCCCTTTTGGTCACCTTTTCAACATTTATCATTATGGGTTTTAAGACTGTTTTTGCAAGATTCTTTGTTATGGCGTGTTTTCGCGCACTATTTTATGCAGTTTTGAGGTGTTTTAAACTGTTTTTGGGACATGTCATATTTTGACTTTTTTAGCCATACTATAGCCTTGCCTTTTTGGTCATTTTTTCAACATCCATAATTATGACTTTTTTGGTCGTTTTTGCAACATTCTTTGTTATGGCGTGTCTTGGCACACTATTTTATGCTGTTTTGAGGTGTTTTAAACTGTTTTTGGGACATGTTATATTTTGACTTTTTTTTTTTCCATACTATAGCCTTGCCTTTTTGGTCATTTTTTCAACATCCATAATTATGACTTTTTTGGTCGTTTTTGCAACATTCTTTGTTATGGCGTGTCTTGGCACACTATTTTATGCTGTTTTGAGGTGTTTTAAGCTGTTTTTGGGACATGTCTTATTTTGACTTTTTTAGCCATACTATAGCCTTGCCTTTTTGGTCATTTTTTCAACATCCATTATTATGGGTTTTTAGACCATTTTTGCAAGATTCTTTGTCATGGCGTGTTTGGCACACTATTTTATGCAGTTTTGAGGTGTTTTAAACTGTTTATGGGACATGTCATATTTTGACTTTTTTTTTTCCATACTATAGCCTTGCCTTTTTGGTCCTTTTTTCAACATCCATAATTATGACTTTTTGGTCGTTTTGTAACATTCTTTGTTATGGCGTGTCTTGGCACACTATTTTATGCTGTTTTGAGGTGTTTTAAGCTGTTTTTGGGACATGTCTTATTTTGACTTTTTTAGCCATACTATAGCCTTGCCTTTTTGGTCATTTTTTCAACATCCATTATTATGGGTTTTTAGACCATTTTTGCAAGATTCTTTGTTATTGCGTGTTTTTGCGCACTATTTTATGCAGTTTTGAGGTGTTTTAAACTGTTTTTGGGACATGTCATATTTTGACTTTTTTTTTTTCCATACTATAGCCTTGCCTTTTTGGTCATTTTTTCAACATCCATAATTATGACTTTTTTGGTCGTTTTTGCAACATTCTTTGTTATGACGTGTCTTTGCACACTATTTTATGCTGTTTTGAGGTGTTTTAAGCTGTTTTTGGGACATGTCTTATTTTGACTTTTTTTTTTCCATACTATAGCCTTGCCTTTTTGGTCATTTTTTCATCATCCATAATTATGGTTTTTTTGGTTGTTTTTGCAAGATTCTTTGTCATGGCGTGTCTTGGCACACTATTTTATGCTGTTTTGAGGTGTTTTAAACTGTTTTTGGGACATGTCATATTTTGACTTTTTTTTTTTTCCATACTATAGCCTTGCCTTTTTGGTCATTTTTTCAACATCCATAATTATGACTTTTTTGGTCGTTTTTGCAACATTCTTTGTTATGGCGTGTCTTGGCACACTATTTTATGCTGTTTTGAGGTGTTTTAAATTGTTTTTGGGACATGTCATATTTTGACTTTTTTTTTTTTTCCATACTATAGCCTTGCCTTTTTTGTCTTTTTTTCAACATCCATAATTATGACTTTTTTGGTCGTTTTTGCAACATTCTTTGTTATGGCGTGTCTTGGCACACTATTTTATGCTGTTTTGAGGTGTTTTAAGCTGTTTTTGGGACATGTCATATTTTGACTTTTTTAGCCATACTATAGCCTTGCCTTTTTGGTCATTTTTTCAACATCCATAATTATGACTTATTTGGTCGTTTTTGCATGGTTCTTCGTTATGGCCTGTCTTGGCACACTATTTTATGCAGTTTTGAGGTGTTTTAAGCTGTTTTTGGGACATGTCATATTTTGACTATTTTGTTTTGCCATACTATAGCCTTGCCTTTTTGGTCATTTTTTCAACATCCATAATTATGACTTTTTTGGTCGTTTTTGCATGGTTCTTCGTTATGGCGTGTCTTGGCACACTATTTTATGCTGTTTTGAGGTGTTTTAAACTGTTTTTGGGACATGTCATATTTTGACTTTTTTTTTTTCCATACTATAGCCTTGCCTTTTTGGTCATTTTGTCAACATCCATAATTATGACTTTTTTGGTCGTTTTTGCAACATTCTTTGTTATGGCGTGTCTTGGCACACTATTTTATGCTGTTTTGAGGTGTTTTAAGCTGTTTTTGGGACATGTCATATTTTGACTTTTTTAGCCATACTATAGCCTTGCCTTTTTGGTCATTTTTTCAACATCCATAATTATGACTTATTTGGTCGTTTTTGCATGGTTCTTCGTTATGGCCTGTCTTGGCACACTATTTTATGCAGTTTTGAGGTGTTTTAAGCTGTTTTTGGGACATGTCATATTTTGACTATTTTGTTTTGCCATACTATAGCCTTGCCTTTTTGGTCATTTTTTCAACATCCATAATTATGACTTTTCTGGTCGTTTTTGCATGGTTCTTCGTTATGGCGTGTCTTGGCACACTATTTTATGCTGTTTTGAGGTGTTTTAAACTGTTTTTGGGACATGTTATATTTTGACTTTTTTTTTTTCCATACTATAGCCTTGCCTTTTTGGTCATTTTTTCAACATCCATAATTATGACTTTTTTGGTCGTTTTTGCAAGATTCCTTGTTATGGCGTGTCTTGGCACACTATTTTATGCTGTTTTGAGGTGTTTTAAGCTGTTTTTGGGACATGTCATATTTTGACTTTTTTTTTTTGCCATACTATAGCCTTGCCTTTTTGGTCATTTTTTCAACATCCATAATTATGACTTTTTTGGTCGTTTTTGCAACATTCTTTGTTATGGCGTGTCTTGGCACACTATTTTATGCTGTTTTGAGGTGTTTTAAACTGTTTTTGGGACATGTCTTATTTTGACTTTTTAGCCATACTATAGCCTTGCCTTTTGGTCATTTTTCAACATCCATTATTATGGGTTTTTAGACCTTTTTTGCAAGATTCTTTGTCATGGCGTGTTTTCGCGCACTATTTTATGCAGTTTTGAGGTGTTTTATACTGTTTTTGGGACATGTCATATTTTGACTTTTTTTTTTTCCATACTATAGCCTTGCCTTTTTGGTCATTTTTTCAACATCCATAATTATGACTTTTTTGGTCGTTTTTGCAACATTCTTTGTTATGACGTGTCTTTGCACACTATTTTATGCTGTTTTGAGGTGTTTTAAGCTGTTTTTGGGACATGTCTTATTTTGACTTTTTTAGCCATACTATAGCCTTGCCTTTTTGGTCATTTTTTCATCATCCATAATTATGGTTTTTTTGGTTGTTTTTGCAAGATTCTTTGTCATGGCGTGTCTTGGCACACTATTTTATGCTGTTTTGAGGTGTTTTAAACTGTTTTTGGGACATGTCATATTTTGACTTTTTTTTTTTCCATACTATAGCCTTGCCTTTTTGGTCATTTTTTCAACATCCATAATTATGACTTTTTTGGTCGTTTTTGCAACATTCTTTGTTATGGCGTGTCTTGGCACACTATTTTATGCTGTTTTGAGGTGTTTTAAGCTGTTTTTGGGACATGTCTTATTTTGACTTTTTTATTCATACTATAGCCTTGCCTTTTTGGTCATTTTTTCAAAATCCATAATTATGACTTATTTGGTCGTTTTTGCATGGTTCTTCGTTATGGCGTGTCTTGGCACACTATTTTATGCAGTTTTGAGGTGTTTTAAGCTGTTTTTGGGACATGTCATATTTTGACTTTTTTGTTTTGCCATACTATAGCCTTGCCTTTTTGGTCATTTTTTCAACATCCATAATTATGACTTTTTTGGTCGTTTTTGCATGGTTCTTCGTTATGGCGTGCCTTGGCACACTATTTTATGCAGTTTTGAGGTGTTTTAAGCTGTTTTTGGGACATGTCATATTTTGACTTTTTTTTTTCCATACTATAGCCTTGCCTTTTTGGTCATTTTTTCAACATCCATAATTATGACTTTTTTGGTCATTTTTGCAAGATTCTTTGTTATGGCGTGTCTTGGCACACTATTTTATGCTGTTTTGAGGTGTTTTAAGCTGTTTTTGGGACATGTCATATTTTGACTTTTTTGTTTTGCCATACTATAGCCTTGCCTTTTTGGTCATTTTTTCATCATCCATAATTATGGGTTTTTTGGTTGTTTTTGCAAGATTCTTTGTCATGGCGTGTCTTGGCACACTATTTTATGCTGTTTTGAGGTGTTTTAAACTGTTTTTGGGACATGTCATATTTTGACTTTTTTTTTTTCCATACTATAGCCTTGCCTTTTTGGTCATTTTGTCAACATCCATAATTATGACTTTTTTGGTCGTTTTTGCAACATTCTTTGTTATGGCGTGTCTTGGCACACTATTTTATGCTGTTTTGAGGTGTTTTAAGCTGTTTTTGGGACATGTCATATTTTGACTTTTTTAGCCATACTATAGCCTTGCCTTTTTGGTCATTTTTTCAACATCCATAATTATGACTTATTTGGTCGTTTTTGCATGGTTCTTCGTTATGGCCTGTCTTGGCACACTATTTTATGCAGTTTTGAGGTGTTTTAAGCTGTTTTTGGGACATGTCATATTTTGACTATTTTGTTTTGCCATACTATAGCCTTGCCTTTTTGGTCATTTTTTCAACATCCATAATTATGACTTTTTTGGTCGTTTTTGCATGGTTCTTCGTTATGGCGTGCCTTGGCACACTATTTTATGCTGTTTTGAGGTGTTTTAAATTGTTTTTGGGACATGTCATATTTTGACTTTTTTTTCCTTACTATTGCCTTTCCTTTTTGGTCATTTTGTCAACATCCATAATTATGACTTTTTTGGTCGTTTTTGCAACATTCTTTGTTATGGCGTGTCTTGGCACACTATTTTATGCTGTTTTGAGGTGTTTTAAGCTGTTTTTGGGACATGTCATATTTTGACTTTTTTAGCCATACTATAGCCTTGCCTTTTTGGTCATTTTTTCAACATCCATAATTATGACTTATTTGGTCGTTTTTGCATGGTTCTTCGTTATGGCCTGTCTTGGCACACTATTTTATGCAGTTTTGAGGTGTTTTAAGCTGTTTTTGGGACATGTCATATTTTGACTATTTTGTTTTGCCATACTATAGCCTTGCCTTTTTGGTCATTTTTTCAACATCCATAATTATGACTTTTTTGGTCGTTTTTGCATGGTTCTTCGTTATGGCGTGCCTTGGCACACTATTTTATGCAGTTTTGAGGTGTTTTAAACTGTTTTTGGGACATGTCATATTTTGACTTTTTTTTTTCCATACTATAGCCTTGCCTTTTTTGTCATTTTTCAACATCCATAATTATGACTTTTTGGTCGTTTTGCAAGATTCTTTGTTATGGCGTGTCTTTGCACACTATTTTATGCTGTTTTGAGGTGTTTTAAGCTGTTTTTGGGACATGTCATATTTTGACTTTTTTTTTTTGCCATACTATAGCCTTGCCTTTTTGGTCATTTTTTCAACATCCATAATTATGACTTTTTTGGTCGTTTTTGCAACATTCTTTGTTATGGCGTGTCTTGGCACACTATTTTATGCTGTTTTGAGGTGTTTTAAACTGTTTTTGGGACATGTCTTATTTTGACTTTTTTAGCCATACTATAGCCTTGCCTTTTTGGTCATTTTTTCAACATCCATTATTATGGGTTTTTAGACCATTTTTGCAAGATTCTTTGTCATGGCGTGTTTTCGCGCACTATTTTATGCAGTTTTGAGGTGTTTTAAACTGTTTTTGGGACATGTCATATTTTGACTTTTTTTTTTTCCATACTATAGCCTTGCCTTTTTGGTCATTTTTTCAACATCCATAATTATGACTTTTTTGGTCGTTTTTGCAACATTCTTTGTTATGGCGTGTCTTTGCACACTATTTTATGCTGTTTTGAGGTGTTTTAAGCTGTTTTTGGGACATGTCTTATTTTGACTTTTTAGCCATACTATAGCCTTGCCTTTTTGGTCATTTTTCATCATCCATAATTATGGTTTTTTTGGTTGTTTTTACAAGATTCTTTGTCATGGCGTGTCTTGGCACACTATTTTATGCTGTTTTGAGGTGTTTTAAACTGTTTTTGGGACATGTCATATTTTGACTATTTTGTTTTGCCATACTATAGCCTTGCCTTTTTGGTCATTTTTTCAACATCCATAATTATGACTTTTTTGGTCGTTTTTGCATGGTTCTTCGTTATGGCGTGCCTTGGCACACTATTTTATGCTGTTTTGAGGTGTTTTAAACTGTTTTTGGGACATGTCATATTTTGACTTTTTTTTTTTCCATACTATAGCCTTGCCTTTTTGGTCATTTTTTCAACATCCATAATTATGACTTTTTTGGTCGTTTTTGCAACATTCTTTGTTATGGCGTGTCTTGGCACACTATTTTATGCTGTTTTGAGGTGTTTTAAGCTGTTTTTGGGACATGTCTTATTTTGACTTTTTTAGCCATACTATAGCCTTGCCTTTTTGGTCATTTTTTCAACATCCATAATTATGACTTATTTGGTCGTTTTTGCATGGTTCTTCGTTATGGCGTGTCTTGGCACACTATTTTATGCAGTTTTGAGGTGTTTTAAGCTGTTTTGGGACATGTCATATTTTGACTATTTTGTTTTGCCATACTATAGCCTTGCCTTTTTGGTCATTTTTCAACATCCATAATTATGACTTTTTTGGTCGTTTTGCATGGTTCTTTGTTATATGGCGTGCCTTGGCACACTATTTTATGCAGTTTTGAGGTGTTTTAAACTGTTTTTGGGACATGTCATATTTTGACTTTTTTTTTTTCCATACTATAGCCTTGCCTTTTTGGTCATTTTTTCAACATCCATAATTATGACTTTTTTGGTCGTTTTTGCAAGATTCTTTGTTATGGCGTGTCTTGGCACACTATTTTATGCTGTTTTGAGGTGTTTTAAGCTGTTTTTGGGACATGTCATATTTTGACTTTTTTTTTCCATACTATAGCCTTGCCTTTTTGGTCATTTTTTCAACATCCATAATTATGACTTTTTGGTCGTTTTGCAACATTCTTTGTTATGGCGTGTCTTGGCACACTATTTTATGCTGTTTTGAGGTGTTTTAAACTGTTTTTGGGACATGTCTTATTTTGACTTTTTTAGCCATACTATAGCCTTGCCTTTTTGGTCATTTTTCAACATCCATTATTATGGGTTTTTAGACGTTTTTGCAAGATTCTTTGTCGTGGCTTGTTTTCGCGCACTATTTTATGCAGTTTTGAGGTGTTTTAAACTGTTTTTGGGACATGTCATATTTTGACTTTTTTTTTTCCATACTATAGCCTTGCCTTTTTGGTCATTTTTTCAACATCCATAATTATGACTTTTTTGGTCGTTTTTGCAACATTCTTTGTTATGGCGTGTCTTTGCACACTATTTTATGCTGTTTTGAGGTGTTTTAAGCTGTTTTTGGGACATGTCATATTTTGACTTTTTTTTTTTCCATACTATAGCCTTGCCTTTTTGGTCATTTTTTCAACATCCATAATTATGACTTTTTTGGTCGTTTTTGCAACATTCTTTGTTATGGCGTGTCTTGGCACACTATTTTATGCTGTTTTGAGGTGTTTTAAGCTGTTTTTGGGACATGTCATATTTTGACTTTTTTGTTTTGCCATACTATAGCCTTGCCTTTTTGGTCATTTTTTTAAACATCCATTATTATGGGTTTTTAGACCATTTTTGCAAGATTCTTTGTCATGGCGTGTTTTGGCACTATTTTATGCAGTTTTGAGGTGTTTTAAACTGTTTTTGGGACATGTCATATTTTGACTTTTTTTTTTTCCATACTATAGCCTTGGCTTTTTGGTGATTTTTCAACATCCATAATTATGACTTTTTTGGTCGTTTTTGCAACATTCTTTGTTATGGCGTGTCTTTGCACACTATTTTATGCAGTTTTGAGGTGTTTTAAGCTGTTTTTGGGACATGTCATATTTTGACTTTTTTTTTTCCATACTATAGCCTTGCCTTTTTGGTCATTTTTCAACATCCATAATTATGACTTTTTTTGGTCGTTTTTGCTATATTCTTTTTTATGGCGTTTTTTTGCGCACTATTTTATGCTGTTTTGAGGTGTTTTAAACTGTTTTTGGGACATGTCATATTTTGACTTTTTTTTTTCCATACTATAGCCTTGCCTTTTTGGTCATTTTTTCAACATCCATAATTATGACTTTTTTGGTCGTTTTTGCAACATTCTTTGTTATGGCGTGTCTTGGCACACTATTTTATGCTGTTTTGAGGTGTTTTAAGCTGTTTTTGGGACATGTCATATTTTGACTTTTTTAGCCATACTATAGCCTTGCCTTTTTGGTCATTTTTCAACATCCATAATTATGGGTTTTTAGACCATTTTGCAAGATTCTTTGTTATGGCGTGTCTTGGCACACTATTTTATGCAGTTTTGAGGTGTTTTAAACTGTTTTTGGGACATGTCATATTTTGACTTTTTTTTTTTCCATACTATAGCCTTGCCTTTTTGGTCATTTTTTCAACATCCATAATTATGACTTTTTTGGTCGTTTTGCAACATTCTTTGTTATGGCGTGTCTTGGCACACTATTTTATGCTGTTTTGAGGTGTTTTAAACTGTTTTTGGGACATGTCATATTTTGACTTTTTTTTTCCATACTATAGCCTTGCCTTTTGGTCATTTTTCAACATCCATAATTATGACTTTTTGGTCGTTTTGCAACATTCTTTGTTATGGCGCGTCTTGGCACACTATTTTATGCTGTTTTGAGGTGTTCTAAGCTGTTTTTGGGACATGTCATATTTTGACTTTTTTGTGTTGCCATACTATGGCCTTGCCCTTTTGGTCATTTTTCAACATCCATAATTATGACTTTTTTGGTCGTTTTGCAACATTCTTTGTTATGGCGTGTCTTGGCACACTATTTTATGCTGTTTTGAGGTGTTTTAAGCTGTTTTTGGGACATGTCATATTTTGACTTTTTAGCCATACTATAGCCTTGCCTTTTTGGTCATTTTTTCAACATCCATTATTATGGGTTTTAGACCATTTTGCAAGATTCTTTGTCATGGCGTGTTTTCGCGCACTATTTTATGCAGTTTTGAGGTGTTTTAAACTGTTTTTGGGACATGTCATATTTTGACTTTTTTTTTTCCCTTCTTTAGCCTTGCCTTTTGGGTCCTTTTTCAACATCCATAATTATGACTTTTTTGGTCGTTTTGCAACATTCTTTGTTATGGCGTGTCTTGGCACACTATTTTATGCTGTTTTGAGGTGTTTTAAGCTGTTTTTGGGACATGTCATATTTTGACTTTTTTTTTCCATACTATAGCCTTGCCTTTTTGGTCATTTTTTCAACATCCATAATTATGACTTTTTTGGTCGTTTTTGCAACATTCTTTGTTATGGCGTGTCTTGGCACACTATTTTATGCTGTTTTGAGGTGTTTTAAGCTGTTTTTGGGACATGTCATATTTTGACTTTTTTTTTTTCCATACTATAGCCTTGCCTTTTTGGTCTTTTTTTCAACATCCATAATTCTGACTTTTTTGGTCGTTTTGCAACATTCTTTGTTATGGCGTGTCTTGGCACACTATTTTATGCTGTTTTGAGGTGTTTTAAGCTGTTTTTGGGACATGTCATATTTTGACTTTTTAGCCATACTATAGCCTTGCCTTTTTGGTCATTTTTCAACATCCATTATTATGGGTTTTAGACCATTTTGCAAGATTCTTTTTCATGGCGTGTTTTCGCGCACTATTTTATGCAGTTTTGAGGTGTTTTAAACTGTTTTTGGGACATGTCATATTTTGACTTTTTTTCCATACTATAGCCTTGCCTTTTTGGTCATTTTTCAACATCCATAATTATGACTTTTTGGTCGTTTTTGCAACATTCTTTGTTATGGCGTGTCTTGGCACACTATTTTATGCTGTTTTGAGGTGTTTTAAGCTGTTTTTGGGACATGTCATATTTTGACTTTTTTTTTTTCCATACTATAGCCTTGCCTTTTTGGTCATTTTTTCAACATCCATAATTATGACTTTTTTGGTCGTTTTTGCAACATTCTTTGTTATGGCGTGTCTTTGCACACTATTTTATGCTGTTTTGAGGTGTTTTAAACTGTTTTTGGGACATGTTATATTTTGACTTTTTTTTCCATACTATAGCCTTGCCTTTTTGGTCATTTTTTCAACATCCATAATTATGACTTTTTGGTCGTTTTTGCAACATTCTTTGTTATGGCGTGTCTTGGCACACTATTTTATGCTGTTTTGAGGTGTTTTAAGCTGTTTTTGGGACATGTCATATTTTGACTTTTTGTTTTGCCATACTATAGCCTTGCCTTTTTGGTCATTTTTCAACATCCATAATTATGGGTTTTAGACCATTTTGCAAGATTCTTTGTCATGGCGTGTTTTGGCACACTATTTTATGCTGTTTTGATGTGTTTTAAACTGTTTTTGGGACATGTCATATTTTGACTTTTTTTTTCCATACTATAGCCTTGCCTTTTTGGTCATTTTTTCAACATCCATAATTATGACTTTTTTGGTCGTTTTTGCAACATTCTTTGTTATGGCGTGTCTTGGCACACTATTTTATGCTGTTTTGAGGTGTTTTAAGCTGTTTTTGGGACATGTCATATTTTGACTTTTTTTTTTTCCATACTATAGCCTTGCCTTTTTGGTCATTTTTTCAACATCCATAATTATGGGTTTTAGACCATTTTTGCAAGATTCTTTGTCATGGCGTGTCTTTGCACACTATTTTATGCTGTTTTGAGGTGTTTTAAACTGTTTTTGGGACATGTTATATTTTGACTTTTTTTTTTTTCATTCTATAGCCTTGTCTTTTTGGTCATTTTTCAACATCCATAATTATGACTTTTTGGTCGTTTTGCAACATTCTTTGTTATGGCGTGTCTTTGCACACTATTTTATGCTGTTTTGAGGTGTTTTAAACTGTTTTTGGGACATGTCATATTTTGACTTTTTTTTCCATACTATAGCCTTGCCTTTTTGGTCATTTTTCAACATCCATAATTATGACTTTTTTGGTCGTTTTGCAACATTCTTTGTTATGGCGTGTCTTGGCACACTATTTTATGCTGTTTTGAGGTGTTTTAAGCTGTTTTTGGGACATGTCATATTTTGACTTTTTTAGCCATACTATAGCCTTGCCTTTTTGGTCATTTTTTCAACATCCATTATTATGGGTTTTTAGACCATTTTTGCAAGATTCTTTGTCATGGCGTGTCTTTCACACTATTTTATGCAGTTTTGAGGTGTTTTAAACTGTTTTTGGGACATGTCATATTTTGACTTTTTTTTTTCCATACTATAGCCTTGCCTTTTTGGTCATTTTTTCAACATCCATAATTATGACGTTTTGGTCGTTTTGCAACATTCTTTGTTATGGCGTGTCTTTGCACACTATTTTATGCTGTTTTGAGGTGTTTTAAACTGTTTTTGGGACATGTCATATTTTGACTTTTTTTTTTTCCATTCTATAGCCTTGCCTTTTTTGTCCTTTTTCAACATCCATAATTATGACTTTTTTGGTCGTTTTGCAACATTCTTTGTTATGGCGTGTCTTTGCACACTATTTTATGCTGTTTTGAGGTGTTTTAAACTGTTTTTGGGACATGTCATATTTTGACTTTTTTTTTTTTCCATACTATAGCCTTGCCTTTTTGGTCATTTTTTCAACATCCATAATTATGACTTTTTTGGTCGTTTTTGCAACATTCTTTGTTATGGCGTGTCTTGGCACACTATTTTATGCTGTTTTGAGGTGTTTTAAGCTGTTTTTGGGACATGTCATATTTTGACTTTTTTAGCCATACTATAGCCTTGCCTTTTTGGTCATTTTTTCAACATCCATAATTATGACTTTTTGGTCGTTTTGCAAGATTCTTTGTTATGGCGTGTCTTGGCACACTATTTTATGCTGTTTTGAGGTGTTTTAAACTGTTTTTGGGACATGTTATATTTTGACTTTTTTTTTTTCCATACTATAGCCTTGCCTTTTTTGTCATTTTTTCAACATCCATAATTATGACTTTTTTGGTCGTTTTTGCAACATTCTTTGTTATGGCGTGTCTTGGCACACTATTTTATGCTGTTTTGAGGTGTTTTAAACTGTTTTTGGGACATGTTATATTTTGACTTTTTTTTTTTTCCATACTATAGCCTTGCCTTTTTGGTCATTTTTTCAACATCCATATTTTTGACTTTTTGGTCATTTTTGCAACATTCTTTGTTATGGCGTGTCTTGGCACACTATTTTATGCTGTTTTGAGGTGTTTTAAGCTGTTTTTGGGACATGTCATATTTTGACTTTTTTGTTTTGCCATACTATAGCCTTGCCTTTTTGGTCATTTTTTCAACATCCATTATTATGGGTTTTTAGACCATTTTTGCAAGATTCTTTGTCATGGCGTGTTTTCGCGCACTATTTTATGCAGTTTTGAGGTGTTTTAAACTGTTTTTGGGACATGTCATATTTTGACTTTTTTTTTTTCCATACTATAGCCTTGCCTTTTTGGTCATTTTTTCAACATCCATAATTATGACTTTTTTGGTCGTTTTTGCAACATTCTTTGTTATGGCGTGTCTTGGCACACTATTTTATGCTGTTTTGAGGTGTTTTAAACTGTTTTTGGGACATGTCATATTTTGACTTTTTTATCCATACTATAGCCTTGCCTTTTTGGTCATTTTTCAACATCCATAATTATGACTTTTTTGGTCGTTTTGCAACATTCTTTGTTATGGCGTGTCTTGGCACACTATTTTATGCTGTTTTGAGGTGTTTTAAACTGTTTTTGGGACATGTCTTATTTTGACTTTTTTAGCCATACTATAGCCTTGCCTTTTTGGTCATTTTTTCAACATCCATTATTATGGGTTTTTAGACCATTTTTGCAAGATTCTTTGTCATGGCGTGTTTTCACAAGACTATTTTATGCAGTTTTGAGGTGTTTTAATCTGTTTTTGGGACATGTCATATTTTGACTTTTTTTTTTTCCATACTATAGCCTTGCCTTTTTGGTCATTTTTCAACATCCATAATTATGACTTTTTTGGTCGTTTTGCAACATTCTTTGTTATGGCGTGTCTTTGCACACTATTTTATGCTGTTTTGAGGTGTTTTAAGCTGTTTTTGGGACATGTCATATTTTGACTTTTTTAGCCATACTATAGCCTTGCCTTTTTGGTCATTTTTCATCATCCATAATTATGGTTTTTTGGTTGTTTTACAAGATTCTTTGTCATGGCGTGTCTTGGCACACTATTTTATGCTGTTTTGAGGTGTTTTAAACTGATTTTGGGACATGTCATATTTTGACTTTTTTGTTTTGCCATACTATAGCCTTGCCTTTTTGGTCATTTTTTCAACATCCATAATTATGACTTTTTTGGTCGTTTTTGCAACATTCTTTGTTATGGCGTGTCTTGGCACACTATTTTATGCTGTTTTGAGGTGTTTTAAGCTGTTTTTGGGACATGTCTTATTTTGACTTTTTTAGCCATACTATAGCCTTGCCTTTTTGGTCATTTTTTCAAAATCCATAATTATGACTTATTTGGTCGTTTTTGCATGGTTCTTCGTTATGGCGTGTCTTGGCACACTATTTTATGCAGTTTTGAGGTGTTTTAAGCTGTTTTTGGGACATGTCATATTTTGACTATTTTGTTTTGCCATACTATAGCCTTGCCTTTTTGGTCATTTTTTCAACATCCATAATTATGACTTTTTTGGTCGTTTTGCAAGATTCTTTGTTATGGCGTGTCTTGGCACACTATTTTATGCTGTTTTGAGGTGTTTTAAACTGTTTTTGGGACATGTCATATTTTGACTTTTTTTTCCATACTATAGCCTTGCCTTTTTGGTCATTTTTCAACATCCATAATTATGACTTTTTGGTCGTTTTGCAACATTCTTTGTTATGGCGTGTCTTGTCACACTATTTTTTGCTGTTTTGAGGTGTTTTAAGCTGTTTTTGGGACATGTCATATTTTGACTTTTTTGTTTTGCCATACTATAGCCTTGCCTTTTTGGTCATTTTTTCATCATCCATAATTATGGGTTTTTTGGTTGTTTTTGCAAGATTCTTTGTCATGGCGTGTCTTGGCACACTATTTTATGCTGTTTTGAGGTGTTTTAAACTGTTTTTGGGACATGTCATATTTTGACTTTTTTTTTTTTTCCTTACTTTAGCCTTGCCTTTTTGGTCATTTTTCAACATCCATAATTATGACTTTTTGGTCGTTTTTGTAACATTCTTTGTTATGGCGTGTCTTTGCACACTATTTTATGCTGTTTTGAGGTGTTTTAAGCTGTTTTTGGGACATGTCTTATTTTGACTTTTTTTTTTTTCCATACTATAGCCTTGCCTTTTTGGTCATTTTTTCAACATCCATAATTATGACTTTTTGGTCATTTTGCAAGATTCTTTGTTATGGCGTGTCTTGGCACACTATTTTATGCTGTTTTGAGGTGTTTTAAGCTGTTTTTGGGACATGTCATATTTTGACTTTTTGTTTTGCCATACTATAGCCTTGCCTTTTTGGTCATTTTTCAACATCCATAATTATGGGTTTTTTGGTTGTTTTGCAAGATTCTTTGTCATGGCGTGTCTTGGCACACTATTTTATGCTGTTTTGAGGTGTTTTAAGCTGTTTTTGGGACATGTCATATTTTGACTTTTTTTTTTTTCCATTCTTTAGCCTTTCCTTTTTGGTCATTTTTCAACATCCATAATTATGACTTTTTGGTCGTTTTTGCAACATTCTTTGTTATGGCGTGTCTTTGCACACTATTTTATGCTGTTTTGAGGTGTTTTAAGCTGTTTTTGGGACATGTCTTATTTTGACTTTTTTTTTCTTCCATACTATAGCCTTGCCTTTTTGGTCATTTTTCAACATCCATAATTATGACTTTTTTGGTCGTTTTGCAACATTCTTTGTTATGGCGTGTCTTGGCACACTATTTTATGCTGTTTTGAGGTGTTTTAAGCTGTTTTTGGGACATGTCATATTTTGACTTTTTGTTTTGCCATACTATAGCCTTGCCTTTTGGTCATTTTTCAACATCCATAATTATGGGTTTTTGGTTGTTTTTGCAAGATTCTTTGTCATGGCGTGTCTTGGCACACTATTTTATGCTGTTTTGAGGTGTTTTAAACTGTTTTTGGGACATGTCATATTTTGACTTTTTTTTTTTCCATACTATAGCCTTGCCTTTTTGGTCATTTTTTCAACATCCATAATTATGACTTTTTTGGTCGTTTTTGCAACATTCTTTGTTATGGCGTGTCTTTGCACACTATTTTATGCTGTTTTGAGGTGTTTTAAGCTGTTTTTGGGACATGTCTTATTTTGACTTTTTTTTTTTCCATACTTTAGCCTTGCCTTTTTGGTCATTTTTTCAACATCCATAATTATGACTTTTTGGTCATTTTGCAAGATTCTTTGTTATGGCGTGTCTTGGCACACTATTTTATGCTGTTTTGAGGTGTTTTAAGCTGTTTTTGGGACATGTCATATTTTGACTTTTTTTTGCCATACTATAGCCTTGCCTTTTTGGTCATTTTTTCATCATCCATAATTATGGGTTTTTTGGTTGTTTTTGCAAGATTCTTTGTCATGGCGTGTCTTGGCACACTATTTTATGCTGTTTTGAGGTGTT
Source organism: Plectropomus leopardus (assembly GCF_026936395.1). NCBI lineage: Eukaryota > Metazoa > Chordata > Actinopteri > Perciformes > Serranidae > Plectropomus > Plectropomus leopardus. The sequence goes on along the minus strand of NC_142176.1, from coordinate 7,351,661 downwards.
TTAAACTGTTTTTGGGACATGTCATATTTTGACTTTTTTGTTTTGCCATACTATAGCCTTGCCTTTTTGGTCATTTTTTCAACATCCATAATTATGACTTTTTTGGTCGTTTTTGCAACATTCTTTGTTATGGCGTGTCTTTGCACACTATTTTATGCTGTTTTGAGGTGTTTTAAGCTGTTTTTGGGACATGTCTTATTTTGACTTTTTTTTTTTTCCATACTATAGCCTTGCCTTTTTGGTCATTTTTTCAACATCCATAATTATGACTTTTTTGGTCGTTTTTGCAACATTCTTTGTTATGGCGTGTCTTGGCACACTATTTTATGCTGTTTTGAGGTGTTTTAAGCTGTTTTTGGGACATGTCATATTTTGACTTTTTTAGCCATACTATAGCCTTGCCTTTTTGGTCATTTTTTCAACATCCATTATTATGGGTTTTTAGACCATTTTTGCAAGATTCTTTGTCATGGCGTGTTTTCACAAGACTATTTTATGCAGTTTTGAGGTGTTTTAAACTGTTTTTGGGACATGTCATATTTTGACTTTTTTTTTTTTCCATACTATAGCCTTGCCTTTTTGGTCATTTTTTCAACATCCATAATTATGACTTTTTTGGTCGTTTTTGCAACATTCTTTGTTATGGCGTGTCTTGGCACACTATTTTATGCTGTTTTGAGGTGTTTTAAGCTGTTTTTGGGACATGTCATATTTTGACTTTTTTAGCCATACTATAGCCTTGCCTTTTTGGTCATTTTTTCAACATCCATTATTATGGGTTTTTAGACCATTTTTGCAAGATTCTTTGTCATGGCGTGTTTTCGCGCACTATTTTATGCAGTTTTGAGGTGTTTTAAACTGTTTTTGGGACATGTCATATTTTGACTTTTTTTTTTTCCATACTATAGCCTTGCCTTTTTGGTCATTTTTTCAACATCCATAATTATGACTTTTTTGGTCGTTTTTGCAACATTCTTTGTTATGGCGTGTCTTTGCACACTATTTTATGCTGTTTTGAGGTGTTTTAAACTGTTTTTGGGACATGTTATATTTTGACTTTTTTTTTTTCCATACTATAGCCTTGCCTTTTTGGTCATTTTTTCAACATCCATAATTATGACTTTTTTGGTCGTTTTTGCAACATTCTTTGTTATGGCGTGTCTTTGCACACTATTTTATGCTGTTTTGAGGTGTTTTAAGCTGTTTTTGGGACATGTCTTATTTTGACTTTTTTTTTTTTCCATACTATAGCCTTGCCTTTTTGGTCATTTTTTCAACATCCATAATTATGACTTTTTTGGTCATTTTTGCAAGATTCTTTGTTATGGCGTGTCTTGGCACACTATTTTATGCTGTTTTGAGGTGTTTTAAGCTGTTTTTGGGACATGTCATATTTTGACTTTTTTGTTTTGCCATACTATAGCCTTGCCTTTTTGGTCATTTTTTCATCATCCATAATTATGGGTTTTTTGGTTGTTTTTGCAAGATTCTTTGTCATGGCGTGTCTTGGCACACTATTTTATGCTGTTTTGAGGTGTTTTAAACTGTTTTTGGGACATGTCATATTTTGACTTTTTTGTTTTGCCATACTATAGCCTTGCCTTTTTGTTCATTTTTTCCTTATCCATTATTATGACTTTTTTGGTCGTTTTTGCAACATTCTTTGTTATGGCGTGTCTTTGCACACTATTTTATGCTGTTTTGAGGTGTTTTAAGCTGTTTTTGGGACATGTCTTATTTTGACTTTTTTTTTTTTCCATACTATAGCCTTGCCTTTTTGGTCATTTTTTCAACATCCATAATTATGACTTTTTTGGTCGTTTTTGCAACATTCTTTGTTATGGCGTGTCTTGGCACACTATTTTATGCTGTTTTGAGGTGTTTTAAGCTGTTTTTGGGACATGTCATATTTTGACTTTTTTAGCCATACTATAGCCTTGCCTTTTTGGTCATTTTTTCAACATCCATTATTATGGGTTTTTAGACCATTTTTGCAAGATTCTTTGTCATGGCGTGTTTTCGCGCACTATTTTATGCAGTTTTGAGGTGTTTTAAACTGTTTTTGGGACATGTCATATTTTGACTTTTTTTTTTTCCATACTATAGCCTTGCCTTTTTGGTCATTTTTTCAACATCCATAATTATGACTTTTTTGGTCGTTTTTGCAACATTCTTTGTTATGGCGTGTCTTGGCACACTATTTTATGCTGTTTTGAGGTGTTTTAAGCTGTTTTTGGGACATGTCATATTTTGACTTTTTTAGCCATACTATAGCCTTGCCTTTTTGGTCATTTTTTCAACATCCATTATTATGGGTTTTTAGACCATTTTTGCAAGATTCTTTGTCATTGCGTGTTTTCGCGCACTATTTTATGCAGTTTTGAGGTGTTTTAAACTGTTTTTGGGACATGTCATATTTTGACTTTTTTTTTTTTCCATACTATAGCCTTGCCTTTTTGGTCATTTTTTCAACATCCATAATTATGACTTTTTTGGTCGTTTTTGCAACATTCTTTGTTATGGCGTGTCTTGGCACACTATTTTATGCTGTTTTGAGGTGTTTTAAGCTGTTTTTGGGACATGTCATATTTTGACTTATTTGTTTTGCCATACTATAGCCTTGCCTTTTTGGTCATTTTTCATCATCCATAATTATGGGTTTTTGGTTGTTTTTGCAAGATTCTTTGTCATGGCGTGTCTTGGCACACTATTTTATGCTGTTTTGAGGTGTTTTAAACTGTTTTTGGGACATGTCATATTTTGACTTTTTTGTTTTGCCATACTATAGCCTTGCCTTTTTGGTCATTTTTTCAACATCCATTATTATGGGTTTTTAGACCATTTTTGCAAGATTCTTTGTCATGGCGTGTTTTCACGCACCATTTTATGCAGTTTTGAGGTGTTTTAAACTGTTTTTGGGACATGTCATATTTTGACTTTTTTTTTTTCCATACTATAGCCTTGCCTTTTTGGTCATTTTTTCAACATCCATAATTATGACTTTTTTGGTCGTTTTTGCAACATTCTTTGTTATGGCGTGTCTTGGCACACTATTTTATGCTGTTTTGAGGTGTTTTAAGCTGTTTTTGGGACATGTCATATTTTGACTTTTTTAGCCATACTATAGCCTTGCCTTTTTGGTCATTTTTTCAACATCCATTATTATGGGTTTTTAGACCATTTTTGCAAGATTCTTTGTCATGGCGTGTTTTCGCGCACTATTTTATGCAGTTTTGAGGTGTTTTAAACTGTTTTTGGGACATGTCATATTTTGACTTTTTTTTTTTTCCATACTATAGCCTTGCCTTTTTGGTCATTTTTTCAACATCCATAATTATGACTTTTTTGGTCGTTTTTGCAACATTCTTTGTTATGGCGTGTCTTTGCACACTATTTTATGCTGTTTTGAGGTGTTTTAAACTGTTTTTGGGACATGTCATATTTTGACTTTTTTTTTTTCCATACTATAGCCTTGCCTTTTTGGTCATTTTTTCAACATCCATAATTATGACTTTTTTGGTCGTTTTTGCAACATTCTTTGTTATGGCGTGTCTTTGCACACTATTTTATGCTGTTTTGAGGTGTTTTAAACTGTTTTTGGGACATGTTATATTTTGACTTTTTTTTTTTCCATACTATAGCCTTGCCTTTTTGGTCATTTTTTCAACATCCATAATTATGACTTTTTTGGTCATTTTGCAATATTCTTTTTTATGGCGTGTCTTTGCACACTATTTTATGCTGTTTTGAGGTGTTTTAAACTGTTTTTGGGACATGTTATATTTTGACTTTTTTTTTTTTCCATACTATAGCCTTGCCTTTTTGGTCATTTTTTCAACATCCATAATTATGACTTTTTTGGTCGTTTTTGCAACATTCTTTGTTATGACGTGTCTTGGCACACTATTTTATGCTGTTTTGAGGTGTTTTAAGCTGTTTTTGGGACATGTCATATTTTGTCTTTTTTTTTTTGCCATACTATAGCCTTGCCTTTTTGGTCATTTTTTCAACATCCATTATTATGGGTTTTTAGACCATTTTTGCAAGATTCTTTGTCATGGCGTGTTTTCGCGCACTATTTTATGCAGTTTTGAGGTGTTTTAAACTGTTTTTGGGACATGTCATATTTTGACTTTTTTTTTCCATACTATAGCCTTGCCTTTTTGGTCATTTTTCAACATCCATAATTATGACTTTTTGGTCGTTTTGCAACATTCTTTGTTATGGCGTGTCTTTGCACACTATTTTATGCTGTTTTGAGGTGTTTTAAGCTGTTTTTGGGACATGTCTTATTTTGACTTTTTTTTTTTTCCATACTATAGCCTTGCCTTTTTGGTCATTTTTTCAACATCCATAATTATGGGTTTTTAGATGATTTTTGCAAGATTCTTTGTCATGGCGTGTCTTGGCACACTATTTTATGCTGTTTTGAGGTGTTTTAAACTGTTTTTGGGACATGTCATATTTTGACTTTTTTGTTTTGCCATACTATAGCCTTGCCTTTTTGGTCATTTTTTCAACATCCATAATTATGACTTTTTGGTCGTTTTTGCAAGATTCTTTGTCATGGCGTGTCTTGGCACACTATTTTATGCTGTTTTGAGGTGTTTTAAGCTGTTTTTGGGACATGTCATATTTTGACTTTTTTAGCCATACTATAGCCTTGCCTTTTTGGTCATTTTTTCAACATCCATTATTATGGGTTTTTAGACCATTTTTGCAAGATTCTTTGTCATGGCGTGTTTTCGCGCACTATTTTATGCAGTTTTGAGGTGTTTTAAACTGTTTTTGGGACATGTCATATTTTGACTTTTTTTTTTTCCATACTATAGCCTTGCCTTTTTGGTCATTTTTTCAACATCCATAATTATGACTTTTTTGGTCGTTTTTGCAACATTCTTTGTTATGGCGTGTCTTTGCACACTATTTTATGCTGTTTTGAGGTGTTTTAAGCTGTTTTTGGGACATGTCATATTTTGACTTTTTTTTCTATACTATAGCCTTGCCTTTTTGGTCATTTTTCAACATCCATAATTATGACTTTTTTGGTCATTTTTGCAACATTCTTTGTTATGGCGTGTCTTTGCACACTATTTTATGCTGTTTTGAGGTGTTTTAAACTGTTTTTGGGACATGTCATATTTTGACTTTTTTTTTTTTCCATTTTTTTGCCTTGCCTTTTTGGTCATTTTTCAACATCCATAATTATGACTTTTTGGTCGTTTTGCAACATTCTTTGTTATGGCGTGTCTTTGCACACTATTTTATGCTGTTTTGAGGTGTTTTAAGCTGTTTTTGGGACATGTCATATTTTGACTTTTTTAGCCATACTATAGCCTTGCCTTTTTGGTCATTTTTTCAACATCCATTATTATGGGTTTTTAGACCATTTTTGCAAGATTCTTTGTCATGGCGTGTTTTCGCGCACTATTTTATGCAGTTTTGAGGTGTTTTAAACTGTTTTTGGGACATGTCATATTTTGACTTTTTTTTTTCCATACTATAGCCTTGCCTTTTTGGTCATTTTTTCAACATCCATAATTATGACTTTTTTGGTCATTTTTGCAAGATTCTTTGTTATGGCGTGTCTTGGCACACTATTTTATGCTGTTTTGAGGTGTTTTAAGCTGTTTTTGGGACATGTCATATTTTGACTTTTTTTTCCATACTATAGCCTTGCCTTTTTGGTCATTTTTTCAACATCCATAATTATGACTTTTTTGGTCGTTTTTGCAACATTCTTTGTTATGGCGTGTCTTGGCACACTATTTTATGCTGTTTTGAGGTGTTTTAAGCTGTTTTTGGGACATGTCTTATTTTGACTTTTTTAGCCATACTATAGCCTTGCCTTTTTGGTCATTTTTTCAACATCCATTATTATGGGTTTTTAGACCATTTTTGCAACATTCTTTGTTATGGCGTGTCTTTGCACACTATTTTATGCAGTTTTGAGGTGTTTTAAACTGTTTTTGGGACATGTCATATTTTGACTTTTTTTTTTCCATACTATAGCCTTGCCTTTTTGGTCATTTTTTCAACATCCATAATTATGACTTTTTTGGTCGTTTTTGCAACATTCTTTGTTATGGCGTGTCTTTGCACACTATTTTATGCTGTTTTGAGGTGTTTTAAACTGTTTTTGGGACATGTTATATTTTGACTTTTTTTTTTTCCATACTATAGCCTTGCCTTTTTGGTCATTTTTTCAACATCCATAATTATGACTTTTTTGGTCGTTTTTGCAACATTCTTTGTTATGGCGTGTCTTTGCACACTATTTTATGCTGTTTTGAGGTGTTTTAAACTGTTTTTGGGACATGTTATATCTTGACTTTTTTTTTTTTCCATACTATAGCCTTGCCTTTTTGGTCATTTTTTCAACATCCATAATTATGACTTTTTTGGTCGTTTTTGCAGCATTCTTTGTTATGACGTGTCTTGGCACACTATTTTATGCAGTTTTGAGGTGTTTTAAGCTGTTTTTGGGACATGTCTTATTTTGACTTTTTTAGCCATACTATAGCCTTGCCTTTTTGGTCATTTTTTCAACATCCATTATTATGGGTTTTTAGACCATTTTTGCAAGATTCTTTGTCATGGCGTGTTTTCGCGCACTATTTTATGCAGTTTTGAGGTGTTTTAAACTGTTTTTGGGACATGTCATATTTTGACTTTTTTTTTTTCCATACTATAGCCTTGCCTTTTTGGTCATTTTTTCAACATCCATAATTATGACTTTTTTGGTCGTTTTTGCAACATTCTTTGTTATGGCGTGTCTTTGCACACTATTTTATGCTGTTTTGAGGTGTTTTAAGCTGTTTTTGGGACATGTCTTATTTTGACTTTTTTAGCCATACTATAGCCTTGCCTTTTTGGTCATTTTTTCAACATCCATAATTATGGGTTTTTTGGTTGTTTTTGCAAGATTCTTTGTCATGGCGTGTCTTGGCACACTATTTTATGCTGTTTTGAGGTGTTTTAAACTGTTTTTGGGACATGTCATATTTTGACTTTTTTGTTTTGCCATACTATAGCCTTGCCTTTTTGGTCATTTTTTCAACATCCATAATTATGACTTTTTTGGTCGTTTTTGCAAGATTCTTTGTCATGGCGTGTCTTTGCACACTATTTTATGCTGTTTTGAGGTGTTTTAAGCTGTTTTTGGGACATGTCTTATTTTGACTTTTTTAGCCATACTATAGCCTTGCCTTTTTGGTCATTTTTTCAACATCCATTATTATGGGTTTTTAGACCATTTTGCAAGATTCTTTGTCATGGCGTGTTTTTCACACTATTTTATGCAGTTTTGAGGTGTTTTAATCTGTTTTTGGGACATGTCATATTTTGACTTTTTTTTTTCCATACTATAGCCTTGCCTTTTTGGTCATTTTTTCAACATCCATAATTATGACTTTTTTGGTCATTTTTGCAAGATTCTTTGTTATGGCGTGTCTTGGCACACTATTTTATGCTGTTTTGAGGTGTTTTAAGCTGTTTTTGGGACATGTCATATTTTGACTTTTTTGTTTTGCCATACTATAGCCTTGCCTTTTTGGTCATTTTTTCAACATCCATAATTATGACTTTTTTGGTCATTTTTGCAACATTCTTTGTTATGGCGTGTCTTTGCACACTATTTTATGCTGTTTTGAGGTGTTTTAAACTGTTTTTGGGACATGTCATATTTTGACTTTTTTGTTTTGCCATACTATAGCCTTGCCTTTTTGGTCATTTTTTCAACATCCATAATTATGACTTTTTTGGTCGTTTTTGCAAGATTCTTTGTCATGGCGTGTCTTTGCACACTATTTTATGCTGTTTTGAGGTGTTTTAAGCTGTTTTTGGGACATGTCTTATTTTGACTTTTTAGCCATACTATAGCCTTGCCTTTTTGGTCATTTTTTCAACATCCATTATTATGGGTTTTTAGACCATTTTTGCAAGATTCTTTGTCATGGCGTGTTTTCGCGCACTATTTTATGCAGTTTTGAGGTGTTTTAAATTGTTTTTGGGACATGTCATATTTTGACTTTTTTTTTTCCATACTATAGCCTTGCCTTTTTGGTCATTTTTTCAACATCCATAATTATGACTTTTTTGGTCATTTTTGCAAGATTCTTTGTTATGGCGTGTCTTGGCACACTATTTTATGCTGTTTTGAGGTGTTTTAAGCTGTTTTTGGGACATGTCATATTTTGACTTTTTTGTTTTGCCATACTATAGCCTTGCCTTTTTGGTCATTTTTTCAACATCCATAATTATGACTTTTTTGGTCGTTTTTGCAACATTCTTTGTTATGGCGTGTCTTGGCACACTATTTTATGCTGTTTTGAGGTGTTTTAAGCTGTTTTTGGGACATGTCTTATTTTGACTTTTTTAGCCATACTATAGCCTTGCCTTTTTGGTCATTTTTTCAACATCCATAATTATGACTTTTTTGGTTGTTTTTGCAACATTCTTTGTTATGACGTGTCTTGGCACACTATTTTATGCTGTTTTGAGGTGTTTTAAGCTGTTTTTGGGACATGTCTTATTTTGACTTTTTTAGCCATACTATAGCCTTGCCTTTTTGGTCATTTTTTCATCATTCATCATTATGGTTTTTTTTGTTGTTTTTGCAAGATTGTTTGTTATGGCGTGTCTTGGCACACTATTTTATGCTGTTTTGAGGTGTTTTAAGCTGTTTTTGGGACATGTCATATTTTGACTTTTTTGTTTTGCCATACTATAGCCTTGCCTTTTTGGTCATTTTTTCAACATTCATCATTATGGGTTTTTTGGTTGTTTTTGCAAGATTCTTTGTTATGGTGTGGCATGTCACACTATTTTATGCTGTTTTGAGGTGTTCTTATCTGTTTTTGGGACATGTCATATTTTGACTTTTTTGTTTTTCCATACTATAGCCTTGCCTTTTTGGTCATTTTTTCAACATCCATAATTATGACTGTTTTGGTCGTTTTTGCAACATTCTTTGTTATGGTGTGTCTTGGCACACTATTTTATGCTGTTTGGCACACTATTTTATGCTGTTGTGTATATGTAGCTCCTCTAAAATGGAGTGAGGTAACTGATGCTTTTTGCATTTCTAAGTTTGAATAAAACCTGCCTCAAGCAGTTTTAATCTTTTTCTACCATCCTTGGATGTTCACTTTTCATTCCTGTTAGAATCTGGTGAGTGGCCAAAAGACAAAATAAAACAATGACACAGGTTGTTGGACAAAAGCAAACTTTCTGTTTGCTGCCTAGTTTTGACCATGAATGAATAAAACTCACAAAAAACAAGCGAGGGTAGCACCACAAGTTCTCCCAGATACACCCTGGAGGGGACAGACTAGAGATGCACCCTCAGCCCGAGTGGTAGGGGGTCTATCTTCTGGTTTTGTCAACCTTGAATGTAAACACTGCTGGGTATCCATCACTCAGAAAAAGGAAAAAGACATCTTACCTCTCTAATAAGCCACTCTTGCAGGACTGAGGTGGCATTTGATTATTTAGATTGTCTGTGTAACAGGGAGACACAGACGCTTAATGAGGAGAGCTGTGGCTCCTTGACTGTCATACTATAGCATGTCGTCCAAAATAGCATAAAAATGTCATGCTACAGCATGTCGTCCAAAATAGTATAAAAATGTCATGCCATACCAAAAAAGTCATACTTTGTCAAAAGTTGTCATACAAGCACCATAGCATAGAATGTCTGAAAACTTTCATCATAAAAGTAATGTAAAAGCAAGCTGAAAAAGAAGTTAAAAAACACAGTAAAGTATGTCACAGATATGGATGTCTAAAATAATGTAATAAAAAAATCAAAATATGCCGTTTTGAAACGTTATCTTAAAAACATTATAGTAAAGTACCTCTGAAAAATATGTCATTAAACATCATAGTAGAGTATGCCATAAACTTTTACCAAAAATCACAGAAAAGTATGTCAAAAGTATGTTGAAAAACAGTCATAAAAATGTATATTTCATAACAAGATAGTATGGTACATCATAAAAAAATCATTAAAATCATGGTGTAGTTTGTTGAAAAAAGTAAGCATGTCGAAGATTAATAAAAACATCATTGTGTGCGAAAAAAAACATGGAAAATTCACAGTATAGTATGTCTAAAAAATAAGTAATAAAACTATCATCATATAGCATGTTGTAAAATCTGTCACAAAAACATGTATTGTATATTTGGGCCTGGGCCAACAGATTTTATCCCAGGACTCCTTGTGTTACATATTACATTAAATTACATTTAATAAGAATAATGACTAAAACTGCTGTTTTCAGTCAAGGTACAAAATTAAGTTTGGATGATGATGTTAGTAAAGGTGATGATGATGCAGTTCTTCCTTACCTGTAGACAGCTCTGTGGCTCTGATCCCTTTCCTCTCCATTTATGATGCAAGAATATAAACCAAAGGACTCTGCACCTTGAAAACAAAAGAAGAGGAAAAGAGATAAGGTGGAAAAATGACACGATGCAATAACAGACTGTGCCAGCCTGTATTTCGCTGGCAAAAAAAAAAAAAAGACAGACAGATTTCAACAAAAGTCCATCGTATCCAAAATGACAACACAATAAGGGCACACTGTGTTTACTTTTAAGCACACATGCATTTTTTAGGACCCATGAATCACACTTTAATTAGGCGAGAAACAGATGAGCATTGTGTTTTTCTACCTACACTCCCCTGAGACATCCCTGTCCTGCATTGCTCAGATAAATCGCTGTGGTGTTTCTAATTAGTCTGCGTAACACATGGACGGTATCCAAGAGGACAGTGGGGACTATTAAAGGAAATGACCACACATACATTATAGACGGATCTCTGTTTCTTTCATATGAATCCTTCCTCCTGCCCATTACTGCTGGCTGCCTCACACCCACAGAAACACTGAGATGTGGGTCAATGCATGACTCGCTGGTGATACTTCTTCCTGTTTTCCCAAGGTGAGAATCAACCCAGTGAAGGCAAATCCTACACATGGGTGGGACGTTTTTAAAAAGTGTTTATTTGTGTGACTCTCTGCGGGAGATTTAAAAAGCAGCTTTTAGTGTAGCGGCTAAGACAAAGGAGAAGAACAATACCAGCAAACTGGGAAAACAGAAAAGGTAAATGATTGTGATTGACATTTTGACCTTTGTTTTTTTTTTTAAGCCCTGCTGCTGCATATATTATATGTCCTCTGATCACGGCATGCCTTCAGCAAATGTTCAATCAGAACTGAAGTGTTCTATATCATATACAGCAAGGATATAAGCAAATTTTAAAAAACAGTGAATACATGAAAATAGCTCCCGGAGGTTCTCAAAGTAAAAGTTCCTCTCATGCTGACTCTTTTGTTGCACTTTTTAATTAATTAATTTTATCGGCAATCATTAATATAAAATGTTGATACAGATAATCAGTAAAATGCCAAATATTGGCAACAATAATCACCCAGGCTAATAATCTGTCTAACCCTGATGTAGTGTATCACACACTGGAGCAGAACGATGCTGCCATTGTTTGGTTCTGTGTAAAAATGCAGAAAAAAGGCGAGGCTTAGTTTAGGCCGATCTGCTGAGATGTGGAAGACCTGGAAATGCTGACCAATCAGAGCAGACGGGCCCATTTCGGGAGGGGGACTTTAAGAAATAGGCGCTAGAAGAGAGCATCTCTTCTAGCGCCGAAGTTTTGATCATTTTTGACCGCAAAAGCATGAAAACATATTTTCGGTTCTATTAAAGCAAGTATGATCTTGAAAATGAGCATAATAGGTCCTCCTTTAATAACACAGCTGTACCCGCTGCAAAAAGACTTTATCAAACACTGGAAGCAAATACACCTTGAGCTGCTTTTATTTTGTGAATCCTATAGGGTCACATTTTAATGCAGAACACTAAAAAAAAAATCAACAATGTCCTCCGACAACATGTGGTCTGAAAATCTTCACGATTGCAATTTAAAGCAGTCAAAATACACATAATGGTGACAAAATCCAGTCTAATAAAACTACAGGACCGTCTTATTGCGTCTTTTCATTCTCAGTCTTTCCAAAAACCTTCTCTGTTTAAGTGCCTGGAACAAGACTTAACTAACTTGTTTTTGAAGGTGTGACTGGTCGGGAAAACAGAGAGGGAGAGAGGGACAAATCCACAAAACTGCAAGCTGCTTTTGGCTCAGTTGTCCCTCCACCCTGCAGGCCTTCGACGTCCAGCTGGGTTTCAGCCCTGAACGTGCTGCTGTCAGAGCGCTGATAACGACATCAACAAGGCAGCAAAAATTGCAGCTTTCATTTATAACACTTGCAAGCTGTTCTGGGTATTGTGGCCTAAATTAGCATGATTTTATGGGTTTATCTTCAAGCTGCTGGTATGATGAAACAAAATTTGCAAACAATATTCCCCAGCCAGTTTCAAATGTGATTCTACAAGATGAAGTTAAATCTAACACAGTGCAGTCAGTGGCAATGTCCAGGGTTACATGTGATGTGGACGATGATGATCTGTGCTGTGTGAGAATATTCCAGCTCCTGAATATCTCTGTGACTTTGCTTCATCAGCCACATCGCTTTAAGCCTGTCCCACCACACTGCCAATTCAGCCTGACAGCATTCACCACTGTGTTCCTCTGAGTTTAAAGGGGAATTACACAGAATAACAGCCTGCTGTACCTTCCTGCCTCCTTTTTGTTTAACACACAGTTCTGTGGGGGACTGAATGTCTTGTATTAAAAAACATACAAATTTAAAATGATGTGGAAAAAGAGGAAGCAGGAATGTTATTTTTAGCTATCTAATAAATGGGTCAAGAACAAAATATCAATGTCAAAGATGACCTATTATGCTAATTTTCTTTTCCACTTCTTTTTGGGTTTCTACCGGAACATGAATATTCATGCATTCATCCCTTTACGACGCCCTCTCGAAAAATCCCAGTCTGCTCTGATTGGACAGCATTTTAGTGTCTTTTGGTCCTCTGCACCTTTGCCCCCTCATTGCAGCCAAGAAATGACTGTGATGGAAGATTTTCTACCATGAAAAATCGCCAATAAACACTTCAAAACACATTTCAGCAGGACTATGATCCAAAGTCAGACTTATTCAAAAACAGCAACAACCAAAGTGACATGTTCCCTTAGCGTTAGCATGTAGCTGCATATAGCAGTGTAGCTACAGCTAGGGAATGACTTAAAGAGTATAGTAGCATTTTTTTGACAAAGAAAAATTCCCAATAAAAGCTTCTTAACCAAAAATTTCACAAACTAGTATGTTCCTGTAGGAATATGATCCAAATTCAGAGAGAAATTAACAACATCTACGACCAAATTTATGTGTCCTGACATTAGCATGTAGCTACATGTAGCTTTGTAGCCTATGTAACGTAAGCACTTGCAGTAGCGTCCCTGGAGCAGATGACCATATAAGGAAATCATCAGCTCAAAGCCAAAGTGGAGAAAAAAACAAAAAACAGTATTCAGAACAGCCTGAAGCATGAGGCTTTTGCTCACAGGGATTACTTTTACATACATTTAGCTAAATATGTGAAACTTTAGACGGATCTTTTAATATAAAGATCCGTCATTGTGATATGACACATATAATACTAAACAGGGAGAAGCATAACAGGTGCCCTTTAAAAATAGATGTTACATCATGTAAGCATTGTGAGGCTGCCTCATATGCAAACACCTGTCTTAGTTTGCATGTCTTTGCATCCTGTATAGTCACAGAACAAAAACCAAGCCCAACCACAACCCACTCTCATTATTTAGACTGTTTTTTATTGTCTTGAACCTGCACACATTTAGATAATCTATTAACAACTGTGTTATTTAGTTTCAAATTTATCACTAACAACTATGAAATACCAAATAGCAAAAATCTGAAGCAAAAATCACTTAGAAGAAAGTGAGGAAAAACAAATGAATTCTAAATTTGTGTAATATTAACCTCTTACACATAATGTTGTTTTATGGCATGTTTGACTCGGTAATGTGGCTGTTATGGGTATCGTGGTTTTTACACTAATATTTGTCCATTATTGACATGTCACATGCCATTTATGTATGCAAGATGACTTAAAATACTTATTATTATTATTATTATTATTTAGATTATTACGCTTTACTTTCATTACTTTTAGATGATCATTTTTTAAATATTTATAGTCAATATTAATATTACTTTAATAAGTATTACTATGTCATATGATTTCTTAAAATGCAAAAAAAAAAAAAGAAAAAAAAAGAAAATTCACTTCTATAATGGCAATACTACTTACTGGAGGAGCGAGAGCGTCCGTTCATGAAGACGTTGAGGAACTTCTTGGAGAAGTGCAGATCGACCTCCGGAGTGGAGTCCTCAGACAGACAAGCTGTGGCCTCTCTCCTCACTCCTCCTATCTGAATGCCATCCTCATCCTCCTCATCCTCCTCCTCGTACTCCTCCCCGATGGCCGACTCGTAGGGAGAAGAGACACAGTTGTCATAGACGGTGGCTGAGTCGCTGTCGTCGCTGTAGCCTTGGTAACACTGCCGGAGACTGACCAGCTCTAGCTGAGCGTGCTCATCCACCACCAGTGTGTATTTGACCGAGTCATACGAAAGGCCGCTGGCCTCCGAGCTCATGGAAGTTCTTACCGGGGCTTTGCTGCCACCGCCATCCCCCTTTCCTCCCCCCTTCCTCATCCTTCCGTCCATTATTATCCTGTCCACATCCTCATCCTCCCCACAGTAGCTGTCATCTGTGGCGTCCACGTACTCCACCGATGATCCTGGTCTCAGCATGACCCCCGCCCCCGTTCCTGCCCCCTTCTGGCTGAGGTCTAGTGTGAGGGATGAGCGGGCCATGCGGGGCGGCGTGATGAGGGACTCTACACAGGAAGCATAAGACGGTGGGGGGACATAGACCTCGTCCTCCTCATAGATGGATGGGTTTGTCCGGTCTGGAAGAGGCTGGTAAGGAGGCGGGCCCTCTGTGTCGGAGCTGATGGACATGCGGCCCTGCTCAGTCTGCTGCGAGAGGAAAGGCCGGTCCTGAGCGTTGGGTGGGTCTAGGGGGTCGGCAGAGCGCTGCACAGGAGTTAGATAGATCTCCTCGGTGGGCTCTAGATGAACATCCGTGTGGTAGCGGATCCTCTCCCGGTGGTTTCCGCCTCCATCCGCCTTCCCCCCCGGGTATAGAGGAGCTGGTGTGTAGTTCTGAGGTGGTGGTGGCGCCGGCGGCTTCTCCTGAAGCTTGGAGCGAGTCCCAGCCGTTGTAGATGAACTGTGCGAGTGTCCAGAGGTGTGGCTGTGTCTGCAGGGAGCGTCAGTGGAAGTCCCGCGGTCTTTGGTCTGCGCTCCCCCGCCCTGCACCTTGTCCTCGTCGCTCAGACAGCTATGCTCGCGTGGAGGGGTGAGCTCACCTGGAGAGATAGCGGACGCAAAAAGCAACACGCACAAACACACACGCAGACACACAAGCATGCACAAAGGCCAGACACACGCCCACAGTAGAAACACATGATGCAGAAATGCAGACATGACCGACAAACAAATGCACACACCGACACGAAGGCGGACATGACAACAAATGAATAGACAGATAAAGCAAACAGGGAGAGGGAAAAGTAGAAATGGTTAGGTAACTGATGTCAGGATTACGCAGCTAAATCCCCATTACTCATCAAATTCATGGTACAGCCAGGAGAAGGCGATTCATGTGTTATGTCATAATCCATTGCCAGGAAAACCAGGCATGATATTTCCACGGTGGATGATGCAGCATCAGTGAAGTCACAGGAGAGCAAATAACAGGTGAGTTCTGTGCAAATGGTTAAACAAACTTCAGCATTTACGGAGCAGGGAGGCTTGGGACAATGTCTCTTGAGCTGCAGGGCATCGTGTGACGGTGTAAATGCACTGTGTTGCCACTACAACAATTGTACTCAAAGCCCTATGCACTTCCCAGAGGCCTGCATTCTTGGTGGAAAAGCCACCCCTCCTGGAAGTGCCCCCGACTTTGAAGCCAAGCGGCCTGAGCAACTTTCAGAGGAAAGAATAGAGTCCTGCCTCCAACGCTGTATCCAGTTTTCTTTTTACATCCATGGGAAAAAATGCTGATGCTAGCTTGATTTTATTTAGCAACACTGGACATCAATGTTGTTCAGTTTCCCTCATCCTTCTAAAGCTTCATACTGTACAGACTGTAACGTCACAATCCTAGCTGTAATTCTGACTATGATATTTAATGGGAAAATGGCTACAATGGCACTGTCACAGTTAACCCTTTGAAACATCAGCAAATTTACTTGATTTCTTTCAAAAGCGTGGGAAGAAGGCAGTGAGCAACGAAAGAAGAAAAGACCCAAAAATCTAAAAGAATCTCGTAAAAGGTACAAGAAAATTACCTGGAAATAAGTAAAAGAAAGAAACAAAAAACAAAATACAAAACAAAAAAAGTTAGAGTCAAAAAAAGACACGACGACTTGAAAAAAGTGCTTTAAGAATTATAATAACTCTAACATAAATCTAAATATGTAATTATAAGAATTTAGACATTTTGCTCTCGCTTTTTTAAAAATATATATATTTTAAATCAACTAATTTCTTGCAATTTGTGGAACATTTCTCACCAAGTTGCTCATTACCTTTTACCCCATCTTTCTGGAAGAACTGCACCAATAAGCTTACCAAGAGGTTAAAAGTTTAAATACTTGTTAAAGTTCTCTGAACGGAGCACAAGAAAAGTGATATGGCTCCAAGTTTCAGGGATTAAATCTAGAAATGAACTCTACAGTAGCCTATATATAACTAATCAAAAATGAGCTCCACTGTTATCCTGTTTTTGCTGTTACGAAAGGAAGACAAACATAAAACAGAGTAAAAACAGATGAATTCAGCTTAATGTCAGTGTATTTGGTGCGAATATGAGGCTAGCAATGAGGTAACCATCTCAGAATAACGCCTGAATGCTTTCATTCTATATTCTACCACCATGGCTTTCATGAGTGTTGATTCATTCAGAAGTTTTGACTGAGACAACAAGTAATATTCTGCACCACATATTCCAGTGGTGAGTGAGTAGTTGGCAGTGACTGTGGGTTGTCTCGCCTCACATGGTGCTCTGAAAAGAGCTGTAGCAATGAGCAATGACAGCTCCCAGCTAGCTAAGCCCTGCGCTGGCTAACACACACACAGTGTATAGCATGGCCTCAGCGAGCTACAGTTAGCTCAGCATAGCTAATCCAAGCCTTAACGCTGTCCCCCGAGGATCAGAGGGACACACAAGCTGCCAGACTCAATGCAAATCACAGCATGCAGCTGCTGTGTTAGACGCCTAAGGATGAAAAATCGGAGACGGCATTCTGGTCTGTACATCCCAGTTACCATCAACAAAACATTTGGAGAGTTCAACCAAAATATGAGTTTCATGGTGGGAAAGAAGAGCTCACCTGTTTTAAGAGGCGAGGACGAGCCCGAAACCTTCTCCTGCCAGCTGTATTTCTTCCCCAAGGAGTTGTTGTTTAATGTGTCCTGTTGAAATGCAGAAAAAAAGAGGAAGAGAAGAAGAAGGAAGTGGGCAGAAATGAAAAATAGATAGAAAAGGAGATAGAAAGAGACAGAGAGAGGTTTGGTCACCGAGTTCTGGATCCAGTCAGTGTACACAACTTTTTTTTTGTCTCTCGCTTGCTCTCTCTCACACACACTTGACACACACACACACACACACACTCACTCACACTCACTCACACACAAACCTTTTATTGTGTTGAATGAGCGGGGATTCTTTTGTCTGTGCTCCGTGGTGTGCATTTAAAGGGAACCAGACCTTTTAGCAAAGCTACTGAGAACGCACACACACACACAAACACACTCACACACACAGTGGAAGTCTCTTTCGGCCCTTTTGGGGGATTTTGTTAATAGATGGGTGAGAGCCTTTTCAAAAAAACATAATACCTCTCAGATGCCTTTTTCCTTCTTTCAGATTCTGCTTAAAGGGTAACATCATCCAAATCACAAAAAAACTTTTGCTTTTTCTGTCTAAACAAGATACAGAAAACTTGTTTGTGCATTTATTTTCAGCAGGCTGGACTATTGTAACGGCTTCTTCACAGGCGTCAGTGAAATAAATCAATCAGACAGCTGCAGCTCATCCGAAACGCTGCTGCCGGACTCCTTACTAACACCAAGAAAGTGGAGCATATCACATCGTCCTCAAATCACTGCAATGGCTTTTTTTTTTGTTGTTTGTTACCTGATTAAATCTCTAAACATGCTCAAGCCATGTATGAAATGACTGAAAAAACAATTATACACACTCACACCCAAACAGAGCACACTTCTGACCACACCCAGTGAGAGGTGCAACACATTTAAAACTGTCCGTCGAAGAGGCCAGTGAGATACTTCCTTTAAGCCTTGTCTTAAAGCTGCAGAAGGTAACTTTAATAAGAATATGTTGTTTTTTCATATTTACTGTAACTGTCACTATATCCTGACAGTAGTACATGAAACAGTGTATGATGGAAATCATGCAGCTCTGGCTCCTCCTGGTGCTCCTCATTGCATTTGCAAAATTCCACCACGCTTAAAGGAAAACAACCTATCAGAGCCACAGGCATCTCTTACATATTGTAAATCACTACTTATCAGCAAACATGGCAATCAAACAGAAGAAGACCGACAACAAAAAGCTCGCTTTCATTTACACAGAAGAAGACCGCTGTTGGTCTTCTTGTGTCCGACAGTCTGATGTTTCTTGGTGGTGCAACACAGAGGAATTGAGGAGGACACAGTAGCTGTCAGATGCAACAGCTTGCAGCATTAGAGGGCTAGTTGGAGGTCTTAAAGGTGTGAGTTCGAAACTTATCTAGGTTTAATCAATTTTAAAGGCCGGTGTCCAAAAAGAGAACGTGAAATGCTCAGTGAAACACAGATGAACTGTGTGCTCAGGCAGCTCAGACTGTTAATGAGGTGCTTGGAGAGCTCGATAAGGGTCAAACCCACAACTTCAAGACCTCCAAACAGTCCTAACAGCCTGAGCTATCACACCAGAGACTGTTTGTCTGTCTTCTTTACATTTTCCATCAGACATAAGCATGCAAAATGACTGATCACCTGAGAACTGAACTCAGATCCAATGTTCAAACCAGTCCTCTAAATCTTCCTGAGCTAAAGAGCTGGAGACACTTGAGGTGTCCCCTTGAAGCTTTTCACCTTTGGACAAAGGCACTCAACATGTACTGAAATACTAAATACAAAATACTTTAATGATCTTTAGATACTTCTGCCTGTGACAACAAGAACTGTGCCAGCAAATTGTCCTGATATGATGAAAAAGAGCAAAGGTCAAGTCAAGTCAAGTAAATTTTATTTATTCTTTTTTTTAACCCGATATCACAAATCACAATTTGCGCCAGGCTTTACTGCATTCAACATCCCTCTGTATATGTACCTTCAAAATAGATAAAAACACCCCCCCCCCCCACACAAAATTCTTTAACAGGGGAAAACAATATACAAGAATATAGAAAAATTTAGCACAGAAAACATGAAAAACATAAGAAATATGTAAAAATATAGATTTTTGTTTTTAAAAGAAGAGCAAACAATTGATCCATCACTTCTACTTTTGGTGCACAAGTATCACATAGAAAATATTTACTCATAATATCTACAGGAAAAAGAAAACATTTAACTTTAATAACTTTAATCAACAAATATAATAATGATCATAGAAACAAAGTTGTCATAGCCGGCACTTTTTTTTTTTCCAGACACAAGAGTGTTGAGGTTTGATACCCTGCTGTAAATAAGAGCAGGAGGAGAGACACGGAAATGGCAAAGGCAGATTTTAACAGATGGAAGCAGAACTGGAAACTCTGTGATGATGACGTGTCGCCCAAAATAAGATCATATCCTCCTCTTCTGTCTACCCACTGCCGCACATGACTCACTTCCTATCTGCGATTACCAGGGGTAGACAGGGCTGTTGCCGTGGTAACGAGTGAATCAGCAGGTGGGATACAACAGCATTGATCTAAGGAGCGAAGGTCTGTTAAACCTCATTGCTCAGGGCGGTGACTCAGATACTGAGTGTATGAATGAGTACATGAAAGTGACTCTGATAACACATGACTTTGATAATGACACATCTGTGTTTGACTGTGCACAACACACACAGACACATGTTAAACATACTTACATAGGCAAAATACAACAACAGATTTCTGTAATCACTTCTATCACTAATGATAACATTATTCTAACCAAGAAATTGCTGAGATCTGGAAACCAAATCTTTGCATATGTGCATGGCTGTAATTGTATAAAATTTAAAGTATGGCATGTAAAGTAGGTACACCTTCCAAGTCACATGTCCTCACACAGACTCTCACACAAATGTACATCAACATACGGAGTGTGCTGTAACCAGGTGGGAGATTAGAGTCAAACCTGGATTAAGACGGAGGAATCCCTCCTGAGATGGATGTCTATTCCGTTTTTCTGTCTGATTCATTTTACTCCAGCAGCTTCAGAGGAGACAATCTGAAATCCTGTTTCTGTTAGGAGCTCGTTATACTGCGCATATGTCTTCGAACATTTTCTGGTTTTATTGTTTTTGTTTGTTTTTAACTGTGGGTGATCTGATAGTAAAACATTAGTATTTGTATTTATTTATTTTGAAAATGTATTAAATGATAACTAGTCTTATTTCTGCCTATAAAAAATGTGTTTTAGTGTCTGATAATATTTTTGAGATTTTTTTCACCTTGTTTATTCTCTGCCAGAAAACTCTGGCTCTGAGCAGATTATTAAATCTAAAAATATTGCTTTCCAAAAAGCCTTACTGCTCTAACCCTGATCAGAGCTGCTTTTGTTCAACTACTGTCAGTCGATGCCAAATGATGCAGAGCTAATTGTATTTTTTTTGCATTTTTACTGATTCACTGACCTGGAAACAGTCACCCAGTGTGCCTCTCTCTCTCTCTTCTTACAGTACTCTGTCTGAGAAAAAAAGAATCATCAGCATTTATTTATCTCATCTCAAGTTTTTACTGTCAGCTGGATCTCAAACAGCTTTTGGTGTGCCTCACCAAAATGTGTGCTGGAGAAACAACATGCACTATAAAACATTCAAAGTGTAAAACTGAAAAGAAAATTCACTTCCTTTGCTTATGTGAGAGATCCATAGCGCAAGAGTAAATAGAGAGAACCAATTGCTGCTCCCACAGGAGCAAGAAATAGACCAGAATGCAATGCAGACATATTGCGCAGATCTATCATCTGGGGCCAGATGCATAAAGCTCTGCGTGGATTCATGACTACGACTGTGAGTACGCAGAAAGGCAGTAATATGTATATATGCATCCTTTCATCAGACTTATAAAGCTGTCTGTATGTCCGATTCTGCTTTATAGATCTCAGTCATTGTAGTGCTGGACAAAAGGTACACAAGCCTCATTTCCAGATCCACAGTTTGCCATAAATGTAGACACATCCTACATATCCATTTTCATACTGATACTTGTTAATAAGAAATATGGTATGTTGTATCTGCGAGGTTCTCTAACACTGCCAGAGCAGCTGTAATTACAACTAGCTGTAGATATCTGTAGCAATCCTACCACTAATGCATTCAATTTCTGCAAACCATCATCGTGGTAAAATCTCATTCATAAGCATAATAATTTAACTTTAAAGCCTTTAATGGATGATCAGTTAGTCAAAGTGCTCATGTTGAGACAGACTTTACAGAAGCTTCACAGGATAACACTAAACAATTATTAATAATAAGAAGATGAATGTTAAAAAAATAATTGCGATTATATTGGTATTCTTGACAGAATTCATGAGCTGTGCACATTCCCACTAGACATTCTTATTTCAGTTTATGTCTGGGGAAAAGGCACACGTATGGTTAATATGTGCATGTCGTTTATGTATCAGGCCACAGGTGTATGTTTAGCACAAAGGTCTTTTCAATGGTGTCTTTGCATCCTTTTTCTTCCTCCCCACTTATCTTTTCTTGACTAGTGTCATTTGCAGCAGAAACACTTTGTGGTGCCCCTGTCATTACGAGGGTCAAAGGGCATTCTGTTCCTCCAACAAAACCTAATACGTATACACACAAAGGTGGAGAAGCAATTCCTACATGGTGCAATTTTTTTCCTTGTTAAAAAAATCTAAGAATTAGTTTTCAAAGACAAGTTAAAGTTGCTCTCTGACATGGTCGACTTAAAGTTGTGGCATTGTTGCTCCACTGTGCTGCAGCAGAACAAAGAAATATGTTTTGTCCATCGAATTCCTAAAAACACAGTGTCTCTTATCAAGACGGTCATTATTTTATACAAACTCAACATGTTAATCTTGTTAAAAGTCCAAAATCAAAACGTGCATTAACATTTTAAAGCAGTCTGAAGAGCAAATTTTGTAAAACAGTAAAATGTTGTGCTTTTTAAATCATGTCTTTGTCACAAGTGTTTGAATCATATTTAAGGAATAAAAAAATAGTGTTTTTTATGTTTGTTTTTTATTTTAATCAGCTGATGTATCAATTATCTGAATTTTTTACTCCCTTATATTGGTATTGGCATCTACTACAAACACTATCAGATCATCTGTAAATATGGCTACGTTTCACCTAAAGCATTAAAGTGAAGAAAACCAAACGACCAAAGATCAGCGGCTAATGAGTGTTACATTAAAGATATGTTATCTGTTTTGTTCACACCGTCATAGTTCATCGAAAGGCCGATTTCAGGAACCCTTCACCTATTTCACACTGAAACATTTTAAAATCAGGTTTCGTTTTCTAGCTGCTGTGTGAAGACTGTGAATGACGTCAAAGGAGACAGGACGACTTCCCAAGAAGAAAAATCTTTCAGAGCAATTATTTCCTTTATACTTTCCATTCTGACAGCTCACACACAAACGCACACACACATGCATGCACACAAACACACACACAAACAAAGGCATGGCAGCATGAACAGTCGGCTTGTTTCCACCTCATGGAAACTGAGCAAAGAACAAAGCACAGACAAATATAGAGCTGCTTGATTGATCATGTTGACAGGCTGCACTGTGGGGGAGTTTGTGTGTGTGTGTATGTGTGTGTGTGTTTGAGTCATAGGAAAACTCACTATACACTACTGTATATGTTGCATAACAAGCCTGTCATCATACAGGCATTTATATATCTACAGAGCCTGGCAGGTGAATGTAATGTGAAAGCAGTTGCTCACAGTGATGAACTCACAGATAATACTCACAGACTCTGCAGCTTTGTAGAACTTTTGAGCCTCTTATAGCACGTAGTTTTGGTTTTAAGCATAATTTGCTGTATGGTCTCACTTCTCTCATCAACCTCTTTTTCAGCAGCAGCAGTAGGCATTTTGACACAACAAGGTCTTATAAACCCACTGTAAACACATGCCCAGCATTGGATAGCAGAAAGACAAAGTTAGAGGGTGAATATTGGTCTTGCATTCATCTGGTGGCAACATGACTTTGAGTAAATATTGCTCTGACTGCAGAACGTGTAGGCAGGTGTTTGCCGATACATTAGAGATAATAAATAACTAACAGCTCATATTAAAATTTAACAGGGGTGTTCGCTGTTTGTTTCCCGTGTCAACACCGACTCCTTTTTTACATCTTGGATTAAAAAGCATCTCATAATCAGATTGCATCTAGGTATGATTTAATCTGATTACATTTACAAACGGTATTCAAACATGCCTCCAGTGTAAAGATCTGACTGCTCAGCTTTTGAGTCATAAAAGACTCAGCTGTGGTATGAGCTGCCAAGTTTTGCTGATTGAACCAAACTGAAAGCAGACACTTGACCTGGTGTCATTTTAACTTTATCCACAGGTGTCTTTTTTCTAACTGCTTTCTTGGTCACTTGTTAACTGGCTAACGGCTGCTACCTTGCTGTTTTGGAACAGTCATGTGCAATTGTGTATTTTAACTCATAAAGTTGTTGTACATGGATTTAAAATGCTATTTCATAGACATTGTGTTCAATATTGGCAATCAACCAAAGCACATTTTAGGGCAAGGTGTAAAGAGGGTAAGTGACCATGACTTACCTAAATCACACGTTTATCATTGTAAACATGATGACAAAGGCACCCTAACCTTAATGAGGTCATCATTTTTTCAATCCAAATTGTATTTCCCCAGCTCAGTCGCAAGAAGAAAATGTTGGCATTTTATCTTTCTGCAAACCAAAAATACATTTAATATGTATCATATTAGCATTTCTAAAGTAAAATATGAGCTGACTTTGTTATCGGGAGGTGGAGGTGATGGTGGATGTTTGGTCACCCAGGCAAGACCTGCCAAGCTGCAGACCACTCATCCAGACCAACCAACAACAAAAACCTTTTTGTTATAGCGAGTCACCGCTGTGTTTTTTGTAGATGTTTTTGTAGTGGCCCTTTGTTGGAGTCAGCACCAGGAAAAGCTGTAGTCTTTTACCAAGACGTTGCTGCTTTTGCTGCCAGGATTGCGTCCCCCAAATCGGGTATCTTAAACCAAAACATGATCCTTTCCAAACCATAGCCAAGTGTTTTTGGGTTTTTTTATGTCTAAACATACCCATATGTTAACCACAGCCTTATTAAAATACAATTTCAGTCAAACCGCTACATAATAATGTAGCATGCAGGATTTTCAACATTTCTTTCTGGAGCTTGAGGGGCTGTTTACATGGCAAAAGTTCTTGCCTGAAACAGTAAACTTCAGTTGCAGTTTGGCCTTTTATTCACACGACAACGGCATTTTGGGGTCCTGAAAATACAAACTTTTGAAACCAGGTTCCAGGGTGTAATTTTTTGAAAACAACACCCCTTCTGTTGCCTTTAAATCCAAAATATGAGGATCCTGTTAGAACGGTGATGCACTTAGTGCATGCACATTACATTTCAGACAAATAGCCATGCACGAGTAGAAGGAAAACAATAACAACAATGGCAGACTACCGAGCTGTGTTTGTGCTGCTGACCCGACTGAGTTCATTTACACTGTCGGTTCTCATGCATGTGTTTGCCATAATCTTTTTGTTTGTTTATACTCACCGTTCTGTAGAAGAAAGCTTTTAATGCGCAGGCATGTGGTGTTCTTCTGTGGTGTGTCATTATAAAGTAACACCGCTAACTACTGGCCTGGTATGCAGATGATAGTATTTTCTGCTGTTTTTTGTGGATACGTGTACACGAGGATCATTTCACATTGTTATCATATGAATGCAGATTTTGGACTTCCGTTTTTAGAGCAGCCGTTCACATCTAAATGTGGCCCGAGTTGGTTTCTCCAAATCTAACCAAGTCGTTTTTGTGCCCAACAAAACCAAATCTTAATCAAAGCGATGTCTCATCCTTAGAGGCATTTATTCTTCAACAGTGAAATTGTAATGTTGAAAAGTGATGAAGACGCCTCGCAGACTGGAGTGTCATATCAGAAGGTGCTTGTAGATGATTTCCAGTTACAAACTATATATTTTACTGTTTAATTTGGGGGAACTTTCAGCAGTCTGTCTTCAACACACACCGGTGGTGTGTCTATTTACTGAAGGAAAACATGGACCGGAGCCCTGCTGCATGAAAATGAGGTGGACAGACACACATGAACACCAACACTCATCAACACATACACATACCTTCACTGTCACACATACACAGTCTCACCCAAACACACACTCATCTTTTATGTCTACACTTGTGAGGACCCCAATTCATACCTTACATTCTGTATCTCCTAACACAAGCTACACTTAATTATATCCATAAGCCTAGAGGTAACAGTCAAACATTTATTTGAAAGACAAAATGTCTTCCTCTTGAGGTTTTCAGCTGACATTGGTTCTCACAAAGATTGAAGCACAAGAACACACACACAGTCACGAGCTCTCACAGCATTCAAACACAAACAGAGACGGGCACCGAGGGAAAAAAAATCTCTGTGTCTTGACAATTGAGGCTATTGTTCAGTCCAGTAAACACATCCTGTCAGAGAGACGATTGTAGTGAATCCAGTGGTGATGTTACGCTGGTTGTCAGTCCACATTTAAAGGGTTAAATGTCAGATTTGTGTGTGAGGAGGAATCCAGACAGGCAGACACAGAGAAAACAATCTTCCTCACTGACAGCCCACTCATCCTGATTTGTGATCAATAATCAGTCATCAACCACAAACTGTGTGTGTGTGTGTGTGTGTGTGTGTGTGTGTGTGTGTAAGATTAATTCAGGCTCTACCTGTGTGCGCGGCACAATTGGGAAGAGGTTAAGGGTCGTGGGTCTCTTGGGTCTGTAGGTATCCATGGTAACAGGTGCTGCAGGGTCCTTGGTGACTGGCAGCGGTGCGATGGCAGACGCCTTGGAGGACTCTTTGTCACCGCGGTAACCGTCAGCACCGTCGATGAGTTCCAAATGCAGCATCTCTGCCTGGAGCTGGCCGACAGCACCCAGCTCGGCCCTCCCCGACATGCTATTGGTTCCTCGCCTCACATGGCCCTGCAGGGATTGGAGGAAACACGCCGTCAGTCGAGGCAGAGGAAGAGAGACAGAGAGACAGACAGAGGGAGAGAGTGTGTGTTGATGGGATGAGGAGACTGAGCCGGCCAATTAGAGGCTGCTCTGTCCTCTGACTGTAACACTCTCACTGCCGATCCTGAGCTGCTTCAAACAGAGACAGAAATCAGCTTTTCCACATTTTTGTCCATTTAATTATTTCTGAATATCTACTTTAAAAGAGTGTCCTGGTCAAGACAGCAGCATCGCATCGACAGCATTTAATTATAACAATAAAGTGGAAATTAAAAAGCTCCTTCCTCTATGCTAATCTGTGTTCAGTTTCTCTGGTCAGTCTTAGTTTATTGAAGAAAACTGCTACATTTTGTTTAAGGTTTTGAACAAAACAGGTTTTGTTTATGTTGTGTGCCTGTACCAATCAGTTGTGAGTGAATTATTGACCCAGTAACATCATTGATATTATACATGGCAGCTGAAATACTTTTTTGTTTGTTTGTTTTTTTGCTTGAAGTAAACAAAATGTTTGTCTGTAGAGCTGTGTCGATCTTATCCACACTTGTTGCTGTGTTTTTTAGGTAATTTTAACCATGCTATCTACATGTCTCTAGGGACAGAAATGTCCATCCAGACTGAAATATTAATGAATTACTGTGAAATTTTGAATTGACTTTTGTATGCACTGGCACCATGAGGTTGACATTTTTGATGCAGAGTTAAATTTCCTGACAACTATTAAATGGTCTAGCATCAAAATTTGTTCATATGGGCCTATCCAAAGTCCTTAGAGGATAATTTTATCAGACTTTTATAATCCCCTGAGTTTCCCACGACTTTCACCAGCAGGAAAAATGTTTCATACAAGATGTTTTCGAACCAGAGGAATTCATTTTACAGTCCTAAGAGCCTTCCTTTTTGCCGTAAGAACTAGAGACGATTATATTTCTAGGAACACCATTTTTTGCTTCTAATTCAGAGTAGGTACTCTACCAGCCCAAGAGGAATCATGATTGATTAATTGTGATTTTATTTTCGTGTCATGCACACAATGTGCCCAACCCTCACGGGTTTATGAGACACCAAAATTACAGTTGTAGCAGTCAAATAATTCATTACATTTTATTTCATTACAAAGATTACAGATTATTTTAAAGCTCAGTCTTAAACAACATATTCTGCCTTATTTCCCCTTACTTGAGTGAGGAAATTTGCCACAAAAAAAAGGTTCCCTTCCTGAAGCACATCTTAAGGTTTTCATAATTATCCAACCAAAAGAAATCAGCATAAATTGATGACATTTTAGTAAGAAGTACATCCCTCAGGTCATCATAAACAGGCCAACAAAAAAATGGACCTCATTCTCAATATTATTGGTTGAATACAGCCAGTGCAGCGCTGGCAACTGCCATTTTTAAGAAAACAGTAAATTCCTCGCGGGGAGTCTCAGAAGTGTTTGGTCTGAAAACGCCTACAGTCAGTGAAATATCTTCACACCCACCACATGGACCGGCACAAAAGCTTGTCCAGGCATTCATGATTTTAAGACAATGAATTCCTCTGACTCTAGCTCTCCCCTGACCTTTTCTGTACCACTATAAAGTTTTAGGTTTTATAATTATAACATAGATTGCTGGAAAATTACAGACATGGTCCAAAGGATGAAATATAATAGCTTAGCTTTGATTCCCCGATCTTCCATCCAGCGACACCATCAGGTCAATACTTTAATGACCTAATACCTAAAACTAATGACATTCGTATCAGCCTCAGCTGTTCTTTGAGTTTAGTACTAATTAGCAAATGTTAGCATGCTAAAGAGCTTAACTAAGCTGGTGAACTTTCAAACATTATGCCTGCTAAACATCCTCATGTCAGTATTGTCATTGTGAGCATATTAGCATGTTGATGTGAGCATTTTAGAGTATAAGTACGGCCTTACAGAGACACTAACATGGCTTTAGACTCATTTTGCTGCTGTTTTCTTTGCTCTCGCCAAGAGAGATGCAGCTGAATCATGTTAACAAAGCTCTGCTTGGCTCGAGTATTTTCAAGTATTCCACAAGGCAACTTTTTAGCCAAAAAAAGAGATTCACTTTGACTGTCTTTTACAGTGCTGCTGAAATCAAAGCAAGTGACAAACACAAGCGTCATCTGGGAGGCAGAGTAAGTCAGAGGGCACTGGGACAGCACAGTCTGCTTCACTTACCATCACTGTCCCTGCAGCTACACACACACACACACACACCCACACACACACACACACACACACACACACACACACACACACAGACACACGCAGATGCTTTGACATGAACACCAAAATCACTGTTAAGCTTATTACACTCTTTACCTCCCTCTGTGCTCCACATTGCAAACATAAGAACCTGCGTATATACAGGAAAGCTAACAAACATGCAAATGTAAAACAGCAAACTAAATAAAAATAAATATATAAAATAAATAAATAAAAAACAACAAAATGGCATGGGAAAAGTGCTAAAATATACACACACACATTTATACATATTTCTGTAACATAATCATGATTAAATGAATAATTCCTTTTTTAGTCAAATTTCAATTTATAATCATTTAATCTCTCTCTCGTTAAAAAAAATAATAAAAACTTAATATTAATAATATTAAGATCATTAAGATCATCACCTCACGACCTTTTCCAATTTCTTGCAAAGAGATTTTCTCAGGTTTTAATGCTTGTGAAAGGTGTCTGAACACAGGACAAGACAACTGATGTCAATTCAGGTTTCAAAAGGTTAAGTAGCAGTATATCTATGTCAATATGTTATGATTATGATGTAATACATATGATGTATTACGTAAATTCACTTTTATCAAATTTTGCAAACAAAATAACCCCTAAAAACAAAGAAAATATTGTAGAAAAACTGTATTTAATAAAAGAAAATCTAATATTTATCAATATTATACACATCCTGTATGTTCTTCCATCAGTGTTCCATCATTTCACATCAAATACTTTGGGTAGATTGTAGTCAATTTTTGCCTGATGTATCTGATTATTATTACTAAATACAAATAATTAGAGAACAATGAGCCACAATTTCTTGATATGGAAATTTTGTCACAACACACTATACAAGATGAAATTATAATACTGAGTCATCACGACCTTCACCCAACTCAAATGAAATAATCAGGGATCAAAGTAAAGCAGGAAAACAAAACTGAAAAAAAGAAATGCTTCTTAAAGAGCTGATCCAGAAACAGGAGGGCAGCAATGTAACACTGATGTCAACACTCAACCGCCACTACAACAACATTCACCACAGTCTGGACTCAGAGAGAGGATCACTGATAGCAGAGCTGTGAGCTCTATTAAATGCTACTGATTTAACCCATATTTTACACTCATTCACCAGCATTCGCATCATAACTGATAATCATTCCCAGGTAACAAAGTCAAACTCATGTGCACAGTTACAGTATATGATCCTCGGTTATAACAGACAGCATGTGTGTTTATTTAAACATGCAATTACCTTCATGCTGGCTGTATGTTGATGAATAACCGTATTATGAAGATGATTATTCGTGTTTTCCATTGTAAATGAAGCACAGCGGGTATTAATGTGTGTGTGCAGCTGCAGACAGTGAGCCAACATACACTTGGTGAATGTGGGTTAATGCAGTTCCACTGGCTAAATGTTGCCTTCAAGCACCTTCGTATGCTGCAAAACACAAACACAACTCTCTCAAGATGGAAAGAAGCTTTTAAATCGGGATTAAAATGGGAGGTGCTGGTGCTGCTGCACTCCTATTCAGGGACCGCCTCCTTAAAAAAACACATTTTTATTCTTTAATCCCTACACAAACCTGTCCTTGCTTTCTTTCAATGATGCTTTCAATCTTTGTCAAATGGTAATTACATTGAAATATCACATGTCAACGTTGTATTTACCACTTGTTTCATGTTCCAATGGTCATCATTTATGGGTATCGTATGAAGTTTACCATTTCAAACCCCACTGCATAATGTCAATAACGGAAGCGGGGCACAAACCCAAATGTTTGTTTGGAGTGAAATATAGCAGAGAAGAGCTCTCTGACTGCTTTTAAAGCCTTTCGTGTTACATTGAGGGACCAACAGTTGTCATGCACAGACATTGTAAGAATAATTATTTTCAAAAAATGATATCGTTGACCATAATCTCGGGTTAAGATAAATCGTCCAATGAGTCCTCTGTTTGGTTGGTGACTTTATAACACAACTTTCACTGAGTTAGTTGTACGTCCATCCATCTATCATCTGTCTATCCGTCCATCTGTGGTCTGTTCATCCTTCCCTTCTGCCCATCCCGATGAGGATATTTGCTACCTTCTTTTGAGAAAATCAGCATGAACCTTGTTAGTTATTATTGAGCTGAATATTATACTTTTGCTAAATGTTCTTGTTGTTAAGCTGAGTGATGTGTGTTAGTGGAGGCAATTTAAAGTGAAGCTACAATTCACTCACTATTTACAAATATTTACTATTATTTCCATGTTTCTTTTTTCTTTAAAGCAAAAAGCCAAAATAGAGAGGCATGGCAGCTTCACTTGTGACTCATCATGTTAAATAGTCAAACAATTTCTTCTCTTATTGATGTCCCTGAATTGAATCAAATCAAAATCATTTGCTCCTCATTTGCTCAGATGCTCCTATCACCCCTCCTCCTGTATCTCCAGCTCTGTCACATCACACCACTGTCTGTATGTCTGTGTCTGTGATCACAGCCCTGCCACTCTCCCGACATCATTTTTCTCCCTTTTTCACTGCCCTCTCTCCGTCTGATCACCTTTTCACCTGCTGAAGATCTATGCCTGCTAATGCACTGCACATCTACTCCTCCTTTCATGTTTTATGACCTCAAATAATGACTGGCCCCTTTAAGAGAGCACCGGCCCCTGTTGCTAGGAGACGAGGGGCTCAGTGACGATGAGGAGGCTGGGAAGATACAGCTGCCCTGAAGCTGCTGTGAGTCTCGGCACTTGTCCAATCAGAGCAGCCTGAACAGGGCAATCGTAGACCAACAGGTTGAATATATCACCGCTGCAAATGCTAAATCACCCAAAACTGACAGCTGAGCTCAAGACAGTGCAACAAAATTCAACTAATACAATATAATAACCATGCAAAAATACATTATATAAAGCCAAAATCTGGTAAAGATTTGTTGTCAATGAGATATCAGATTCTTTGACAGTATATCAAATGTTTGAATCATAAATAGTGTCGAACTTTGAAAGGATTTGAAGGTCTATGCCCTTAATGTTGAATAAAATTAATCTCACTCTCATTTGAAGTTTTGGTTTTACATTGCTGTAAATTAAATGACTGACTTAAAATTGTAATATAAACCTACAGATTCCTACCTTTGCTTTTTAACTGCAAAAAAAAAAAAAAAAATCTGGGACTGTGCTTTTACTTTAAATTTCAAACAGGATGACTCATGGCATCTGGAATTTCTCTGATCACTATTATCCAACAACAGTGTCAAAAATGACGATGTAACGTAAAATGTTGCCAGAGATACTGCCAACGAAGTCTGTCAGAGATATACTGTACATGAAGTCTTAACAGTGCATTACATGGTGGCGGGCACAAAATATGTTCATATTATGAGCTGGCAACATGAAAACAGTGACAATGCAAAGACTAATACAAACAGTCACAGTTTCGAACGCATCGTTAACGTTCTGAAGCAGTCAGGGCTTGGCTAGGTATAGGGAAAGAAAAGGTTTGATTAACTTTAGGAAAAGATTGTGGTTTTGCTTAAATTAACTACGTACAGGATGTGAATTTCCATTTCTATCTAGGGATGGCATGACCTTCCCTATTCTGCATTACTCCACCTCTGATTGGCTCATCCAAACATTCTTATCCTAACCAATCCAACTAACGAAGCCATGGAGTACTAGACAATCAGAGGAAAAGTTGGGTGGGTCATCACTCGAATTTAAATGTACACGCTATCCGTAGTTACATACCTGCTTAAAGTACCTATTTTAAAGTTCCGTGCGTAGTTATGTAGAATCCGTAAAGTTATATTACCATTTTGATTTTTTGTTTCATATGGGACACAAACATTCGTCTCCTGGTTGAAAGTCCATGTTTGCTAAACCTAGACCTGGACTTTATCGCCACACTTCATTTGTGTGTCCACCACATCAAAATATCCTCACTGACTTTGCATTGGCATCGTTTCTGTGTTGCCAGCATGTAAAGTTCATACATTTTGTGACCTCCACATAATGCATTCCTAAGAGTCTGCATCCATTTCGTGTTACTCTATGAGACCGGTAATCTCTATGATACTATGATATCCCTCAGCTCTACAGAGTATTTAGCCAGCTTGAGCTCATTGTTTTAGTTTCCTGGCCCACAAAGTCTTGTTTCACCAACCTCTTCCTATAGTAGCAGGTAGCATCAAAAAAGTCTGGATAAAGACTCTGTATGCCCGAACAGTACCAAATGGCAGGGAGACAAAGGGTTATAGCTAGCAATAACTGGTGAAGAAAGTAAACATCTAGTTACTAAAGCCATTTTTTCCCTCAGAAATCGGTGGAGACCAAAGCAGAGCTAAAGGGAGACTGCCGCTGGACTTAAATTCATCAGGTGGGCAAAAACATGACTGAAACATGAATGCAAATATAATTTACTGTATTTAATAATTGAATTGAATTAAATGAATAATTGAATTGAATTGACTAACAAATAACCACAACATTCATATCAGGTGAAAAAAATATATTTTTAACTTTTTAACTGCAAATAATACCATATAATGTAAAAAGCAGATGATATTGCTGACTATTAAACTGACGCTCCCAGTAAACAGGGTACTAGTGTCCATGAAACTGCATGAATGTCAGCAAATATCTAAAAATCGGTAAACAACATGATAGTGGATGCTGCTGGATCAGACGCACAAAGAGCTTCTCTTGTTTCTGTTTGTGTTGATGAGGCAGCTTCCTCTCTGCTGTTACCATGTGTGGATGACATGACGTGAGCAGTATCCGTGGGGGCAGTGTGTGTGTGTGCTGTATTGCATGAATTTTCAGCTCTGACACATGGGGTAGGTGAGAGAAACACTGTTGCCATGGAAATAGGTCTCCTTCTCCTCGTGTAAGTGTTTTGCTGGTCTCTCTCTCTCTCTCACTCTCTCTCTCTCCCTCTCTTCGCTCTCTCTTGTTCTGTTGCTTCCTCTCTCTCTCTGACTCTCTGTGTATCTCCCTCCCTCTTCCTATCTGGGTTAATGAGATCTGTTTTTACTGATGTGTATTGATGTAGTTAAGCACTGTTAATAAAGTGCTTTAAAGACTTAAATAAATTCAATCATATAATGGCACAAAGGTTTTATAACAATATACCCAAAGCTATATAGTATCTATAATTCATAATAGATTTACGAATGCAATAAGACCCTTCCTCCTCAATTATGAATTAAAATATGTTGGAAAATAAAGTTTACATTTATATGCACATTAATCCTAAAAAAAACTTCTAAATTAACATGAAGCTCACATGTACTGACCATAGTTTTCTCTATACACTAATCAGAAAATTAAGAAAAAGACACACCATGAAGGGCTGCTGCGATCATGTTTGTTTCTTGTTACACGGCAGCGCTGTATATTGTCCATTCTGCGCTGATCGCTGCACATTTGCCTTTGGGTATAATGCTGCAGCTGCTTGTCACTGTCAGTGTTTTACACGTCCAATCACAGTGGAGGTAGAGGAGGGAAAAGCCCAACATTTGAATTGCTAAACAATGGAGGAGTGACTGATACTGAGTCCACACAGACCAGCGAGTAGTCTGTCCTCTCTGCCTACATGTTTCACACTTCATCCAGAGCAAACACTTAACCTTTTGCTGAAATTTTTACTTCCATGAATATTCCATATCATGGCAACCCGATGCAGTCAAAGAATCTCAGCTGTAAAAATCTGCCTCATTACTCTTCATTTTTTTGAGTTGAACAATCAGCAAGTATTCAATTTGTTTTAAAACTATGCCATAATTGTTGTATAAAAAGCAACAATACACCCAATATAGGCCTAGTGAAAAATCCTACTTACAAAGCACTCAAATCAGAATAAATTAAGTAATTTGCAACAAAAGAAGGGGGGTAAACCTGCTTATTGTGCTGTCAAGCCACCCTTAAACACCACAGTGAAACTTTTTTTCACCACGATAAGTTAATTAATTTATTAACCTTTAATAAAACAATACAGGGTGTTTAAATTTGAAAATTCAAAATGCACAAAACCGCTGTCATGTGCTTTTGAACAACTTGAATTTATGGTGATTTATAAGTCAGAAGACTAAATGACGGACAACATAGAGAATATGGAATATGGAAAAAACCACCTCCGCCCTGAAGAAGGCAAGACAACCAGAAAATTTTGTTATTAAATTATGTCATGGCTTTGATTTCTCAAACTGCAGTCAACAAAAGGTCCCGCTGTATTTTTATCATTTAGTTTAATATGAAGACAATAACTTATTTTTTTTGTCTTGTTAAAGGAGATCTAACATCTCTTTTTTATTTTTATTGATTTTTACAGTCATACATGGCTCTCTCTCTGATACAATGAGACAACAGAGGGCAGTCTAGACAACAAGCATGTCTGTGTGTACATATAACACTGCGGTTATCTGTGTGTTTTTACAATCACTTAGTGTAATAGCCCATTCTGTCTGACCCCAACCAGACACGACTTTTTCAACCATTTGCATATGACAAATGACTGCTAATCAAATCCATTTACCCCTGCACACATTTATCGAAGCACTCTCCTCTCTCTCTTTTCTCTCTCTCTCACACACACACACACACACACACACAGTAAGACATGTTGTTAGTTCATGTCCCTGAGGAACATCACATCTCTTTATGCTTCATTTTGGACTTGAGCCGCTCCACATTAACCCCTCTGAAGTGTGGCCATGTGCACATTAATTCAGACAAATTTGGAAATCCATCTTTTTCTGTTTGTTTGCGTGTTTGGTTCTCTTCTGTCCACAACAACTAAACCTGCTTTACCAGGAACTAAACTCCAGAACTGAAAGTCCATTTTGTTAAATCCTATTTGTGTTTACACCACATGAGGAACTGCAGAGATTATGTAAATTAGAGTGATCGAAAAAGCAACAGCTTTGTTTTGCAGAGGCATCATTGAAGGTTTACTGTTCTTCCTCTTTTTTGGGGAAATTTGCTGTTGTGATATTCTAATAGATGTTGGACATGAGGTTTAAAAAGATGGAACTTGAAATAGAAAATGTCAGAAAGGTGAGACAAAAGTGGTGTTTTAGGCATATTTAAACCAAAATCTGTTGCAGAAAGTACAAGATTAGCAAATGAAGTTATGTTTTATTTTCAGCCAATCTGTCTTGCGCTTCATTTCCTGCAGTTTAAGTCGACAATGTTTAGTTCTGCAAACTACCGGAGCAATAAAAGTTGTTCTCCTGCGCACTTGTGGAAACAAGTGTGTCAGAAAACACTGGAGACATCCTGAGGAAGATCCCTTTTTTCCGATTAAAATTATGTTTGTTATAAACAAAGTGTTTGTGAGCCTTGGGCAGCATCCAGGTTTTTCTCTTCATTATTTGTCCTAAGTGGGCCAGGAACTAAGCCTTGAACCAGTTTTCTTAGGATGAATGGGGGTAACTTCTCTTAAAACATCTTCTTGGAAACATTTTAGCCGGAGAAAAGGCCACAAATTGGTGTTTCCACCATTTTCAGCGACACAGCTAGAGGTATCAGGATGAAAAATGGCAGCAATGCAGAGAGGGAAAAGAAGTTAAAATTATCCTTTTGGAAGAGACAATACCCATTGAGGTGTCCGTTATCAGGTATTAATGGATAAATGGGAGGCTAGAGGAAGAAGGTTGGATCCACAGAAGCCATTAATTCCTTATTATGGACACTTTATGGGGCATCATCCTGCTTATACTGTGGTCACTTGCCAACGATAAAGAAATAGAATCTTTTCTGGAGTTTTGCAATCACAATGTATAATTTTTCACAAGCCAAAGCTCAGCTTCCCTGCAAACATCTGAGTGTTTGACTCATACCAGGGATAATCATTACCATCCCATAAGGTTCTTGTGCACTACTGCAGTAAATGGATTGAACTTTAGATACTACTTGAAACAGGAGTTATTTCTAGTCTGCTCCTTTGGCTCAGCTATTAACCAGAAAGCTAATGTTATGTCAGCAATGTTATAGAAGAAAGTCAACAAACATATGGTTGACAAACAATTATTATAATCAATAATCTGAAGGGCTGTACTAACTCAGAACTATGTCAGCTGAATCAGATTTGGCTGTTCAATACGAATATTCAACAATTCACTTTGATTTCCATACAAAGTTTAAAAGTTTGAATGGGCTCTGCAGGACGTTCAGTGAGCAAGCAGCACTCATGTAATACAGAAAACAAGCTAACTGCGCTAAAAACAGGTAGTAAATGCGCAACAACATTTTTGCAGATGCTAGATATCAAACAGAAGCCAGAAACTTTATCATATTAAGTTGCTGTGAGTTGTAAATTGACCACTTCTATGCAGAAGGTTTGTCCTCCTCTGTGCCGCTGCCTGCATGTCTGCAGCTCCTGGTGCTAAAGAGTAGCATGACAAGATTTAAGGTTCAAGATTTGTTTATTGTCATTCAGACTCTATACCAGACAGGCTCACAGTAGAACGAAATTTCGACAAGGAAGAGCTCTCATTCTGCAGCAACGTCAAGGTGACCAAAACATCCCCAGAATTACTCTACACAGCAAAATAATGACTGCTGTCCAAATCAATATCAAGATTTTCAGGAACAAATGGTAGTAAAAGTACCTAGCAGGTGTCCATTATCCATTGTCCAGTATTCGACAAAACCATCATATAAGTGGTTGTAAATCATGAGCAAATTTTAACACTACAAGTATTTGAAAATGCTAATGTTATTTGACC
Source organism: Plectropomus leopardus (assembly GCF_026936395.1). NCBI lineage: Eukaryota > Metazoa > Chordata > Actinopteri > Perciformes > Serranidae > Plectropomus > Plectropomus leopardus. The sequence goes on along the minus strand of NC_142176.1, from coordinate 7,314,171 downwards.
TGTAACAGCGTTTATAAAATGTCTCCATCAATTTGGATATGCCCTCTGACCCCTCCCTATAAACCCTGGACACACACACACTTATGCACCCTGCTGAGACAGACACCACGCCCGTCTGGGGTGACTGAAGCTCCTTCCATGTGACTGTCCATTATTAATGAGACAAGATGTATCCTGAAACTCCCCAGGGATGATGAGCTCAGTAATGAGGTCACCACTCTGTGTGTGTGCATACAGCAAGGACTCTGCATAAAGTGCTCACAACCCCCTGACATCCTGCAGCTGCACCGCCTCCTCATACATTTATGAACAGGCCGGGTCTCCATCAAACACTGTGTACTTTCCAATGGAAAGCAACAATAAAGCAGCTGCTCTAAGATCTGTGAATAGGATTAAATATGAAAAAAGGCCCGTCTTACACAGCTGATCCTCACCACTGTTTTCCATTTCCAAACAATATGAGAGAAAATATTTGTCTTCATACACGACAGTCAGAAAGAGAAGAGAAAGAGAAACTCACAGAAATACAGACCACCTGTTTCCGTCTACCTGATGAATCCAAGTGCAATACTCACTATACTCACAGTGAGGTTATCAAAGCTTGTTTGCTTAAACAGCACCCTTAACCCTTTCAAATCAAGAGCAACATCACTTTTTTTGTGCTACTTTCAGACGCCTTTAACAAGTATTGAAACCACTGAACCTTGAGCAAATCAATGCAGGTTCTTTAAAAAAAAACATGGGGAAAAAGGCAATGAGCAACTTGGTAAGAAATGTTCCACAAACTGCAAGAAATTATTTGATTTACAAAAATTATGTCACAAAAGTACTGTAATTTTTTAAGAACTTTTTACAGGTCAGTTATTTGATTTTTAGCTTTCTTTTTTTTCGTTTAATTTTCTGGATTTTTTTCGGTTCTTTTTACATATCATCATGCTAATTTTAGGGTTATTTTTTTCTTTGGATTGGTACATTGTTGAAGTCAATATCACTGGTGTATTCTGCGGTAATAAGATTCCGCAAATCGGCTCTGACTGGAAATCGGACCAATACAACTGCCTTTTTGAAGTTCGTTTACAAGTTGCTTTATTCAGGTTATTTCTTTGCTTTGTTTTTTTTTTGTTTTTCTTTTACTTAATTTTTCTTTGTTTTTTTTCTTATAATTTTTAGGTAATTTTCATGTACTTCTTACAATCTTTTTGCTATTTTTTGGGTCACTTCTTTCAATGTTGCTCATTGCCTTTTACCTATGTTTTTAAAAGACAGCAAGCCAATTTGCTCAGATCTCAAAGGGTTAAGACCAATTTTACACCAGCCAATATTAAAGAAAAAAACACATACTTACAATTACTTAAGGTTAGAGGGAATTATTTTATTTTCAAATATTTCTTGTAACATAAAACAAGACTCTTTGGTGATGTGAATGCCAGAGGCGCTCTGTAAATCATTTTCTATTTCTTTTAACGTTATCCAATTATTTGGGGCTTTTTCAATGGTTAACAAAAATACCATCTCCAATGTATGAGTGTTCTTGAGACTTCTGAATCAGAATCAGAATCAGAATCAAAATGCCTTTATTGTAGTTGTGAAGGTTGATATGACAAAATTTAGTTAGCGGAGCAGAGCTCAATTAAAAAAAAGAATAAAAGACTTCAATAAATAAAACAGGTAAAAAGCGATTAAGTTAAAAACTCATGCACACACAGACACACACACCAGTTTAAAGTACCTAACTATACATTATCATCATGAAAAGCTAAAAAAACATAATATTGCATATATAATGTGAAAGTGGCACAGCTTGATTTAAGATATCTTAAAGCCAATTAAGACCTTATTTTCAGATTAAAGAATTCAATGCCTTTTAAGACTTTTTAAGGATGTATGGGAACCGTGATCATAATTCTTTTTTTAAAATTGTAGTCACTGACTGAATTTGTTGTGTTTCAGTCGCCCCCAGCATTAAAGATAAAATAAAAACAATAAAAAATAAAAAAAACACAACTGCTGTCTTCAACCTTATGTGTGTTAAGCTCGCTGCATAGCTGTGTGCCTTCAGGCGGAGTGAGTGCACATAGACTCAGATCATGTTTGCGTGTGACAGGCAACAAAACTAACACGGGGAGACAATCCGCAGTCAACAAACAGGGAAAACGACATGAGACTGAGAGATGGAGGGAAAACACATTATAGAGAGCAACCAGCAGAGCCTGCTCTTTCCCTACAAAACCATGTGACAACACACACCCCCCCAGCTGCTGCGCCTCTGCACACACAGAAGCCTGACAGGTCGTTTCATGTCCTGAATGACGAGGCTCAATGAAACGTGTAGTTTGTTGCTGCCGCCGCTGTCAGATCTGTCTCACGTTTGCCAGTCAAGGAGCCATTTTGGATTCTGATCTCTGTGAGGTCCCTGCAAGGCGATGAGTCATCAATGTCCACACACACACATACACACCTCCAGCTGAGAGCTCTTACATTCAATGATCTGGGCTATAATTAGCCCCCTGGATAGGAAGACGAGAAAAAGCACAGAGAAAGAGAAATGGCTTTTCAACCTAAAAATATCCCCAAAGCGATTTTGTCATGTCAGGTCACCAGCTCAATAAAACAATCAAATGGGAGTCAGAGAAGTAAAAAATCTCTTATCTGTTCTTGTAAATGGTGTTAAAAAAAAACCCGCGACCCTCCTGTTGCCTTGGTTACGGCAGCCGAGCTCAGTGGAGGAGGAGGTGATGAGTGTTTCACTGGGAACGGAGCCGGGGAGATCTGACAGAATAATAAATTTACCTCTGCTTATTTTCTCCCTCCACAGCTCCCTCTCTCATAGTAGCACTTCACACTCGCTCCAGTTTTCATTTATGACCCGCTCACATCTATGCCAGTAAGAAAGCAGGGTGCTAGTGGGCCTGTGGCGCCCAAAACTTCCTTCACCGAAAAAGAAAGCCCCAAAAAACTCCACTTAGGCAAAGTTTCAGGGGACTTATAGAGACAGTAAACAACTCAGAGTGAATTTTTCAGAAAAGCAGGATGCAGCGGGGCAATCATTTGTGATCAGACTCAAGGTTTCTAAAGAGCGGTTCAGAGCTGACCTCTTTCCTCTGCAGGCAGGAAGCTGAATGGAGCAGCTGTTGAGGACAAAATGCTGCATAAAAATATAAAATGAGCCTTAAAAAATGAAGATCACACCTTCACCTTTCTTATTATTTTTGTTTCTAATTTATCAAAAAGTCTGAAGAATTATTGTTACGCATTTTATTAATTAAAACATGTAATTAAATAAATCAAACATCTGTGAAGTTTGTCGTCCAAAAATAGATTCTACAGCAACACTATGATCTGGGAAAAATTTGCTGAATATAAGAAGGGACTTTGGTGCCTAATCAGCAGCTCCTCCTTGTTTTTTCCCTTTTCCCGGGGCATGAAATCTAGGTGAAAATTAGTTTAAAGTGTTAAACAATATTTTACTGAGACAAGTGGTGAAAACAGGAAAATGGATTTAAATGTTCTGCATATAACATTCAGAACATTAATATAGTAGCATACAACTATTTGCTATATAAAGATATAGTGAAGTAATGTCGTCCTGACCAGAGAATATGAGAACTACCTGTGTGTGTGTGTGTGTGTGTGTGTGTGTGTGTGTGTGTGTGTGTGTGTGTGCGTTCGTGTTGTCATCCAAACTTCTCTGTTGTTTGTTCTAGTTAGCCGATTTGGCTACATGTGCATGTCAATGCATGTGTGTATCCCATTGGCTAGCACTAGGTATGTAACGGTTACAGGTTCCAAGAAGCGCCCATCCTCCAGTCTCAAAGGCTGCAAGTCCCCTCTTGGCAATTTCTTTAAAAAAATGAGAAAAATCACATTTGCAGTAATATTGTGAAAGAAGACCTCAAAAGTAAATTTTCAATTCTAGTTTTGTATTTTTAAAATGACCGCTAATAAAAGTTCCCACTTGGATAGTAAAGAATTATAGTCCCCTGTTATTAATGTTGACATGTATGTATGTGTGTGTGTAAGTGTTGAGTGTGTGTGTGTGTTGTCATCCAAACTTCTCTGTCATTCGTTGTAGTTAGCCGATTTGGCTACACATGCATGTCAATGCATTACAGGCTGCGTTACAGGTTCAAAGAAGCGCCCATCCTCCAGTCCCCCTCTGGTTAACACCATTAGCTCTGTCAGCACTGTCATTGTTTAACTCTGTTTAACAAGCATGTTAGCTGCTAGCCTCCAGCACAGTCATCTCCATTTTAAGAACTATGTAGAAACAACTCACACTCACTAAATTTCACACAGAGCCGCTTCAATTTGTGTGTTGTTAATAGAAATTCTTTTGGCATTAAAACGTGGATGTACGTGGACTTGAGTCAAAATCAGCAGCTTTGTTCTGCTACGAAATTTTGTTTTCCTACTGGATGTGTGGAGACAGCAGTGAGGCTGAGGTTTACAGCAGCACAACCTGGGACTTATGCAACTTGTGGATTTTAACCCTCGCTGCTGCACTCAACATCAGCAACAACTTTGATCTTTTTGTCAGCGACTCTTCAATATGCATCCAATGAGCAGACAGCTAATGACGCAACCTAAAAGTAACCCATGAGACTTAGACATGGGTGTAGATTTTGAGGGATACATAAGGGACCACGATATTAAGAACATGTACATTTGCGCACAACCAACACGGGTTGAGTTTTACACTTAGATAAGGCATTTTACACCATGCACTTTATACCAAATAGTTTACATTGCTGCTGTTACTGCACTTTGTCCTCTGTATGAATTGTTGTATTGTTTTGGGGGGGGGGTGGTTCTTTTTTTTCCCCTTTGTTCTTTCTTTCTTTATTGCTATTGTCTGTTACCTTCCAAGAGACTACGCATGTAAACTAGCAGTCCTGGTAACTCTGGCATATTCACATTTGTATTTTATGTTGATGTTGATAAATTAAATTAAATTTAATTTAATTTACTTAAATTGTCTCACTTTAAACAAAACATGACAGTACCAGGGGACTTTTATTTTGACAAATATAAATTGATGCAGAAAAGGCACAAATTTATGCACAAAAATTCACCATAATTAAGGAAATTAATTGTTTCATGCTCAAAAAATAACCCTCACCCTCTGTTTCATATATGTCCCCCTGATGTTCAAACAGCAATTACGCCCTTGGACTCAGAGTTCCCAAACTATACAACACAACCTTAAATTCATACCACAATCTTGCCGAAAAGACCATACTAGACTAGATCTGTAAAAAAGCACACTATAAAAGAGGCACTTTGATAATGTGACCAGGCTACACCTCTAAGTCCACACACCAACGAAGGAAACCGCAAAACTTTGAAAAAGATAAGCCACCGTTTGGATGTTTTTGATCTCCTCATGAGGTAAACTATCTGCTCCCACCTTTCCAGTTTGTGAGAAACACTGACTAAAATCACTCAACCAATCAATTCAAACTGAACTCCCCTCTAGCATGACCCAATCAGAGCAAAGGTCAATCTGAATGAATTTCTGATTTAAAACTTGATCACCTGTAGCTGTGAGAGAAGCAGTGGAAAGTAGAAAAAAGTGAAAGTGGAGAGCTTTCCAGTGAGATTACATAACTAAGAACTGGTGAGAACCAGCTCTTTGCGGGGGCCACTTACCTTTATATCCGGGCCATTGCAGTTGAGGCTCATCCCGCACTCATCTGTGATCTCCGTAATCTCCGACAGGTCGTCATCTTCAAACTCATCCAGGCTGATGTCATGGGTCAACCTGGTAAAAGGGGAGGATTAGGGGGAGAAGTGGGAGAGATGAGGAAAAAAAAAGTTAATCCTTGAGCACTCATCCGAAGCTTCAGTACATCTCAAAATCTCTTGATGACTGAATTATCTGTGAGACAGAGAGAAGTCTCCAGACCAAAATCAAAGACCAGTGACGAATCGAACGCATAGACTTGGGTCAAAAGCTCTGGTCATAACCATCAACATAACACTGTGACTGACAAAAGAAACAAATATATTTATTTCTAACAAATATAACAGAACGTCCCCAAAAGTAAACAAAACAAAACAAACTGCTTGACTTGAAGCAATCTCACTTGACTGAGGGTCTCAAACCAATGATTCAAGCCTCCACATTTCAAGGGGCAGCGGTAATATCGACACAGTGTGGCAGTTCTGGATGTCAAGCGTGCATGGAGGCACACAACTTAATAATTCCACATCTCTTGTAAATAAAAGAAGCTATGGAATCAGGCAGAAAACGCTTATATGTTGCAGGGAAGAACATGATTGATTGCTCTTGCAGCAGCCCTGGACATCCCTCCTGTGTCAGGCAGGCAAATGTACCGTCCTGTTGTCTGTGGCAGGATTCAATTAGCTTCCAGTAAACAATGCTTCAGTTTTTTCCCCCATCTGTAATTATGTCCGCCTGTTATCTCTTTACTCTGCAGCCTCCTGGGCGTAACAGACAGAGTCAGAGAGCAAGAAAATGTTATTAGAGGGAGGAAAAGAGAAGATGACAGTGATCACAAGGAGCACAAAAGCAAGCTGTCAGAGGAACCTGGTGAACTTGGAGGGCTATGATCGCTCCGTTGTTGCATGATGCTAATGTCATTTCTGGCTACAGCAACGCTGCAGCTGTCTCCTCTTGCAAAATGACACACAGCTGCGGCCGTCTTTAGCCATCACGTGTTGCAATATGGGTATGGGAGTTAAATAGCCTGGGTGGAAGCATCTGTTTACCTCCATAATGAGGCCCTGAAGGAGTAAGGAGAGAAGTGCAGAAGGATGGAAAGGGAGGGAGAGAAACAGGAGCAATCTATTGGTGGGGAATAAAGGCTCTCAGAGGGGAATACATGAACACCTGATAGAAAGAAACAGAGGGAGAAACAGACATTAAGAAATCACCCAGTGGAATATTCACCGAAAAAATCCTCCAACTTGCAAAGCTGCAGCATCAGTAACTTTTAAGGTTTGTTTTTCATTTGTCATCCAGGGTTGATTTTCCATGATAACACCAACAGTAAAATGCAATGTTGTGTAGCGACTGACTTGTGAAGTGGAAAAATCAGATTGCATTCAAACTGCAAAAGGCTGTAGAGTTTCAAGAAAGAAAAATGCCACTGATGTCCTATACTTTTCTTATTGTCAAGAAATCCTGGGGGCGTCTGCAATGAGTAAACTTAAACTTTACTGAATTCTAAAAAAGTGTTGTACTTAACTGAATATAATACTAAACTGAGTAGTATCCCATAATACTCATTAGGGCTGGGCGACATGGCTTTAAAATAATATCACGATATTTTTAAGCTGAATCATGATACACAACTTTATATCTCAATAGTTTGAAATTCCTCTAAACTACAATAAACTACTAAAATACAAAATTATTGAATTAAATACAGTTACAAATAAAGTAGCTTCTGCAATAAAACGTTACATAAACTATTGTTTAAGTTTAATAAAAAATATTGTTAAATTGTTAAATAATGTTAAGTATACAGTTAAATAAAATACTATCACAATGAAGTTAAATAAAACATTGCTATAATTAAATAAATCAAAGCGAAACCTATGGAGCTTCTATTTTGAAGGACCGGGCCAGTCTTGGGCCAAAAGTGTTGATGTTTTCCCCATATTCACTATCGCTTTCCAGCTCGTCCATGTTTGTTTGTTTTGGTGCCATGCATTGTGTATTTTCCCCCTCGGCCAGGCGGATGGAAGCAAAGCGTTATCAGAAGACGTAAATAAAATAAACAATATTGCATAATTTGAAACAACAGATCAGAGGATATATTTCATCATATCACACAGCTCTGGTACTGATGAGATGCACACAAATGCTTCCCACTGAATGATAGCATGATTATCATTCAAGTAAATCAATTCTGCCAATATGTCTCCAGCCCTTCTCGTCTTTACCCACCAGACATGATCAGTAACAACACGAGGCTTACGGCGGCACATTTTTTTTTTTTTGTCTCAGCTGAACTGCACTGACAGGCTTTGGTCTGGGGACAGTGTTTTGCTTTAGCTGAACAAAAACTGTAAGCTTATCAGTCCACTACAAATGTAATTTATTACAGCACAGGGCGATGCTTGGGAGAGGAACAAAATCAATATGCTCCTGAGCGTCCCCCTGTTATCAGCATCACTTACAGGAAGGAGGAGAAAGGTGGAGGAGGAGAGAGAGGAGGAAAGGAAAGATTTCACGCCAACCAGAGCCAATCAGCCAAAAGTTCGTCATTTATTTTGACCCTGAATTGCAGGTTTTAACCTATAATTGGGCCCTTACAAGGACAAAAGGGGGGCGTGGAGTCCATTGTCGTGACTGTGGATCAGACCCGGAGGAAAGTGCAAACAGACGCAGTGGACAGTGAGAGGATGGAGAGAGTCATGGGGACAAAAATGAATGGAGGGAGGGAGGGCGGAGAAAATTAAGTGCCGGGAGATAAACCACCTGGACGGGACAGGGTGACCCCTTTCCTGCAGTGAATTGTGGGTAAGAAGAGATGCGGACACCAGAGAAAACCAACAGAGTGTATAATACAGAGCAAATGACGTTGTCACACATCAAGGCTCAGACAGTACAGGGTACAATGTCAGGCACGCTCACATCAGACGAGCTGCGGTCACAATGTGGAAACCTCCTTTCACTGACGTCGGTGGTGAAAACATACACAAGCAAAACGTGATTAAATTAAATATGACATAACTGGCAAAGACTTTTCATCAATACATTTTTTTAATGTATTTTCAATTAAAAATAAAAGGAAAAAGAAATGTTAAAAAGACACTGGTGTTTTCCTTTTGTGCTCCTTCTAAGTATTCGTCCTGCACGATTAGATCACAGACAGAGAGTTTTTGAACAACGTCCCTCATGAAACATTACAGGCAGTCTTACAAGGAAAAGATGAGCTGTTTTTGACGTTTTGATCACTTTCTCTTTTTTTTATATTATTTATATGTGGACTTGAGGAACTTATTTAGAATGGGTAAGTGTTTTTCTGGGTGGAAGACCTCCTCATATCCCTGATTTGGGGAACACTATATGATGTGGCTCCTGATGAATGGGTAACCTGTGTGGAGCACAGTAGGCTCCAAAAAGGGTTGTTTTAACAGTTGATGACATTATTTTGTCCACCTCAGTTGTATATCAGTTTGGGTCGGGTAAATACAAGAAACACCTCTCTGTATAACACAATTCAGTTCCACAGCACCACAAACTACTTCCTCCAAAATGATATAAAGTTGATTTGACACCTCTCTAAAACAAAAACGGAACATTTCAACTGCAACGAAATAAGGATTCATTGCACAGCAGCATTCATTTTAGCTAGGTGTACCTAATAAACTGGCAACTGAGCGTATTTGTGTAGGATATACTGGAGAAATTCAGTGTAGAACACAGTGCATATAGTTTGTAGTATTGGTGCTATACATCATCATTAGTTTCTGATCCTCCTTCGTTTTAACAATCATAACCACGCTCCTTTTAGGGTAAAATTTATTGTCATACTGCAAACCATCGCTTGAGCAGATTCTGAGCAGTTTCTGTAGCACAATAAGGAGACAGAAGCACTAAAACGTCAGCATACATCAGATGGTTAATAATAATATTCCAAACTATACATCCAGTTTTACATTCTTTTAACTTTTTAGACATCATCCATATACAGACTGAATAGCACAGGTGACAAAATTCCACCTCGTCGCACCCCATTTGTCACTAAAAAGGGTGCAGATATACTCAGGCCCCATCTAGCTGGCATAGTTTGATGTGAATACCAAAAGTGCAAGATCTTTATCAAATATGGGGTAACCCCTCGTTCTTGTAGTTTGATGAACAGTTTACTGTGATTGATTTTGTCAAACGCTTTGGATGCATTCAGGAAGCACATACATATTTAAAGTACCTGTCAGTATATTTTGATATAATCCACCTTAAGACTTTTATGGACCACAGCTGAGTTCAACATGAGCATCCATTCTTTCCCAAAGATCCAAACTCTCAGGAAAAAACAGCTTCTAATATGGAATTGCCCAAAGTGTGAAACGTAACCACTGCAAGGGTGTCCTCCTACAACTGTAACTTTTACTTTTATAAGTAGTTTTTGGGCATTTTGACTGTATTTCCAACACATTCTCATCCTGACTCCTCACATGGTGCCGCTCTGTCAGTGACTTAATGCGTCTACTTATGAAGTTTTAGGTATCCTTTGGTGTCAGCTGTTTATGCTCCGGGATGCCATTGTGGTGATGTCAACAAATGCACGTGGTGGGATGAAGCAGCTTGGTCCTTATGTTAACACAACAGCGCAGACTGTCACAATCGTTGGGATTAGGCAACAAAGTCACAGACGGGTAGCTTAGGCAAAAGAGGCACATGGTAATGTTTAGAAATAAAATTCACATCCACACAGGAAGCGAACTCCGGACTCCCGCTTAAAAGTTGATTGTTTTTGGGACCCATCTCCCCACCCGCCTGCCCTATAAGCGCACTCGCACTCCTTATATTATCCTAATATTACATGGTTACCGACATCCTTATTACATGATGCTATCCTTCAGCATTTCATGCACACGCAACAGGTTCCGTCTGGCCGTGTTCTCAAGTGACGCCAACCATGCAATGCGCATGTGGACGCGGCCGTTGCCATCCGGCCATCCACCAGCGTATCATAACAACACCATCAGTTCTCATCTGACGCGGTCCAGCTGTGTTCTGGTTGGACGTGGAAGGTGGATTTTGGAGTCACATGAAGTGACACGGAGTGAGAACAGGCCGGTATTTCTGATAGTAGATAATAAAGATTTGAACAGGAAATGTGGGAAAGGAGGGGGGAATGACATCCAACACGTGTACTGCAGTTACATGATACACCTGACTTCTAGGCCACAGCGATGCCCTAAATTTCTCACCCTTTTGCATGTACTTATAAAAACAATCAGCATACACGTAAGAAAAAAACAACACACAGTATTTTCCTGAATGGACACTAAATTGGCGATAAATAACCCAGAAAATCCAGAACCCAAAATTATCCTCCTCACTTTCCTCTGGGATTGTATTCCTGTATGACATGCCGGAATAATCTCACTCGCACACTCACAGCACCCTCAGTGATCAATGCGTGCTGACTCAGCAGACCGGCTAGGCTGTCCAGGTCAGAGATCCCCGCAACACTTCTACGATGTCATCATCGCTGAAAGTGAGACGCAGCAAATCATTTGGACCGTAGTAACAACAGGCTGACACAGACATCGTCACGGTGACACTATAACCTCACAGGACCCAAGAGAGTATCCAGGCACCACCAGGGAACTGAGAACTAGTTTTCATCTCAGCATCCTGATGTGGTTTTTTGCCACTGCCTCACAAGCTGAAAATGGTTATGTTTACAAGTGTTAGCCTCTTGAAAGATGGAATAAATTGTGTTTGACCAGCCATGTCTCCCACTGTTAATTTGCTCTGCAAACAAGTTTATAAGTTTATTATTAGAAAAGGTTCTAATAAACTTATTTGCTGCTAAGACTTCTTCCAAGGAGGTGTAACCCTCTTACATAGAACTTAAATCACTGAAAGGAAGTTGGAGATGGATAGGCACAAAAGACTCAGCACTTTGACACCAGAAAGGTTGCATCCCACATATCATGTTACCATAAAAGAGGCTATAGTTGAGGAAAGACAGTTACAATTAAAAATCAAAACACCTATAGCATTCCTGATCTTAGCCAAGTGTTTTGAGGTGCCAAAGAATAACCACAAAAATATGGACCATGCTTAAGTTGTGGGTTAGAATACCGTCCATTAGCTGGGTGTAAGTATGTAAATATGGCATCATAAACGAGTACCACAGCTTGGTTTTACGCGTTTTGGAAAAAGTTTACACCCAAAATGACTTATAATACAGCATGCATGTGTGCAAGGGCCCTGACACACCACGCTGATGGTCAAAGTCAGGCTGTCAATGAAGGTCTGTTGTCCAAGTTTCTGCGATATGTTTCACAACCTTGGCAGTTATTTGAAGTTGTCGGCTGTTTTTCAACTGTTTCAGCTTGGTGAATTCGTGTCAGACCCAGCGGCACCCCTCGTTGAGTGAACCTGCCCTGATCTGCAGTTCAGCTCAGTGCAAGAGAAGAGTACTGGGAGTCAGGAAAGCAAGCAACTGGCTGAAGTCAAGAGGACGTGAGATCTAAACAAACTTGTTATATCAGGGGAGATTTTCTTTTAGTCATTGAGCTCTTCAGCAGAAACTATCAACTGCTCGTGTTATTGTTTGGAAGCACATGACAAATACCAGAAGTTCTTTCAACACAGAGCTGTGTTGTTTGTCATACTAATTACTGTAATTTTATCATGTTGATCCGTTCTGTACAAACTACATCTATGGCACATCTGTCTGTCCTGGAAGAGGGATCTCTCCTCAGTTGCTCTTCCTGAGTTTTCTACCATGTGTTTTTCACAGTTAAAGGGTTTTTTGGGTCAGTTTTTCCTTATCCGCTATGAGGGTCCAAGGACAGAGAGATGCATTATGTTGTAAAGCCCTCTGGGGCAAATTGTGATTTGTGATAATGGGCTTTATAAGTAAAATCTATTAGCATTTAGCAATGTTGTGCTGATCAGCGCGTCATATCATGCTGCATTTCTGGTGGTCTGTTGGTAGACGCAGCAGTCACATAGTGTGATGGTCATCCCAAATTTCTGACACTGTCAGAATTTTATCCCAGGCTGTCTTTGTTCACAGGACCTCTCTCACTGTGCAACATAGGACCACCGTTTTAGAGCCACAACCAAAGATATTGCCACGTTTCTGTCATAATGGCTAACTTTTGCCTGGGACAGCCCAGAATTGCACAGTGAATACCGACCGGGATTAAGACACAGATGATTTGGGGCAATGCAACAGCCAGCCTTTGACGCTACTAGTTTTTTTAAAGTCGGTTTGGTGTGTCTGGCCTGTTAAAAGTCCTCATGCACCATGTTAAAATCATAGCTCAATGCTGAAGTTACTGCAGATGCAACTTGTAGATGATGCAGTTCTCCAGTAAAAACCAGCTCCATTGACCTGTCAACTAAGACCCTAAACATCTCCTAAAATGTATATTCATTTCCACAAGACTTCTGAGTGATATTACTTAATTTTACTCCTAAGGTGTCTTAATCCTGAGTTCACCTCTCAAGAGAAGATTTTAATATTTCCTGTGCTGTTCTGTTCTGTTGATCCAAATCTCAGCATGTATGATCTTTTTCTTCCCACAGTATTAATACTAAAAGTAAATATGATTTTCATTTGGGCTCTGAGAGTAGAGGCTTCAAAACATCCCAAAACGATGTGACATCGAAGACACTATGTCCACAGTGTATGTTGTGAAACGACATCAGAGGGCAACAGCTCTGCAGGACGGATGTTTCAGTTTGTTTGGCTGAGGATTTGGGATAAACTCCTGCGTTACTCTGACAGTGGGGGGTGACAGGGCAGCCTGCCGGCTTGTGTCCGCCTCCTCGTCCTGCCTCTCTGCTTCTGTTAATGAAGGACAGCATGACCTCGCGCTTGGGCCATGATGGGCCCGGCCAGCTCGTTAGTCTTTATCCGAGTCCAGCTACTGCTCTCGATTTACAAACTGTTTGCTTGTAAATGTTGACTGCAGTGTTTGTTCACAAGTAGCATGCAAGGTCAAGGGAAATCAGTTGTTGTTTTAACACAAAAAATCCCTGATTATTTTTTTTAAAGGAGTTGATCAAGTTAATGCTATTTTTTGCCAGAATTTTATATACCTACAGACACAAGTTGTTGTTTTGGGATTTCTTTTAACATTTTCTGCTGCAAAAAAAGACACTGTTTTTGCTTTTTATAGTGGAAAAAGGTCATGCTGTGATGAAGGCAGATTAGAAAAATGCTTCCGGGATTAGCAAGTGAAGAGAAAAATGCAAATAAACTGTTGATGAGCAAAATCCGGCTGGGTTAAAAATAAAATATATATACATAAAAAATAAAAAAAATGTGCAAAACAGAAGCAGGTTTCTGCCCACACATTTGTTTAAATTATTGCAACATTTGCTTCAGTGGGAGCAGGACAGCCACACAACTATAGAAATTTTACACTTGCGTACATCACCATGCTACAGTCTCACGGGACTAACATCTGTGCTGTGTTGTTACGATTCAATTCGTCACAGCAGATGCACGTATACCATGGCCTGTCTTTTTTACGCCATCTCCTCCAAATAATGCAAACATTTATGCTCCTACCGACAGATTACGAGGCTGCACACAGTCGCTCATTCATCAGTGTTGTCCTCCTGCAAGGACAGGACTGGGACAAGGTTCAGGACCTTACCCCCTCACCACCCCTACTTCCTTCATCAACCGCTGTATGAAAACAAACTCTGAATTCATCCAAACAGTGTTTCTCCTACACTGATATAGCTATCACAACACAAGCACACAGAAACATAAAGTGTGATGTGTTTTTCTCCTCTGGTCCTATTTTTAATCAACATTAACCATCAACCTCTGCTGCACACTCTCTCCTTAAGACACAAACATACACACAGCCACATGCATCTGCTCTCCTTCAAGGGCATGCCTGTCCCAAGCTTTAAGATGCGAGGATAGCGAGAAGGAGGCATGTTTCTCAGCTCCCACGCTCACAAGGTCACACACAGCCATGTTGCTGCATGCCGGTAAAAATAAAACACGCAGGGGAAGAACGACAGAGAGATGCCCTACCATTTCTCCCACTGGTCCTCCATCCAACCCTCTTCTCCTTCCCCTCCCGAGTCCATACTGTAAGTGAGGAGGGCATCCACAGCTGAGAGGAGAGGAGAGGAGGAGGAGGATGAGAGAGGAGCAAGGGGAGTGGGGGGGGTTAAAGTGAAGAAAGGTGGGAGGGCTAGAGAGAGGGAGGAGCGAGGAGAGCCGGAGGAGAGGGAGGAGGGGTGCAGCTCCTCTGGGTCGATGGGAGAGGCGTCCGACTCAGAGCCCTGCTGCTGCTGCTGCTGCTCATCCAGAGGAAAGAGAAAGGTATAGGGGGGAATTATTTAAAGCAGAGGAGCAGAATCTGCCACAGAGGAGTAGTGTTATATAATCTACTCCTCTCTCTTTCTCACTCTCGTTGATGTTTACTCTGTCTGGTGTGCATCAGATTTACTACGCAACTGCAGGAAAGTGCTGGTGTTAGCAGGACATCCAACGCCGCGGCGGCAAGCCCAACCAGGAGACACACAAGAGGACACTCCTCCCTCTCTCTCTCTCTCTCTCTCTCCCTCTCTCTCTCTGCAAAACACTGCCGCGCTCAATTATTCATGAGGCCTCGTTGATCATAAGACTCTAAATTTTCCCTTCTCTCTCTTCCTGTCCATTCATCCTCTTAAAGGTAAACGACAGCTTATCACAACTTGCGTCTTATTTTTGTAGTTTTTTGTAGTTTTCGCCCTCATCTATCAGTTCAGACAGCAACACTGTTATAGAGATGTCTTACAGGGCATAAAACACAAGCAGCCAGATGACCAGACAGGTTGTAAACAAGCCAACAAAATGTAATAATATCCCTCATTATGCAGGGAAATTTGAAAGTTAAAAAAACCATTAATATTGGGGCAGAGTATATAATTATTATTTTTAGGCACTTTTCCAGTTTATTTCCTTGTTGTTGTTTTTCTTTTTTTTGTACCTTTTACTTACAAATTTTGGGGTAATTTCTTTTCTTCATTTTTTCTCACTTTTTCCTCATGTTTTTTAAGAAATAAAGCCAATTTGCTCAGATTTTAAAGTTAGACTATGATGGACGTTTACAACATACATTTTTAGTAATAATTTTCCAGTTGTAAATCGAATTGAGCACTGTGTTCCCAGATTTTAGCAATTACTTTGCAATGTTGTTATTTTTGTCAACAGAAATGGTGCCTAAACCTCCAAAAATAAAGCTGTAATTATTCTAAATTATCCTTAAACCTGTGCTGCTAGTTGAGGCAGGTGCTTGTGCTTCCTCTCAAAATCAATGCATCTGTGTGAAAATGTGTCCACACACCCACACACAGTGATCTGCGCAAACCCCTTAGTTAACTGAGACTCCATCAAGCCAAGCACTTGTGTGCTTTTTTCTCTTTTTTAAAATGTTGTTTTTATTTTCATCAGTCAGCGTGAAGACGTTTCAGTCCCCAGATCTAGCAGCAGAGAGTGTACTACCTCGCTTTCATGCTGCTCTTACAGGTCGCTGCTGACCCAGATCATGAGCTGAGTCTCGTTGAGACGGAGTCGGCTGCCACAAGGAAGAGAGGCTTTGCCCTCCGAGATAACGTTATCATCTGTTTCTGCTTAGAAGTAGTGAATTTACAGCTCACAGCAACTTACTACATTACAGTCTCTTGTTTTTGTTTAGGTGTCTAGTGTTGACAAAAACTGTTGCACAATTTCCGATCTGTTGTCAGCGTAGTTAGCTTGTTTATTAGATTACATGCATGTCACTGCCACATTGAACCTTCTGCCAAAACCCATTCAAACTCTCAACTCTATATGGAAAAAAAAGGAAGCAACAGTCAAATATTTGTATTTAAAAGCAAAAACTGATGCGACTAGTGTAATTCTGAGCCCTAAACATGAATACTGGAATTTATTGAGATTGCACTGATCAATTGTTTCTTGTTTGTTTTTTTATTAAATACATTTTTTAGTTTATTTTGGAATTCAGTTTGATAGAGCATTTTAACGTCCTGTAGGCATGGAGGGATTGATGAATGGGCCTACCAGGCAAAGGCCCAGGGTACCAAAGTGTAAGGGGAGCTCCCTGGAGGGATATTTTTCCAGGAATTGGAAACCAAACCAGAGCTAAAAAGGTGAGGATATATTAAACTTAAATCAGGTGGGCATAAACAAGACCGTAATGCCTTGTTATTATATTTCTCTGTGCTTGCTGGCATTTATACATTTGATTTTTTGCAAGCTATTACAACTTTATCAAATGCCAATGTATCACCTGTCTGTCTTGTCATTATGCTTCTCTGCCCCCCAGTGGCCAAAAGTCAATGAATGCATCTCGAAATGACAGCAACAGCAACTGAGTCAGTCGTGCATTCATAGTTGCAAAATCCATTACAACTTAACACAGGCGCATATGCAAATGTAACACTTGTGCTTTGCAAAACCAAACCCCAGGCTTCAATCAGTCCTTCAGAGAGGTCAATCACACACTAAGTCCTTGTTTCTGCACACCAAGCTGCCAACACACAGCCATATGGCCATACCGCAAGACCTCGGCAACTGGCCAGAACCTATGGAGCTCACACACACACCGCAGGAGCTTCAACACTTCCCCCGACACACCTGAAATGTGAAAAACAAAAATGCTTCAAGTGTTCTGTATCAGAAAAAAAGATAAATATTTGTGTTTGTCTCGGCAGAAAGAAGGATACATTTCATTTCTGTTCAGCTCATCAGCAGTGGTAAATTAACCCTGTAATGACCAAACAGGTTGAGACCTAAAACTGATCTGATGGTACCTGACAGCTCAAAACAAAAGAAACAATTTTCCATGTTCCAAAAATATATACTGTTCTGGAGTAAAATTTAATACGCAACTTGAAGGTGACGCCTTACACATATCGATCTTTTGTCCTCACACTGTTACATTTATTGATTATAGAAAAATCAATAAAATAACCAATAATGAAAATAATTATTGGTTGCTGTTTACATATCTCAACTCAGGAGAACCAGCACTCTATTTTGAATGATATATCAGAGATTAGTATCTATTCCCAAAGTCCCCTATATATTTGTTCAAAGTTTTTGATTGAACAAAAACCAGCAAATTAAAATGAGAGCAGATCTGAATACAAGAAGGTATCTCACTGTACTTTGATCAAATATTTTACATCAAATTTATTTGTAAAAACAAGATATTTCATTTTTTCTGATTTACACATCTTTTCTCTAAGCTAAAGTATTTTGTGTTTTTTTTAATTTTCAAATTATTATTATCATTATTATTATTATTATTATTATTATTATTATTATTATTATTATTATTATTATTATTATTATTATTATGGGCAACATGAATGCAGCAAAGAAACGTAAATAAATAAATAAAAATTAGTTTTATGAGTGAGTTTTTTCAACATAAATAAAAACTAATTAAAACAAAGAAAAAATAGGAATAAAAGCATATCTTTAAAACAAGCTTGTTTCAAAGATAATGTCAAAATCCTAAGAGAGACAGAGAGAGAGAGAGAGAGGGGGAGAGAGAGAGAGGGATGGACTGTATAAGCAGAGGGGAGGTGCCTTTAGGTGGAACGTGCCATGTCAGCAGATTTGAGCGACAGCAGTAAATAATGAGTGTAGGGGGGGAGACTGCAACCAGAGCAATAACTGTCCACTCAGTCAGCTTCTACTGTGAAATTCAAATCAGCTCCATTTAAATTCTCTCTCCCTCTAAGGATAAAAAACACAAGCTAATTGTGTTTAAAACCCCTGAAATCAACCTTTTTCCCCACAGAAAACATCAGAGCACAAAAAAGACAGATGCAGTGAATCAGGGAAACTGACACTTTTAAATCTGCTTAACCTCCCCCATCTCTCTCCGCTCTTTCTCTCACTCACATCCTTTCCACATCCCTCACTCTGTGAATTCATCCGCCTGAGCAGATCTTGTCAGCAGAGTCACGTCAGTTTGGAAGCCGCAGTAAAAAGATGAAAGGAAAGAAAGTGGGTTTGCCGTCGAATCAGAGAGCGAGGGAGAGCGAGAGGGAGAGATCCTGGACACTCCTGCACTTTCATGTTGTGTGCTCACTGATTTTTGCTTTTTTAAAACATATGCTCAATAAGTCTGATTTGTTTTTATTATCCATTTTTTAAATATAACGGGAAAAAACTATATGCAAGTAGGGCTGGGTGAAAATCACAGTATTTTTTTTATTTTTTGAATGTATAGTTAATGATTGGCGCTTTCATCTATTCTGTGGATATAATGTCTAAGTGGGTAAAGGCAAATAACAGCCCAGCTAGAGCAGTCTAAAACGTTTAGAAATAACATCACTTTACTGTAAGGTAGCCTTTAATACCAGTAAAAGACAACACATACGATATTGCAACAGCAAGAATCTATGATGATATCTAGTCTCAAAGGGCCGTGTTGATATATTATCAATATATCGCCCAGCCCTAATGTCATATGTTCAAATTTACACTCTTCAACCGCCCCAAAACTGCAGGAAACTGAAATGATAAACCAGAATTGTCATTTAAAACCAGATAAATATTAAACCGCATATGAGAGGGATTAGTTTTGCCTCAAGAGGGATCTCTGGTTTCACTAGTTTCATTTTCCCACACAATGCCTCACAAAATGGACTGCAGTCCTGCACTGCCCTGTCGCGCCATACATGCAGTTTTGCACACACATAGAGAGATATAAATGGTGTGCTTAAGTGAAAGGATCTCTTGCTGCCATCTCGTGCCACAGATGATCAATGCAGGAAAATTTAAAGCTACAGTTCATCTAAATATTTGATGTGAGACATGAAAGTCAGTCTCCATCCGTCGAGCTCAGCTCCATAAATCGCCAAAACACAACTTATAGCTTTCAAACTACTTAACTGCTACATTTAAACAGAGAAGCAGACAGCAGAGGTGTCCTGATTGATTTTTTGCAAAAAATCTTGTTCCCAGTCGTGATCTCATATTACATATTATATAGTATATATATACAATATTACCAAGATACAATATTATCAAAATACCATCACAATACAATATTATCACAATATTATCATGATGTGACATTATCGCGATACGATGTTATAAACAATATCACCACACAATATTTCTGTGCTTTTAAACATTTTGCCATATGCTGATTATTGCAGTAACATGTATGTGTAATGTGATTGTTATTATTATTACTTTTTTACTACTAAAGTATTTTCCTGAAGGACATTTATTTATTTTTATCTGACATGGTTAAGTTTTAAAATTTTTCTCACTGTAATCATTTTTATTTTTGCAAAGTGTATCTAGTGGAGTTATAAAGTAATTGATTTAGTATGCTACTAGTAGTTTATTTTGTATTTGCAATATTTAGTTATATAATTTTTTAAAAAAGATACTCTGTGTCTCTATGAGCTGAAAATGATATTGCCATATTTTAGGCTGCATCTTGATAAATCATACATATATATGGATATTTTAAATCTTTTCATAATTTTTTTTAACCAAATTCCCACTTTGATGTGACAATATTGTAGCAATGGTTATTGGTACTAAAAAAAAAATAAATTAACACAATCTAATTGTTTTTCAATAATCATTAGTAATGTAGATATAAGGGTTAAGTGGGTAAATATAAGTATTAAAACAAGTAGAACTGTGATATGTTGAGAAAAGTACATGATTTACGGAAATGCAAACTTTGAAATCAGGAAAAAAATGTAATCCAAATAATGATATAACAATTTCAAATATCTAAGACGATATATAGTCTCATATCTCAATACAACATAATGTTTTCATATTGCCCAGCTCTATTAGTGTCCATGTACTAAAACAATTCTGACACAAAATATTACAATATTATGCAATATTGATATTTTCAACCAACTCTGGCGGCACCCAATTTAGTAAAAAACTGGTAAAGTTGATCAGTACATATTTTGAATAAAAACGGTCATCCTTGCAGCTTTTTTTTCATAATTGTCTTTACTTTATTGTGTGAAAGAGTTTTGTAATTCGGGGGAATGACAGTCAGTGTGGATCTGGTTTGAGGTTTGAATGTTTGAACAGTCTCTCTTCATCTCCAGCTTGAACACAATGATGATGTTCAAACGCAGTTTTCAGCACTTTACAGTTGTGGACCTCAGAAATGTCACTAAAAACACTATTTTTAACGTTGCTGTCATCGCTCAGCGTGAATATTATTAACTAGTACTGCTGACGTGTTTGTGCGGCTGTGTGTTCACGGTCTATCGATGCAGTGTGACAGGAGCAGCGTTTTAGCGGAGCACAACGGGTTCAATGACCAAATGATGAGAGCTGAACGAGCGTTTATGTTACTTAAAGGGATAGTTCACCACAAAATCACAAGTATGGATTTTTCCTTTTACCTTTAGTAAGTGAGTTGCTAAGTGTTGTAAATAACAGGTATTGCACGCTTCCCTCTGCACAGTGAAACATGTGGCAGGCATAGTTGACTTTAGAAAACAAAACAGAAAAATGTTGTACTCATATGACAACTCAATTTTTGATGACGAGTCATTAACTTTATTAATCCGTCACAAGCTTGAAGAGCTACTGAAATCTAGATTTAAAGGCAAGCTGCTCGTGTGTCTCAGTCACCAAATATCTCCACACAGAGAGCCGCACAGACGGCAGCAGATCGACTGTCTGCTCTCTAACAGCAGCAGGTCGTGGAGCGACGGAGGATTCGACCACAGCGTGTGGAGGCAGGGAGGGTGACGGAGGAAAGCATGCCAACATATGGCTGCTCTGGGAACGGGCCAACCCTGAGGTTGTGGATTATCTGGCTTCGCTCTCAGGATGAATACAACTCTGAAATATCATAGCAACACAATTCAATCTCCTAATTTAATTCAAAGCAAGAAACTGATCATTTTCTGATTGTATTGTCACTAAGTTGCTGCCAGGCAATGTGTTTTATGATAAACTGTTAATTTTACAGCCTATTTCTTTTTCCCTGCAACAAACAGTACTATTTACTGAATTAAGTCAAAATTGACTAACAGCATTTTTTTTTTACTGAATTACTTCTGCTGTAATAAGAAATCTGATTTATCGGTATATGTTAAAGGGGGTCAAATCTGAAAATGGCATTATTTCGGCTCTAGCCAAAATGAGACCACTGAGGTTTAAGGAGCCGCTGGTGTTCATATCTGTATGTACATACCTGATTCACTGTGGATTTGTTTATTTATCTTTTTTTTGGGTTGGGAGGTTATGTTCCTTTTTCATTTCATTATGCTATTATTATTATTCTTTTATTGTCCATAATAAATTGTTAAATTGAATTGAAACTGAATTTACATTTAAGAGTCTGATTAGGGAGCTACGGTTGTGCCATTTATTGTTTTGTTTTTTTGAAATTTTGTTACTGGCTTTATTGCTTGTTTTCTCCTGGCAGTTTGATGTTTGTCCCGCATAACTTTGAGACTCATATTTTTTTGTCAGACAAATCAAACACTGGCAGAGCGACTCTGATGTGCCACTGTGATAAAAGTCTAAAGAAAGATGGTTCTGGATCTGCATGTTTGCAGCTCTGCTAATGAGACAGGGAAGGACACACTCAGCCTAGGGGGGTGTGTGTGTGTGTGTGTGTGTGTGTGTGTGTGTGTGTGTTGCTGTCTCACTGGGGAATATTGATCACAGACCTCCATCCACTCAGTCACGCCACCGAAGAATCACAGCTTCTCCTCGGGGCAGCACTGTATGCTTCTCTGCGTGTGTGCGTGTGTGTGTGTGTGTGTGTGACATACAGAGTATAAAAGCATGTCAGCGGCGTGCAGCTAATCCCTCGCCCTGCTCAGCTCTCACATGTTGATGCGACCTGGTCCTGTCCTGCAGGGTGAATCAGCTCTGACTGATCAGCTACCTGATGAGCTCTGGGTTACCTGTACTGAAGCTTTCTTTTTTTCATTATTGACTAACCAATTAATTCTGCTTTCATGCAACTCATTACTTATTAATTCCAGACAATAAAATGCACATTACAAGTTCCCAGAGCTCGTGGCGAATCTTCAGGCTGCTTTTTCAGTCTGAACAGTCCAAGAATTAAAAGAGATTTAGACTAATATGAAATAGCCAAAAGCAGAAAATGCTACAATAAGACAATATGTGATATTTAGGGAAAAAAGTATTTCCCACTAACTGATTGTGAAAATTCACCTAAGTTAATTATGAGGGAGGGGATGTGACTTATGAACTACAAACCATACATTTATTAAATCAATTTATATAATAAATTTGTTATATTTACATGTATGTCTTTATTAGTTATGTCAGATAAATACAATTTCCATCATTCATAAATAAGAATACAAAAAAAATTTAAAAATAAAGTTAGAAAAGTAGCTGAGTTGCTTTTTGTTTGCTTGTTTTGTTTCCAAACCTCCAGGTTTAAGCTACCCTTTCAAAAAATGACTATAATGGAGGAATGGAAGCATTATTAAAAATAGAAAATAAAAAATAAAAGAAAATGGATCAAACAAAACAAAATAAAATAAATGTAATAAATCATTACTTTTTTCTCTTTTAAAAAAAAAAAAAAGATAAATTAAAACAGTAAAAATATATCTTTCTGCCAAACTTCAATTTTCACTGCAAATAGGTCAAACCCAAACTAAACAGCCTGTATCAGGGGGAAAAAAGAGTGATGATACAGCTATAGCACTGATAAGGTTGCTGCAAACTCATGTGTCCTGTACACACAATATACAATATCTTAATTATAAAAGATTAATAAGCTGTTAATAAAAGCATTAATGTCTGGTTGGGTTGCAACGACCACAGGGAGATAACAACAGTAAGCAATATTTTCATAATAGCTCATAATGAAGAAACTACGGACAAAAAGTACTATTCTTGACTAAAAGCATACTGATGCAAGGGGGGAAATGACCATAAAGCAGGCCATGAGGCCAACATGAAGTCACTATTCGAAGCTGGAACTCGTAAAGCAACTGGACACTTCTTCAGGGGGTTTCTCTCTGGAGCAGAGAGACAAAAAGTCTGCGACATAATTAACAATTTAACGCTTCTAGTAGATGCACGGAGCACAGAGGCTCGTCTGGGTTTCTCCAGCAGCAGACACGCCCAAACACAAAATATGCGACTCAACAACACATTGCGACTTCAATCCGCAAAGCTGAGCGGTGCCAAGCGCAACTGCAGCGGCTGCGAGCAGCACCGGCGGCAGCAGCTCCAGCTCTGCAGAGCCGCGCGGACTCACCGCTCCTCCGCCAGCCTCCAGCCCGGAGCTTCGGGCTCCGCACCCCCTCCCGCAGACTCCCCTCCACCGGGGCGCTTACCTGAAGCTGGCCGGGGAGTTCACCTGGATGTTGCGGCCAGACGGCGGGCTGGTTTTCCGCTTCTCTCGGTCCGCCATGCCGCTCACTTATCGCTCCTCCATTGGCTCCGCCGTGCGGCCGCGCAGCAGAGACACCTGAGAGGTCCGCCGATGCTGCGATAGGGTGCTACCTTCGAGGACTGTGGGAAAAAATAATAACTCAGCTCAACCGTGCATGAATAAGTAAATAATAGTGGTAATTTCGCAGGATTTGGAAAATGTGTTTTATGTTTGAGCTCCTGTGCAATATTGGTCTGTTTTTGTGCAAAATAGCTTAGATATTGTTTGCATTTGTCTTGATATATTTGTCGTTTATTGCTGACATCATTGCATATTGCTTGTATCTAAGTATTGGTATTCATTGTAATACTTGTTATTTCTTGCACTGCCTTCGGTGAGGTATTTCTACAAGCCCATTTGGGTTTCTAACCTCTCCAGGACCCAAATCTGTATTCTTTAGACCTGTTTTGTGTTACTGTTTTTAATGGTGCAAATAGATACATGAAATTAAATTTGTCATTAGCCTACAATACAAAAATATGCATAAACAGTTGTGGATGGAGTGCCTGAAAGCCATACTTGGTATCTTAAAAGATTAACTAAAAATTAAGTTAATGTAACTGGAACATTACTTGAGTAAAAGTCTTAAAGTATCAGATATTTACTCATAATTATAATGTAGCAGAAACTGTGTTAGCTGTGTTGTGTTTGTTGTTATCAGCCAGGATCACAAGTTATATTAGGCTAACTTTTGGAGTTTTTATCCTGTCTCAGTTTTATGCATAACAGAGCTTGTTTGTACAACCTGGTGCTAGCTATTTATTTTATTTATATTTATTTCTTTATTTATCTATTTTCTCATATTTTAATTGCTTTGTTAATATTTGGACGAGATGTTTGTGCCAACCTTGGAAATCTTTCGCATAGTTTTAAAAAAGAAATACACAGTTTAGCTGCGCAGCATGATGCAGTTGTGTTTTTATTTCAACACTCATATTTAAACCTTTGAAACCTGGAGCACCATCACTTTTCTTGTGGTGCTTTCAGAAGCATTTTACGAGTATTTAAGTCTTTGAACCCTGAGCAAACTGGTGCAATTTCTTCCAAAAACATGGGCAAAAGGCAATGAGCAACTTGGCAAGAAATGTTACACAAACTAAAAGATTTAGGAAATTATTTTTTAAAAGCTACAGAAAGAAATGGCCAGGCTAAAAAACAAAAAAGCTCGGAAAAAAATCTACAATTATAATTGTCATCATTAGTTTTTAACTTTTTGGCAGTGAAAACAAATGTGAAGTGCAGGAGCTCGACTTAAACTGGTAAGTTAGGCTTTGTAAAACACGATTGTCATTTATTCATAACATCCAGTCTGATGTGAAATAAATGTTCAGTTATGTTTTAACTTGTATGTAAAAACTTTGGCGTCCAGAGCAGACAGGTGTGCAGACCGGTTTTGACATTTTCACGCGTCGCATCTCCTGAGCTCTATTTCCCATTAACAAGTACGAATTGTTAGTTAGTCGCAGATATATTTAGTTATTTTATTGTAGTTGACCGTATACTTTAATAATAGTAAAGAATTGTTCTTACCTGTAGCTCTTCCTGGTGTGGAGAAAAAGGACCCGAGCACAGGACCCGACTGTCATTGTAAGCGCCTGAAAAAAAAAACACACCTTACCTGTGTTTCAGCCCAATAATTAAGAGTTAATTTTTGGAAAGAAAAAAAAAGAAAGAAAAAAGATGGCCATGAATCATGGCATTGTCTCACAAATGTGTCGTTGCAAAAGTTCTTAAAGGATAATCTTGCCGTGCGCGTCCTCCACACATGCACGAGCTCCCCAAAACAGCGGAAATCCCCCGAAAATACTTTTTTTCTGCGCTACGGCAACACATCAGTGACATACATTATAGACCAGTCTGTCACAATAACCTTTTAGAGATAACGGACAGCCGTGGTTTGCAAAATAAAACCATCCTGTTACATGAGAACGGTTTTATTATTGCATGCGATGTGTAATTTTTCATTTCTTATCAATAAGAACGCTCAAAACATATTACATGAATGAATATATCTTCCAAATCTTGGACTTTACGAGGGGACCCTGAATGCAGCAGGAGCTCCCCAAGGAGGAGAGGGCTGCGAACTGGATGGAAAACACAGAAGAGGAGAAAACAGGAGGTGGGTAACAGCCACATGGATACCAGGAGGTGTCAAACTGGACTTATGCCTAAATACGTGATAATTTATTAAATGTGTGTTATCGATCTGATGCAGATCAGATTTTCTTTCTTTTTTTTTTTTTAACCCTTACAGTGATGACAATGGACGCTGTTAGGTTTGCCCTTATAATGTGAAACAAACAAATAAGTAAAGCAAAACAAATCAAACAAACAGTTACACCTGGGTATGTTGGCACATTCCTGAAAGAGTCTTGTCAGAAAAAAAACAGCAGAGGGCGACACAACACACAAAGACACTGTGAGAGGTGATGGTACCGACTACAAAAACAAACGAATTGTTCTTTCTTTTTCTTTCTTTCTTTATTTCTTTCTGTCTTTTTTCCACTATTTATTTATTTAGTTAGTTAGTTAGTTAGTTAATAAGTTATTTATTTAATTTTTTACCACTTTCCATTTATTTTTTCCCACTGCTTACTTTCTCTCTTCTTTCTTTTTTACCACCATTTGTTCTTTCTTTCTTTCTTTCTTTCTTTTTTCTTTCTCACTTGCTTACTTTTTCTTTCTTTCTTTCTGTCTCTTCACTGCTTACTTTCTTTTTTCTTTCTTTTTTTCCACTATTTGGTCTTTCTTTCTTTCTTTTTTACTAATGTTCAGTCTTTTCCCCCACTATCCATTTGATAATATTTCCACTTTTTAGTTTTTCCACTTTTATTTATTTGTCTTCTTCCCACTTTCTTTATTTTATTTTTCTTTATTTCCACTACTTTCTTTCCTCAGCATCTGCCTGAAAAGGAGAAGTCAAATAAATAAGGAAACAAAAACAAAATAAAAAGTTGTTTTGTTTCAAAATCAAAGCTTTCTGGCAACGTTTCTGTGGATAGAGCCCTCTCAGTTGTTGACACAAGGCATTTCATTGTGAAATATTTGCAGGACCATGTCGTCGATAATGCTGCTGTTGCTTGCACAGCTTCATTAATGAGTAGAATATATGCTTTCAACTACCAAAATAAATACTCATTGCAGCATGCAGCAACAACGCTGCATGAACACCACAAGCGTGCAGGACGCAGCAGTTCGGCAAGGCTGCCATCACAAGCTGCACACGCATGCAGTGTGTTACTGTTCTGCAAGCAGTGCCCTGTATGCTATGTCATCACCTACAACGCAGTTCCTGATTAGCTGCTTAGGTTTTCAACTACAGTGGGGATCCATGATTGGCTCGAATGGATTGTAATTTGTGGTGGCAGGGAGTCCAGACTGACACAGAGAGTGAAACAGAATGTTATGTCATTAGGATGGTTTTACCAGGCTAATGCACAACTTTACATACATTGAAAGGGTCATTACATGCTGTAATCATTCTTTCAGTCCACAAAAACATTTCTGCAAAAACATCCCTTCTTGAAGCGATTTCACCTGCACTTTGCTTTCTTTACATCTCCTAACATCTAATGTTAACCTGGAGGTGTCTAGGAATAAGAGAAGCAACATACAAACACTACTTTTTATTGTTAAGTGAGCCAACATATAATAAAAAAAATATGATGGCACAAGCCTCCTGCTTAACTCTTTGAAACCTGGATCAACATCACTTTCCGTGTGCTGCTTTTAGACACTTTTCACAAGTATTTAAACCTTTTAACTCTGAGCACATTTATGTGTTTTCTTTCAAAAACATGGGAAAAAAATGTTATGAGCAACTTTGTAAGAAATGTTCCACAAATTGCAAGAAAATAGTAGATTTAGAAAATGGTTAAAAAATGTCACTTTCATTTTCTTTTTCAAAATTTAAAAAATAATAATTTTCAGGTAATTTTCTTGTACTTTTTAATACTTTCGTGCTATTTTTTTCCTTTCTTTTGTTGTTCGCTGTCTTCTTCCCATGATTTTGACAGAAGTCAAGCCAATTCGTTCAGGTTTCAAAGGGTTAACAGATAAATGTCGAGTGAGGCGAGGGACAAAAAGGGCTACGATGGTGCCAAATCATAAAGTCAACCAAACAAAAACACATTTCTAATCCCTCAAAATCCCCACTGACTTGCTGCAGCTGAAAACAGCTGAGAGAAGTTTAAAGCTTATCTGGCTGCTCTAATCTTACCTGTCAAACTAAAAATATCATCATAAGGCCGAGTGTTACTAGAAATCTAGGTGTGCTGCTGGAAGTAATGGATGAACGAGGAAAAAGAAACAAATATAGTAAGCCCGCTACCCAGATCTGAAGCCACAATAGAACCTCAAATGAGTTCACCTTTGACACATGAAAGACCTAACGTAACCTCAGCGCTAACTATCACACAAGTTAACATGGCAAACACAGAGGCAAGCTGCTCACTTTTAATCACAGCAGTTGTCTGGTATTTTCAAAAAGTGATTTTTACCAGCTCGGGCAGTTGTTCAACATTTGCATTAACCCTTTGCAACCCAAGCATATTGCTTTGATTTTTTTCAAAAGCCTGAGAAGGGGGTGACACACACCATAACAAGAAGTAAGTTTAAAAAAAATGTAAAAATTTACAAGAAAATTGCCAGAAAATAAGCAAAAAAGATAAAGAAAGGTAAACAAACAAACACAAGAAAATGACCCCAAAAAGTGTTTAGAAAAAAAAATTATATATATATATATATATATATATATATATATATATATATATATATACATATACATATATAATAAATAATATGGTTATGGTTATGGTTAATATATTTTTTGTTGCACAACATTTCTTGCAAAGTTGTTTTTTCCAGTGTTTTCATAGAAACAACAATTCACTCAGGTTTCAGAGGTTTAAACACGAGTGAAAGTAATCTAAATGCAGCACAAGAAAAGTGATGTCCACCCAGTTCTTTAATGGTTAATTTAAGGTGGAGTCATGGACAGCACATGGGCAGTCTACTTGTTGTGCATTATCCATCATGCAACGCATGGACGGATCTCCTGTTCTCCATAGAAAATGAATAGGATCTGACAACTTCACATATTTTAGTGGATCCAGTGGATCCAGTGGATTTCCAGTATGACGTACAGGCGCGAGGTCTGCAGGCGCTGATTGAAAGAAAATCCTGCTGGAGGAGCTGTTCAAGTGATGACCTCTGTTCATTTACAAGATGAAAACTGCACTGCACTAGAACATGAAACACAAACTACATCAAAATATAATCACGTGGCAATAATTAATTTTATTGTCTGAGTCTTTCCTCCAAGATATTCTTATCAAAATCATTTTAGTAATGTCAGTCTAACTATAACAACTTTTTTTTGTAGGCAGCTACTTGGCAAACTTTGCAAGCTACCAATTACTTCACACTGGAAGAAGCTGAACGACAGCAAAGCTACTCTGAGGAGAAATCAAGTTTGGTTGACTAAAGCTACTTAGAAAAAGTAGATCAAACTACTTTCTAAAAAACAATAAAGTTGACAATGTACATGTGATTGTAACAAAATATATTACAAAAAAGTCCCATGCCACTCACTTGACTTTATTGCAAAAAGTGTCCACCTCTTCACACATCATAAACCAAACAGTTAATACCGCATTCATTCAAGTGCAACAAATGTTAGCTTTGGTTTTGTATACAATGTCCATCAGTCAAACACCTGCCTCCTGAAAGAATACAGGTGGGGGCTTATTGCACCAATCAGGATCACCCACTTAACCACTTAAACAGTGTGCAACAACTTCTCTGAACAATTGTAATACTTATGAATATTTCTAGTCAGAGGGGGTTCATTTACAGTAAGGGAAGCAATGGTAAAATAAAAATTAAAAAATTATTACTTTCCTTTTATAGCTTTATAGTTTGTAGTTTCGGTAGTTGTCAACACAAAAAAAATGGCAAAAAACCCACCAAAACAAAACATTACGTCTTGAATCAAGCAAAAATAAATGCAGTTTGAACTACCAGCAAGCTACCGCAGAATGTAGTGAAACTACTGGTTCCACATTCACACTCCCTCCTGCCACAGTGTCATTCTGAGTACGACCAACAGATCGTGCCAAAGTAAAACAATTTCAAGTCCCACATATTGCAGCTTTTAATGTGATCTGTCATCATGCACATTCATTTTACTAGCTAACTCCGCCATTTAGGCAAAATCACAGAATGTGTGATAAATTTAAACTGTTTATCTTTAATTTGTTTATTTCTTCTTCACACACAGTCTAATTATTAAAATCTATCTGTCATAACAGGCAGAGTTTGACAGACAAAAATAATTAATTCAGACCATTTATAGTGTGAATTCCTTTGTGAGTTTTGTGAAGTCTGAGAAATGTACCCCTAATGGATTGTTAGATTATATAAGATATACAGAATCAAACACGAGAGTACTTTTGTTCAATTGTAGCCTTGGGGAGATACCATACTACTTCATATGTTACCAAAAATCAGTTCCATTTATTATTATTTTTTGTATTTAAAGAATTAACTGAAAAGATATTTTATAATATTATTTATGAATAAACATTTAAGAGCGTTATGAGGCCACACAGTAAGTGAAATTTTACATGTATAAATTTCACAAAAATCATATCTCTTAAAGTCAAAATGCTCGTTGTGTTCAGTGACAGTATTCTGAGAGAGTCGACACAATGCTGGCTTTGTACTGTTC
Organism: Plectropomus leopardus; assembly: GCF_026936395.1. Lineage (NCBI taxonomy): Eukaryota > Metazoa > Chordata > Actinopteri > Perciformes > Serranidae > Plectropomus > Plectropomus leopardus. Next base: position 7,283,315 of record NC_142176.1, on the reverse strand, counting down.
CACATGAAGGCATGAGGAGTTTTCTCACATACTGCAGGTGGAAGTTGAAGTGGAAAAACCCTGTTCTCTCTTTAGTCTTTCTTTTGAATAATTGTAGAATAGACTTTATGAGCCTCATTTGTTTGTTACCTAAATATATGTATATATATATATATATATATATATATATATATGTTTTTTTTTTTTTTTTATAACACAAATATGATATCAGAGAAGCCTTTGGCACAACACAAGTGCATGGGCAGAGTAGTCAGCCTTACACAGTAGGCAGGTTTCCATTAACCCTCAAAATTGCACAAATTGAAATTGCGAATATACAATACGCCTGATAGAAACATGTCAGTTTTGATAAAAATTCAAATTTATCGTAAAAAATTTCCAAGCTTGCACAAGGTAGTATTTCAGGCTGTTTGAAAAAGCCATATTTTGCAAAACTGCATTGGAAACACTACTGACCCCATGGCTATGCTCTTTTTGGTAGGAGCTGGCTACCTCGGGCACGATACAGCAGGCGCTACAAGAAGTTACTGCATCGAATAACTGTTCAAAGTTGAGTATCATCAGTTTTGAATCCACAGTTCCCCTGTGAAATCATGGACTATCACCTCCCAGAAATCCCTCTTATGTGGCCACTCACATGTATAAGGGGCGTCCCTATCCATTAGCGCTCACATAATCCACCTATATTGCCTTCGATTGGACATAACGATGGCTAGTGCGGCGGATGTAATAGGAAAAAGACCTACTGATGTTTTGATCATCCATCGCCATGCTTCCTGGAATATTATCATAAGAGGAAAAGTCGCATGACATCACTCAGTGGAAATGCAGTTCTCTCAGAATTGTATTTTATCAACATTTGAAAAAGATTGCTTAAGTTTTGCACAAATCTGTAATGATCTGTAATGGAAACCCACCCAGTGTCTCTTCCACGTCATTCAGACCCTCAAATCACCACGTCACCAGACAAGAGTCAGACAAAGTGTGTGTGCTACTTGGGAGCATCAACAACGCCAACATCTTATCCTCCAGACAGACAGGTGCGTCTCACCATCAAACATGCCAAGTGCGAAAGGGTGCTGATGCTTCTTAGGTCAACAGCATGTCAGCGCACACATTAAACATTCGTATGAGACATAGGATCAAACATTTCTTCATAATCATAAAATCCTTCACAGAAGTATTTATGTTTTTTCCTGCAAGTTCACAGTCAGAATCTTTTCCATTTGGCAAGCTGGTCTGAACATACTGGAGTCTTTCAGGAATCATTGCTACTTGTGAGTTTCCTGTCACACAAGTATTTCTGAACCCATATGCTGGGATTAACATCAAGCCGCAGGAAGCTTTGCAGGAATGGACTCCTCTGAGCTCCTTCGACGAACTCATCCAGTGTGATCTCACCTGCAACACACATTCAGCAACACAATCTTTAAGGGAATTATTTACAGTTACGTATTGAGTAAACATAATTTTTTAGGGATTTGTTTTGAGGATTTGTTGGTTTTGCAGTCAACATACCATCACTGTTCACGTCGACCTCTTCAAAGATGCGCTTACACACCTCGTCAGCAGTGAGATTTCCCATTCCTGATTCATCAGATACGGAGCCTTTCTTTATCTTGTAGATTATCTGAAAGGAAAATACAGCAATTAGACCGTTTTTCATCTGAAAACGATAATGCTGTTGGCAAAGTGTGTGGTCTTTAGCCATACTAGTTGCTTGTTTCTATGCATGCCAGTCTGGTGAGATGGTTGGTTAGTTGGTAAACTACTCTTGTCCAGACTGAAATATCTCAACAACTATTGGATTGATTACCAAAATACTATGTTCAGATCATAGACTGTAAATAAAGATGGACAACATAGATCATAATGTCCACCCCTCCATGTTAGTTAATGGGACACTGGCCAAACTAAAACCTCAAAGTACATGCCAAATAACTCTTTCCCAAATATGATTTCTCTCACTGAAGGTAGTTCTCACCATCTAATGTTTGTTCAAGTGTTTGTTTCTATGATAAATTCAGATTAAGTAAGTTATTACATTATACAAAAGGGGGAATTTACGACATGATTGACAGCTGTCAAAGCCCATCCATGTACTTGAGTTCAATGGAGTTGCTTGTGAATGGTTGGACCGGTGTTTTGGTGGGAACTCCCCACTGTGGATATCGCTAATTTGCAGAATCTGGCTCTCAATGTCATCACCATTGCAAGATATCACCGATATTTAACCTCACTTCAGCATAGCAGGGGTAAGTGGGGACGTGTCATCCATCTTTATGTGTAGTCTATGGTTCAGACATTCATGGTCCCACAAAAAATCAGTTGTCACAACTTTGGCAGGTTAATCACTCAACCTTCCATCTAGCACCATCATCAGGTTAACATTTTAATTTGTGCAGTTCTTTGTTTTACAACCAAAAGCACTTTCACTTTCAAGTTTATTTGTGTTTAATCAGCCTGTTCTCATTCCGAAATTGTCAAATATCGTACAGACACTGATGCAAAATGACTCCTTTTGTGGTGGTATGATATGCCGACAGATGCTGGCATTTTTAACTGGATTGGACTTTGACTGGATGGGACCTTTTGCAGCAGTATGACATGTCACCGGTCAGCTAGAGAGCATCTATGTTTCCTTCAAAAATGGAAGCGCTTTTTGACCCAATACATTTTCACGTGTAAACTGGCACGTCATCTCAGAACATCAGCAAGCGCAGGAGGATACCTATCGTGTCATAGGTAGACATGAACGGTGCTGACCGAGCAGCAATATTTAACAAGTTTGGATAAGAATGTGTTGGTTTAATTGTAATTGATTGCGTGCTAACATGCTAAACTAATATGATGACCAAAATTAGCATGTTAGCATTACCACATGTTAGCATGACAGCATTAGCATTGCAAGCCACCACTTTAAATAAAAGCCTCACAGAGCTGCTACGGAGGCTGTGGGCTCTTTGTCAGTTTGTGAGTTTGATTTGCACCTTCAGTTTCTCAAGAATATTGTATTATTATTATTTGTTATAAGTCCAACAAGCTAAACTAGAATTTAAATTCAACGTCTTGAATATAGTTGTATGAAATATCTATTCATGTGTCATTATCATAAACAGATGTAGCTATGCGAACAATTTACTCATATTATATCAGGCCTCCATTAAAACAAACTATAAACACTGAGATAAAACACAAGACATGATAATATGTATGGATTTAGTACTTAACCCTTTGAAACTTGGATCAACATCGCTTTTTTTGTGCTGCATTCAGACACCATCATAAATATTTAACTTTTCTAAATCTTAGCAAATTGGTTTGCTTTCTTTTAAAAACACAAAAGCCAATGAGCAACTTGACAAGAAGTGCTCTACAAATTGCAAGAAATTTATAGATCTGGAAAATTATTTTTAAGGAAGCTACAAAAAATGTGACCAAAATATATATGTTCATGATTATCCTAATTATGCATTTAAAATTATTTCACCAAATTATTATTTTTTAAGCAGTTTTTCCCCCCAGGTTATTCCCATGGATACTATTTTCTTCTGTTTTATTATTCTTTGTTTTTTTCTAATTTTCACGTAATCTTCCTATACTTTTTACAGTTGTTGTTTTTTTTTTTTTTGCTAATGTTTGGGTCATTTCTTTTTAAGTTACTCATCGCCTTTTACCTATGTTTTTGAAGGTCATCAAGTAATTTTTTTTCAGCTCCCAAAGGATTAATGAAACAAGATGTTATGAAATGTTTTTACCTTGACAATCTTCCGTATTTCATTTTTGTCTAGTCGGCCGTTGTCATCGTTGTCAAACACCTTGAAAGACCACTTTAGCTTATCTTCTAGTTTCCCACGCAGAACAAGATTAAGTGCCGCCACATACTCTATGAAATCCATAGTGTTGTCCTGAAAACAGACAGAACACTTATATTGAAAGTATTAAGAGAAGGAATTTGTGCTCATATTTACAAAGACAGATAAGTTTCCTTTCATTTTAAGGCATTTCAAATTGAAGCAGCTTTGTAACTCACATGATTCATGTCAAATGCTCGGAATATGTTGTCCATGTACTGTGCTTCAGGTGTCCCACTCTGTACTCCAAACATCCTCTTGAACTCGTGTAGGTACAAAGATCCACTTGGGCACTCCATGATGAAAGACTTGTAGAGGTCGTGGATGATGTCGGTCTCCACTTCCGTGTCATCCTGTGCCTGTCCTTGCTGATTCTGACCCATGCTAAATCCAAATCCCACCACTCTGGAGAAAAGTCTGACCTCTTATTTTGCATGAGAAACAAATAAATACAGTTTCTTTGAGAAAGTCACATCCTTTCCTGCAGAGAAGTGGTCAGTGTCCTCTTCATGGCTGCCGCTGAAGGTTTCCTCAACAGCACAAGGGTCTTGAACCCAGTGGAGTGTGAAAACTGATTCATGTAATGCTTGACCCCAACCACAAGGGTTATATTTAGCTAAAGTCTTTGCCAAGCTGCCTTTGAAAGTAGTAATCCACATGCCTGATCCCATCTTGAACCCTTAGTGACCGAAGGTCACAGGTGTGCCTTAAGCTCTTTCTTACTAAAATCATAACTCCTACGTAAGAGTGACCAGAGGGCTTTCCTCGTGTGTGTACAGTGGGTTGTATCAAGTATCAATATTACGTTAAAACAATACAGTCCCCATTTGTTTTGTTTTTTTGTTGTTGTTGTTTCTTAAAGATATGCCCGATGAAATAGGATCCACTTGATCTTACCTTCTCAGCACAGCAGAAGTCTTGTCTTGTAAATGTGATGCCACTTTTTCTTTGGTTTTTCACGTTTTTCGCAACCTTTTTCAAAACATAGATCCCATAAAAAGACCCAGAACTCTATTGGATTAACTGTGTTAAATACAAGAGAACATCTTTTCATAGCTGATAGAAAAGACTTGCTTAATAAGGAATCTTTAAGCACCTGTGTGAAACTCCTTCACACAACTATTCAATCAGCAATCAGTCCTCATCCATCCATAAAAGATGTCACCTCTGTGTTGCTATTAATAAGCACGGCTCAAAGAGACCAAAGGCATGTACAAAAGTAATGAAATAAATAAAGAAAACATTTTTTTTAAATTTATATCAACAGGGAATCTCAAAAAGGTGTAAAAAATTTCGGGTTCAGACTATAGCAAACATTTTTATTTCTAGACCATCCTTGAAAAGATAAATAAATAGATAATACATACATACATACAAACATACATACATACATACATACATTTTGAAAAATAATAAAAATAAAATAAAATACAAATCATGCTGTGATATGCTTTTTTGGCCTTTTTTGGAACATGCTTTAATGTAGTATCAACAATTGGCACAGGCATATAGCACATATTACTAAAACAGGTTGCTGCTAATAGCTGCATTTTGTATTTTATTGTCCACTGTTTAATGATTTATTGAAAAATCATAGTAATTTGACCACAAGTTGTGTTGATTGATAAAAAAATATTTGATTATTTTCTCCATAATTTAAATTTTTTGTGACACATTTTGCAAACAAATGGTGTGATTTTGGCCAGCAACTCTCGGTTTAGGCCTGTGTATGAACTGTTTTGAAAAAAGGGTGCCAAAAAAATCACCTCTGCTGTGCTAAGGTGATGATGAAGAGTGGATCACAGTTTCATTAAACATGTCTTCGAAACTGAGAAAAATGGACAAATGTGTTCAAGCAAATAGGAAAAACTGTAATAATAAATCTGATAATATACTGAAGCTATTAAAGATGCAGGTTCAAAGCTAATGTTTTACAAATGTGTTTAAGTGTTGAGCGACTTTTTCTGTACCAGCACTGTTTGCAGCTTGTTAAATAAATAAAAATAAATAAAATCCTTTTTTACAAATGTTGTATCAAACTTTAATATTGTGGTGCCATGGTAACATTAATGTGTTTACAGTGTAAATGAAATCTCTGTGGCCGCTGAGCTTGTCAGTTTACAGTTGATGCTCTGTTTTGTCAGCTGCTCACTTTGTGTTTATGGCTCAGGTCTTCCTGGTAGAGTAATGACATGCTTTACTTTGCGCTTTGCATTAACTTATTAGCTTGTTTGTTTGTTTTGTCTGCCTAAAGGGATTCAGCTAAATGGAATTTCACCATCATTGGTTTTACTTTTTAAACCTATACACTTCTTACTGGGTCATGTCAAAATGCTTTCTGTAGTCTGTGACTACTAGTGCTTCCCCCTTAGGTTGTCAAAAGTCTGTCCTGATACCCTGAACATCAGCAACTACCCTTTGTCTTTCCTTTTTCTTTTAGATTTTATGTTTCTTTATTTTTTACTTTTTTGAATTTACTTTTTTATTTATTTATTTTTCCCATATTTTCTTCATATTCTTATTGCTAGGCACTACCTTCACTAATTTCCTATCTGGGACTATCATATTTGATTTAATTTTCAATTATTACTCCACATTTCTACTACACTTGCTATCCATGAATACGTCTGTGGGGTGGGATGTTAGACTGAATAAGGTTTATGGTATATATATATATATATATATATATATATATATATATATATATATATATATATATATATATATATATATATATATATATATATATATATATATATATATATATATATATATATATATATATATATATATATATATATATATATATATATATATATATATATATATATATATGTACATATATTTCATTAAAACATTGAAATATATATAAAATGTCCTCTGTGAAAAAGGTTTAGAATCACTCGTTGCAACCCTGTCTCCTAGACATTTTAACATTTAGATCATATTTACTCAATCATGTAATCAAAGAATAAATTGAGAAAACTACAACACATATATATATATATTTATTGGCATCTGATTCAAACAACAAATCACAGGCTGTCTAAGTGTCAACCACTTTTTTTTACCTTCAACTTTAACTCAAAGTGTGGCTTGATGATGGCTGACCCTTTGCCTTTAAATGGAGTCAGTAAGTGTTACTAATCTACAGGATAACTGAAATGACATCCAGGTAAAACCGCTGAGCTAGAATAACTAAGTGACTTAATCCGAGGAGTTTATGGGCCCAACTGGCGGAGAAGAAAGGGCCATGCCCCTGACCGAGAGCAGGTTCATGCTGGTACAGCAGATGATCTCTGTACCTAGTATGGCTTTTAACCTCCAGAGACCTGGCAATTAGTATTTGTTCCCTGTGGAGAACATGACACTACGGTCTTCATATCAAGCACAATACACGCAGTCTATTTGAGTCTCAGTGTACTGTGAGAAGCACATCGTGGGCTTTCTAGTGATGTAATGTGCATTCTGGCCTTTTAAAACAGAACGAATCACATCAAACATGTTTTAGTAGTTAGATCTTTATTTGGAACATGCCAAATAAAAATAGGAGTTCGAAATAAGATATAAGCAAGGAAAACAACACCAGAATGCTCATATTCAAAACACAAACCTAAGTATTTCATGTCTGAAAAAGGAATCCTACCCTCTTTTTCCAATTATAATTGTATGGCAGTAACAGGAGATAAATTATCAAATTTTTGTAGATATAATGTTTCTCAAGGTTACTATTTTTGTTTATGAGAGTCTTGACAATATTATATTAAGATTTTAGAAGAGTATGTTAATTTTATGCCTTTCAAAATGCACATTTTAAGCCCGTGTCCTTTTCTGGGGGACAGTGGGCCGTGATTCTTCTAATTTTCAATCATTTTCCATACTTCAGAAAACAAAAAGTCAGGCATTGATTATTTGTCTTGTTCAAACACATACAGAGAGATTTGTACATGCAAACACACCATATAAAAAAATACTATTTAACCAATACCTTAAATTTTACATTTGTCAAAAGTGGATTGCAATGTAAATGTACTGTATTGTACTGCACTTTTATGAAAAATATTGACCCAGGGTCCACTACAATGGATATGTTATATAATTATTTTTGAGAAAAACCTATTTGTAATATGTACATTCTGAAATGTAGAGAGAGAACAGAATTGCATACTAGTTGTTTATAAAGCAAACTATGTCAGTATCTTTCGTGTCTGTTAACCCACAGAACAAATTCACACTGTGCTAGATCTCAAGACTACTTGGTTGTAAAAAAAAATAATAATCTTGTTAATACAGATACTGGGAAACTGGCTTTACAAATGGGGTCCTCAGAATTTGAAGCTTGTAAAATTAGTCAAGCTAATCCCTTTTAATCAGTTTAAATCCCTTCTGACTGATGTGGAGCAGCAGGAATCCAGGGGTTTTCCATGAATTGGTGTTGTCCCCTGTGCTGGTATCTTTGTCCTTACAAGGTGTAACCATTGAGAACTTGACCTGAATGGCTTTTCCCTTTTATAATAAAGGTTAAATAAATAAATAAATAAATAAATAAATAAATAAATAAATAAATAAATAGATAAATAGATAAATAAATAAATAAATAAAATATAAATAGATAAATAGATAAAAACAAAATATGCCTAAAATATATAATAATTTCGTAACATCAAATCATTAATTTCAGATTTATGTGGGAGGAAAAAATATATTGTAGCATACCACTGTACAGATAGGAAGCAAGAAACGACTCATGTCTTTTTATTCATAAGTTTTGAAACCTTCGTTTAATGACAGTAAAGTAATCGAACACCACAATCTTTCTTTACAGTATAAACTTTAAAGGTCCAGTGTGTAGGTTTGATAGATTATATTTTCTTTATTACCTTTGAATGAGCTGCACCACGTTTCTGCTGTAGTCCAGAGGGGACAAACTAAACACTGGCTCTAGAGGGGGCCTTTCCATTTTTGGATCAGTCACTGTTATTAGAAGTCCCTTTGCAACGAGCCAAAAAATGTCATAAAAACACTGATTTTTAAAAATTTTTTTATGCCAGACTGCTTTATCCAGTGTTCTTACTGGTTTTAATCACCTGGTCCACTCCTTTTAGAGAGGGAAAGATCTCCGCAGATATTTGGCTCCTGATAAAAATATCAAAAAAACAATGAAAACAAGGAAAACTTAAGGAATTATAACCAGGAGTTCATGCTTGGCACATAGGAAAAGCTTGAGCTAGCTGCACTTTGCAATCCTCATCACTAGATGCCGCTAAATCCCACACACTGCTCCTTCAATTCAAAATGCAAAATAATGATTTAATTGTCTTATAGTATTTTATTTGCTTTAAAACAAAGCAAAAATGGAAAAAGTAAAAATATTAACACAGTTAAAAAATTAGAAATATATTCATTGATTATTTACATATTCACTTTATATCAAAAAGGCTGATTTAGCAGCAATATACTGTTGTGTACAGTATATATACACCAGTTTAAAATTATATTTATTCTAATTATATATACTATCATTATGGTTTTAATATTGAAGAGAAAGAATAATGTATATAAATGAGTATGTAATTATTATGTTTCTTTTGTGCGTTTATGCTGTTGGTTACAATTTAACATGGATTTAAAGTGCTACTGCTCCTTTCCTAAAAAAGTACAAGTGATGACCAGTTATGAACTTTCAATTTTTGTGAATATTCAACTATGTATGAAGACAAAATGGACATGGTGTCTGAAATGGATTCTTGTTTTAGTTGTAAAATGTGTATGTGTTGTATATGCAATTTGAAGCCTGTATTTTAGCCATGGTTGCTGTCCCTTTGTACACGTGGTAAAGGCCTATACGCTTTGACACTTCAGAAGTGTGCGCTCCTTCTCCGCTGCTCCAGCACCCATCCAGCAGGGTTCATGTCCAGCTTCAACATGTTGAGCACCCAGGGGTCCTGCTGTGCACCTCTTATGAACTCCTCCATGTTAATATGACCTGTAGATGAAAAAAAGTTGAAGCAGGATTCATGTAATCTGCCCATATTGTTGCTGCAAAAGTCTTTCCACTGCATTGTAAATGTGACTAAACTTAAAACTTACCATCTCCATCACTGTCGACAGCCACTAATATTCGATCCACGACCTCATCTACTGTGAGCTGTGCATCATTGACATCTGTCTTTGAACCTTTCTTTATTCGATAGATACTCTAGAAGGGAAAAAAAGAAAATTTCATGTTGATGAAACTGTATAACTGAACATTATGCTCACTTTGACTTTATACATCTACTGATGGCTTTGGATTCAGAACATATTGAACCATCTTGATCACTCCTTCTAATTTTGAAAAGGGTTCATCTTGTTGATTTAGCCCTCTGAAACCTAAGCAAATTGGATTAATTTCTTTCAAAAATATTGGAAAAAAGGCAGAGAGGAACTTAAGAAGAGAAGATCCAAAAACTGACAAGAAATTTGTAAAAAAAAACAACAAAAAGTTTAAAAAAAACTGTTAGGGGATATTAATAATGTTTTCATGTCAAAATTAAAAAAAGATTTGTGCATTTTTAAAATTACAAACATCACTACCGATTCTTACACGTATTTTTTTTGGCAGATATACCACAAAATGGCACTAGAGGGCAGAGTCAAAAGTTTTGAACAGCAACAAACAAAGTGACGGTGGAGGAGGTTGCGTTAATTTACAGGTAATTGCACCAACTGTCTAAGGGTTCAAAGCTTTTAATACTACTAAAACTCAGACTTTTACAATTAACGAAGCTATGACGTTCTGCAAAGCGCCAAATGTGAAGTACTTCTGGCATTTAAGAGTTACAGTGAAAATGGGAGATGAGGATGGGGGAGGCGTGAGCCTCTTTCGCAGAGCTGAAGAGTCGGAGAAAATTAATGCTGGATGAAGATGTGCAAACCATGCTGCGCTGCTAAGACTTGCTGCGAAGTTTTCACTTAAAACTTTATGCCATTCTGTAAAAGAGGACCTTAATCTGAAGGAATCCTCTTTTTCAAGCTCAGAATTTAAACTGCATCCAACATCCACAAGACATTTACTTGTAGTTGACTTACATCGATTATTGACTTCAGTTCTTCCCTGTCCACATAGCCATTGCCGTCTTTGTCATACACCTTGAATGACCACCGCAGTTTATGCTCCACGTCTCCCCGGAAAACAAGATTCAGTGCTGCCACAAACTCAAGGAAATCTATTGTGTTGTCCTAAAAGGTAGGATGAATGAGAAAAAGTGGGTCACATTTTCACACTGTGGTAAAGATGTACAGTATGCCAGGCTGTAACAGCTCTTAATCTCTCACCCCATTTTTGTCAAAAGCTCGAAACATGTTCTCCGCATAATCCGATGCTTCCCCCGCTGGATCCACACCAAAGAAACGCTTGAACTCGTGCAGAAAAAGAAGTCCGCTGGGGCACTCCATGACAAACTTTTTATACATATCCTGAAGTGCTTTGACATCAATCTCCTGAGTGTTCTCCGTTTGCTGCGTCTGACCCATGGCTGGCTCGTTATTCAACAGTCCATGGTCCCGAAGCCTTGGGGTATATGCTCCACGGTGGAGTGGGCTGACTTGATTTTGGCACCTCATACTCTAAGGTGTTTTTTATAACCATGTGGAATCCCAAAGCTCCAGTTTGCCTATGTCACAAGTGATTAGTGTGGTTTAGGGATTACTACGGTATTATGTTTGTGGGGTTTCCTCTCTGAGTTAATTAGGTTTCCAGCTAAATGTGGATCTCGGCCAAATTCAGCACGCAATAATTCAACATATAAATAAAAGGTATGTGCATTCCAATAGTGCGGCATACAGTATATTACCACGCTTGACAAAAAAGCACATCAGCAATGGATGTTAAAAACTGGAAGGTAATACACATACAAGACTGGGAAAGCCCAGTTTGGGCAGTGTTAATCTAATTAAGAATTGGATTTAATGTATGCCAACATAAGTGTTACTTGGTTTCACTAAAATCACATTACTTTAAACACACATTAGACACACATTAGATAAAATGCTGAAAAACGTTGTTTGTCCTGTTTTTTGTTTTTTGTTTTGTTGACAACTATCATTTTCCAGGTCTAAAAAGTTGTGAAATTGGTTAAAAATATCAAAAGTTTTGAAAAAAGTCATGGGATTTTGTTTTTTCTGCTGAAAATTTTGCAGCATTCTTCTGCGGATAACCTTCCATGAAATGCACCATAATGGCAAATCTAATTTCTGAAGCTGTCGACGTAATGTGTGACGTTTTGTTTACCATCACATACGTATATTAACTATCTGTCCTGTTCTATCTTTCCCTTCAAATATGACTGCTGGATGAAATCATGTTTGGATAGAGTTTGAAAAGCATGGCTGAAACAGAAAATAAAGAAAAAAAAGGCATTTTTAAGCCTTAAGTTAAATTATGATTGTCATCATCTTCTTGTTTTTCTTTTTTGTTTTTTTGGTGCCAGAAGGGACTATATTTGGATGGGAAGGTGGAGCTGTGGAGAAGCGAGAGGTGAATCAACCAACCACAAAGTGGTCAAACACCACCACTTTGACAGATATTTCGATGCAAGATACCACGGCAACAAAAATCACCTTTCCAGGCAGTATTGAGCCTGAGCTATTGAGTGTTAGTTTGTGACATTGCTGGACAGGACCTTTCACAATGATACGATACGCTGACGGTCAGACAGAAGACACCTGCTGCAGCCGTATGATGTGTAGACAGACGATGTCAGCTGATAATCACGGACAGACAGAACCTGTCCTGGCTGTAAGATACACTGCTGGACAGTGTCATATTGAAATGCTGTCTGTAACAATATAGCAAAAGGAGCTGAAAGGTCTGTATAAAGTGGGCAGGAGGGGGTTGGTGGATTGGTCCAACAACCGCAGACTTTCACCCAAAGCCTGTGTTTGCTTCCTATATGCATATAGAGCTTAACCATGATGTTGTTTCCTAAACTAAACCATTTCAGTGTTTCTATCGCTTAATCCTAATTATGTGCTTTTGTTTATATCCCAAGGTTGTTTATGGCATCCTGGAACGTCAGCTTGTTTATTTGTTTGTTCTTTAACTTACACCTAAAGAAGTTTTTATTGAATCAACATTTACCTATATAACTAAACGGTACAGAACAACACAAGAATTCATTTTGAGTCCTGCACCTGTGTTGAATGTAAGTCCAAACTACACCTTCTGCCAAATCCTTAAAAAAAGTATCTGGCTCTTAAGCTGCCACATGCTCCACTTTCTTAACCAGCTAATAGCCAGATTTGAATGACTGCCAGTAAGAGCTGGCCAGGTAGTGTGGGTGAGCTTTTCGTCTGAAAACAGATGCACCGGAGGGCCTGGGGCTCATTCTGTGGCGTTTGTTTCTAATAATGACCCATGTCATGTTACAAAACAACAGTTTAAACCATTGTTAAAAAATATAACATTATGAGGACATTTTTAAATATGTCATTAATTATCTATGGATTTTTCCTCTGGCACCACCTCAGGTTGACATTTATAATTTCAATGTTTCAACAACTATTTGAAAAAATTCGGTGAAATTTGGCACATTTTAGTCCCTTTCAGAATGAATCTTAATCCCTTTGGTAATCACTTGACTCTGCCTGAATACCTAGATGTAGTCGTGTTTATCACTCATTATTTTTAGCTTTAACAAGCCTGCTGCGGCAGTTAGTATAACAACAAAATAATGAAAGTGTCCTGACTTGTCCTGTTAACTTGTAAAAAAGACGAAAAGTTGGCAACGATAGATAGATAGATAGATAGATAGATAGATAGATAGATATTTTGAACATGTAAAACAAACAAACAGAAAAATATAGTAGAAGTATAAACATATTATTTCCTATCCCTTCTCAGCTAATCAGTTAACTAATTCGTGACTTACATAAATATAAACATACACACACATATCCATGTACATATACATACACATATTATATATATTTTTTCTCAGTTACAGGGTTTTTTTGGGGAAGTTTTTGGGGAAGTGTGTCTAAGAACAGATGGATGTTGTATGCTGTAAAGCCCTCTGAAGAAAACTGTGATTTGTGATAATGGGCTTTATAAATAAAACTGAATAGAAGTGACACTGAAATAGATACTTACATGTACATATATATGTCCCACTGAATTTACACATATAAGTTTATTAACAGTAATTCAAGTTGTGCGTACAAACTGGATGTCATACTGTGTCTTATATAGACATGACTGTCTTCACAGTCTTTCCACATTCTTATACTTCTGTAAAATAATATTTTTGTGAATCTTCTTAAAACGAGTAATGTTTGTGCATCACTTGAGTTCTTCATCAAACTCATTCCACAGTTTTACTCCACAGATTGAAATACACCTACTCTTCATGGTTTTCCAAGCACAAGTTAAGTTTCTTTAAGTTAAGGTTCCCTCTGAAATTATAACCACCCTATCTGTCAAAGAGCATTTTTGTATAAAATTTAAAAATGATGTCTTGACTTATACATTATCTGTGCTGTCTGGAGTACTACTATGAACTGAAAAAGAGTGTTTTTACTCAGGGAACACATTTAAACATAGGGCCTCTTAAGTTTTTTTTACTTCTAAAACTGCTACAACTTTTTTTTTTTTTTAAACTGTAATAGAGTTTTCCTCAAAAGATCAGACTTTGTTGTCATAGGAGTAAGTTACCTTTGTTTCAGAGCTCCTTTACAGACACCTGGCTTCTCGTCTGTGACTCATCTGCCAAATGGCTGATGTCCAAGTCTGTTGCCGTGCTTAATCAGTCATAGTGTTCTTTTTCTGTTCAGAAAAAAAGACGTTAAGAGGCTAAGGCGTTTTAGGCCATGCTAATTTGGAATTGGTGTATCAATCTGGTTTAATTAGATTGCATTAGCCCTGCTGAAATGCCAGGGAGGCAGGATCCCTCGGTAAACCTCAGAGTGTCCAAGTTAACCACAAGTGCGAACGTTTTATATAGTTAATGGTCACATATTGGTTGCTGCAGAATTTTACTAAATGCACCCCACCCTATTATGAAATGGACGTGAGTAATTTTTAGCATCCGCTAACCTTCTAGTGATTCATACGTGTTGACTGTATGTTACTATGTTTGTAAGAGATTCTGTTTTTGAGATCCATTCCTCAGGTGGCTAAGTTTGCACCCTGTCAGCCAAGGCTTCAGCCACAGAGAAGGGCTGTAACTCACTGCTCTATCTTTTTTTAAGGTAAAGAACCTGATTTATTATCTGTTACTTTTACACTTCAGATGATTTGTTGAATACAGTACCCACAGCAGGCACAGATTGCAGTGTTTCTTTTCTTTGTTGGATGACTATAGACAGTAAAACTAAAGATAAAATCTGATTTCGGAGAGAGTAATGAAAACTCATTTTTACTTATTGTAGCCTATACAGTGAAAGTGTTCTTGAGCAAGGCCTCCAGAGGACATACTCAATTTAAAACTCTGCAGTTGTGTTGTGTTTAACAGTTATCCCAGAAACATATAGTGCTGCAGCCTCTATAGCACTGGCCAGCATTGTTTAACTCCTCTTTGTCTCACAGAAACACGTGGAAAAACCATAACCTTTCAACACTGCAGTATATGGTGGTACGTAATGTGTTAAAAATTATGTCCTGGCACCATGAAAACTAAACCAATAGAAATTCTTTGTGATGGTGGATTTATAAATTCCCTGGTACAACAGCATCATGGTTATAGTTAATGTTTTTGATACCATAGGTGTATAAAGAGCGAGTAGATGGTCGGGATGGATGAATGGTTCAAACAAACACAGGACTTTCACAATGGATGTATAAAGACAACGGGGTATAGTGCTGTCTGGTTCATTTCTATGAAAGTTGCTCAGTGGCACATGAAGCCAAAAAAGTTCAAATGCCACGTAAAAAAATTACAGCACTGCATCTGCACTATGTGGCCCATTGAACAGACATATTAGAGACTTCTGCCTGCCAAGCTGGCAATTTTGGAGCACCCCTAACTGGACTGGAGATAAAACTCTGAAATCATGTGGCTCTTCTAGACTTTCTAAGGCCACGTTTGGACAAAAGTGGCCCTACTAGAAACTAGACGTTCATATGATAACATTCAGAAAATGATCCTCATGTACACAGATCTACAAAAACAAATGGAAAAGCTGCAGCATGAATGCCAGGCTAGTTGGCGGTGCAACTTTGTAATGACACACCACTGAAGAACACCACGGTCAAGCAAGTTTGTGTTTCACGTGGGAGGCTTTGAAAATAACCATGTTTTCATGCCTAAACCGAACAAAACTACAACTGTTTCACATTAACCATGTCTTTAAAACTGCTACGCCAATTTTAGCACATTATGTGCCACCATCATATAGTGCAGTGATAAGAGGCTGTGTTCATTTCTCATATTTCTGAAAGACCAAGCTGTTTTAACTGCCATTTTTTTTTTGCCTACAAGACCATTGTGCCCTGCCTGTCAGGAGTAGCAGGCCCAAAACACATCTGTGGTCTCAGATGGGTAGATTCTGATTCCATTCATGCCAATGTCTCATTGGTTAATGGCCACTCTACTTACAGCGCGTTCCAAAATGAAATCCCTGAGAGGTGATTAGAGGTTACTAAGATTACCAGACAAAGCATGTCCAATGATGTCTGTAACATGTGATGATAAACTGCATTTCTAACACTTCAGACTCATGTATTTTTATATTCACAACATACATTCTGGAATTTGCAAGAAAGTTAATAGCCTATTTTGCTGCTTTATTCTTTTTTTTGGCAGCATATCCATGTAGAATAAGGTTAATGGTGATAGAAAGGTAGCTCCCTGCACAGCCTTTAGCCAAAAAAAACTTTGGCTCATTCTGTGGCAACCTCCTCCTGCTCCTCCTTATGCACATTTTGACTTCATAGTCCACCACTTTCTGTGCTGTAACCTCTGTGAACCTGTTTACTTTTCTTTTTGTTGATCTCATTATGTTGCTCTGTCAGGCTTGATCCGTAAATCAGACTCTGGAGTACATTTTAAGATCCCTACTTGGCGAAGAATTTTGGCTTGATCTCAAACAAACATGTTTGAGTGGACAATGGATAACTTGAACTTTGAAAAAAATAAATAAATAAATAAAAAAGGAGCACCAAGCATCCTTTAAAATACACGCAAAGAGGGATACCAAGGGTTTTGACAGGTCCATCTTTAAATTGTCAAATTTTTACAGAAGACTGAGAAATTTAGTGTTGAACATTTTGCATTCTAAATTTTGAATATAAAAGTCATTTCTTCTCATCAAGCCATTTTCAACCTGCAGTTTGTTTTTTATACATTTCAGATCTCATCCAACATAAATTAGACTTAACAACATAACAATATAACTGCTGTTAACAAGTGCCATACTTCATGGGCCCAAAGATGCATAACAACTAAAGAAATGACAACAAAAAAAGTGGCGAAACCACCACCAAGTCGGTATGTCTCTGTTCTATGTGTAGGTGGTGGGGCCTGTTGCACATTTACGTCCAACGACCCATTTACTCAAAATCCTCCCATGCTTACTTTCCATATTGAGTCAGAATGTGTGGAGAGCGTTTTACATTTCCTGTTTGATCCCAGGCATGTAAAACAACTGCAAAGCCTTTATTCACCTCCATAGGAAGCAGGGAATGATAATCTTACTGTGTTTATTTATGAATTATTTTGTAAGTGGCTTTTACAGTCATTACAAATACCTGTACTCTACAAAATGCATTACTTTTTAGAGGGTATCATTATTGAAAAATATCTAACTTTATTGACAGAAATAATTAGATGTTCAGCACATATGACCATTTTTCTTTGTCCACCGGTTGGAGAGTTTTTACATTTAATATGCACATCTGAGTGTGTCAATATTGCAATGAAAAACTACACAAACTACAGTCTCCAGCAGATACAAGGCTAACCTTTAGTGTGGATCTAAATTTAGCAGCACCATCGGGGCCAAGTTTAAAGAAGATTTTACTCAGTGTGCCACTAAGAGGATTTAATAAAGGGCATCATGGGTTATTCAACTCATGTCTTGGAGTTGCCAGGAAAGACAAAAACAAAACAACAAAAAAGAAAATAACTTTTTTTTAGTAACTGCATTACTATATGGCATTATAATGAATGCATATTCCCATAGCAGTGTTAGTTTTAAACGTTATAGAGAAAAGTGTATACCATTAACCAATGCATGCCCCAGCATGGATAGCCTAAACTAGCTGGCAAAGCCGGCTTGCAGATGGGCCTCTAAAACATAATTTTGAGTCCACAGATTCGTAAATTAAGAGAAGATCTTAATATTTAGAGTTGAAAACTCTGCTGACACTCTTTAAGATTAGTTTGATTTGTGTTAGGGTTTATGATTTGTTGGCACTCTTTGCTAATCGTGTTTAACCTGGCAGAGTCCGACAAGCCTAATAAGATTAGGCTCTTGGTGGAGGGATTCTCCTCACAGGGGTCTGACCCTCCTCTGCTACTGTCATATGAACCCAGCTCTCTTAACCCTTAAACACATGGATCAACATCAGTATTTTTGTGCTGCATTCAAATGACTTTCACTGGTATAAAAACCACCGAATTCTCTGAAAAATTGCCACTGGCAAAAAAAAAAAAAAAAATCTAAAGAAATCTATAATTAGAATTCTCTCAATTATGTATTTGAATTGTGATTTTTTGCAAATTTCTTGGTAATTTTTGTGCAATTTCTGGTTATGTTGCTGGTCACCCTCTCACAAGATATCAAGCCATTTTGCTCAAGTTTCAATGGGTTAAACAAACAACATTTTGGTCCCCAGACCTTCAAAAAGTTGCAAAAAATGAGATTATTTCAACCTCTTGCTAATCAGACAAGAACATAGCATATCCATATTAGTTTCAAACTTTGGCTCCCATGCTTTTTTAGTGATTTTAATCTTTTATTTTTAATCTCCAAAATGAAGGGATAGAATAGGCGGCATTTACAGACCGTTTAATACATGCTAAATGTCACTATTGGCTTGACACTTGCATCTTAAGGAGGGACACAAAACTTATTTACTAAAAGAACAAAAAAAAGATCAAGAAGGGAGCAAGCACAAAAGCTGGGTCATGTGTCAGGGAGTCAGACAGTGTGTCAGCAGAGCATAAAGCCATTGATGTAGCCTCAGCCCACACATTCACAGGTGCTCTCAATCAGTCGCCTAATGAGCTGCACCTGAAACACAGAGCAGGCACACTTAAAAGTGAAGCATAACACACAGAATGACATTCAGCACAAACTAAAAACTGTAAATGGGCCCTGTTTGTATTTCCTGTTGGAATATTTTGCAGTGTTTGTGAATGACGGTGCTGACAGGAAGTAAACATGAACCCAAGCTGTTGCCTAAAATGCAATTTCAGCAAAATGTAATGTGACAAAACGGTATAACGATCAACTATTGATAAAAAACAAAATTATATGGAAATACTGCATATTTATATTGTCAGATTGTGTCCGCTAGATGGCGACATTGGTTCACTGATGGAGCTTTCAGACTGCACATTGTGGGTGCAGAATGATTTACATGTTACAGGTCATTGGGAAATGGTTTTACATCCAGAAATCAATACATCAAAACTATACAAATGCAAAGATCCCAAGAGTTACCACACCAAGTAATTATAATAATTAACTCGTTTTACGCTCTGATGCAGTTATCAACATGCTCATTGCACAATATTGGAGCACAATACTTTCTCTGTTGCTTAGCATTATTGCTCACAATATCAGCGTAATATTCTGTTACTTAACATTACTGCAATGGACACCTAACTGAAACATTCTGCAGTGTCATTGTTGTCTCACTTTATTGTTTTAGTCATTGATGATAATAATAAAAAAAAACAAGATCTAATGATGCCTTCTGTAAGTGGTAGCAAAGAGTGGAAAAATGTGTGTTCTTTCACATCATCCTTCTGCTTGCACCAAAATGATTTGTGCAGGATACATAATAATGCAGATCATAGAGATGATACAGATTAAACATAATACCCCTGAGTTGCATTCATGCCCAGACCCAGTTTTTGCATTTCCAATCTACCGCCAATATTCTGTATATTCACGGTAGAAAAAAACTACAGGGAAAATGGAGAAAAGCACTTCAAGGTCCAGCTTTTTTCTGAACCTGAGGACATTTCGTGCCAAGTTAATGAGTGCCTTTTAAAATAATGTTTTTGGAATAAATCAAAACAATTTGCTGAGGTCTCAAAGAAATGCAGCACAAAAAAAAGTTAATATCAATTCAGGTTTCAAAGGGTTAAGCAGTCATTGTTTGCAAATAAAAATCTAAGCATGCAGAGACGTTCTACAAAGACTTGTGTGGCTTTTTTTTGCATCATGCTGCTGATTCCAGACAGATCACAGATCTAAATCACTGTGCTGGCTGATGTTTCCGTGCCATCTCATGTTTTCTGCACTCAAACGTCTGCTGGGTGATGACGGAAGATCACATTAACGGCAGCAGCAAAGCTCCATTAATCAGACCTTTTTTTATCTATTACTCATAACTTATAGGAGCTTTCTGCACTTGCCAGTGTTACTTCCTCCATCTGTTACCTTCTGTCAATACACTGTAGGGGGAAGCGCCTTTTTTTCTTCCAACATTTCAGATGACAAATTGCAGGCTGTATTTCTTCTATACAAGTAAGCATCCGGTACGTTCTGAAGTGCAGTTCACAGTTACCATCTCTTATATGATTCAGATTCAAATTTAGATTGAGACAACTTCCATCAGGGGCAATTTGTTTGAACAGCTTTCTGTGCACATACGTATATTATAACATACATTATAAGATACACTAACATGTAGACACATAAATAGATTCAAAATAAATAACAGTAAAAATATGTCAAAGAGTTCAGTGGAGTAAAAGGAATCTACATATAGAAAAACGTTAATCCTTTGAACCCTGAACCTGTTTGGCTTGATTTCTTTTAAAACATGAAAAGAAAGCAATAAGCAACTTAAACATAAATTACCCGATAAATAGCAAATAGTAAAAAATAAAGAAAGTACGAGAAAATTACCTGAAAATTAGCAAAAAAGGGGAATGTTGAAAAAGCCATGAAACTGATCTAAACATTAGATAAATAAAAATAATTTAAAAAATAAAAGTAAATGAAAAAAATGAAAGCAAACAAAAATCCAAGGAAATTTCCTATAAAGGTGGTTCTGCAAAACATGGTTCTAAATAATAAAAATAATAATAATTATGATAACAATGGTAATAATAACAACAATAAAATAATAATAATAATAATAATAATAATAATAACAGTTAAATGGACATTTCCCCCTAGCTTAAAAAAAAAGTCTAAATACACTAATTTCTTGCAAATTGACAACTTGTTTCCCATGTTTTTGAAAGAAATGAAACACATTTGCTCAGGATTTAAAGACTGTACTTGTGAAAGGTGTCTGAACCCAGCACAAGAAAAATGATGATCCAGGTTTCAGATGCTTAAGCTATATTTCTTAGACATAAATTGATGCTTGATTTCCAATATGACTTCGCTATGACGACAGCACAGGCACAATGATGTTCCTGACTCAAACCTATTTTCATCTTTAGTTGCAGAGCTGCATGTGTGTTTCAGGGCATCGTCAAAGTATTCTGTTCTAAGGATTAAGTAAAACTAAAATTATCAGTCACAGTTTACATCCAGACTCATCCATAGCCATGACAGTAGACCATACCCCCCCCCCCCCAAGCGGATGTTTGTGCCAAATTTGAAAGAAAAAAAAAAACCCTTCTTGAGATATTCTTTAGTAAATTAAATCATACAGACAGATATTTATGTATCCAGTCAATATGAATCTTTATATGTCTTTCTCTCTTTCACTTATTACATGTAACTCCAGTAGTACTATGTTCTATAATTTATTAAAATGCATATAAAAATAAGTAAATATACTTCCAGTTATCATGAAAACATTACATGCTCTTCAGTTGTAAAGTGTATGTCCTTCAGCCACTTTTTATTCACCACTGAACTGGACCATCTTATTCTTCTCTTCCTCCAAGGACAGATATTGCCCTCCCTGGAGAGCGACTATAATACATTTATTTATCTACCTTTGTTTTTCATTTAAAGGAGCAATGCAGGAGGGTCGGTAAATGGTCGGGGTCCTCACTGTTTTAGAAGGATTATTTGTAGATTTCCAGAGGCTTTTCATAAAAGCTCATATCCCCCACAGTTTGATAGACAGCATTTACTAAATGGAAGCATCCTCCTCAGATGTACTCCAACCAAAAACTCTGATAGCCTTGTATTTCTTAAATCTATTTACTACCATTAGGCTGCTGTATTCAGCATGTAAACACTCTCCACAGTGAACACATTCATTGATTCACTCTTTTTGTCAGAGAAAAATGAGAACATTTCTTGTGTTGGTCATGTTTGTGGGTGTAATCTAGTGCCTTAGTGTGAACGGAAAGATTACAAGTGATCAGCCACAAAAAATAGACAGAAATTCTTCTTCTCCTGCCAAAGAAACAAAGAAACATCCTTTAAAAAATGTTATAAAGTCATTCAGTCCTGCGTGTATGCAAAGCTTAAATAACACAACAGAAAAACATTGGAGACTGCCAATGGTGAATACTGGCCTGTTCTCACTCTAAAATCATCAAAGTCTGTTGCTTTTGCTGTGATTTTGGCATTAGATCCGGATGCCAAAAGCCACCTTCTGGGGCAGCATGATACACAAACGGTTGGCATCAGTTGAGAACACGGCCAGACAGAACCTATTCAGTCAGCATGATACGCCACTGGACAGCGTCAGATTAAAATGCTGCCAGTAACAATGTAATATAAGGAGCACAAAGGTCCCTTAAGAGCAGATGGGAGAGGTGATGAATGGATCCAATAAACCCCAGACTTTCGTGCAGGAGTCCGGTGTTTGCTTCCCGTTTCAATGTGACGTTTTTTATCTACACCTTACTATGTGCCTATTTTACCTAAAGCTAACCATCCATGCCAGCATGTGCATTTGTTGACAACCTGGCTTTGGTTGCCATGCGCTTTTGTTGCCTAAACATAAACATGGGCTATGTCATCAAACCATGTGCTTGTGTTGACATCACAGTAGCGCCATCTTGGAACGACAACAGCTAATGCAGAAGGATACCTATAGAGGGTAATATGTCGATTCAAAGCGGCAGTATTGTGATGACTTGGGGTGAGAATGTGCGGTAAATATCATCATATCTGCCGACAGTCAACAAGGGCGATTATCTGCTGACCAATATTAAGCTGATAAGTCCCTGCATCCCTATCAAGAGTCCTTCTTTCCAATTTTCCTTTTCAGAAAAAAAAAAATCCCGAGCCATAACTCAAAATGTGAAAGGAGGAGACAAAATAATTTGCTAATTAAGAAATTGGTTCTGCATAATAAAATAAATGGGATATCAACACATTATATTCAGAACTCTTTTATAGGTGAAGCTACCTTTTTGGGGACTTCACATCCAGGTCTATGGACACTCAAGAATCTTTCCTTGCCTTTCAGAATAGAAACTCCAGCCATATAACAAAATGTAAAAGGAGCAGATGCGGTACTCTGCTTATTAAGAAATGAGTTCTGGACAACAATACAGCCTAGGATAGAAAAACTGCCCACACACTACAATATGAACCCACACACATTTACTGAATTTAATAAAGTGACATTTTGAGTTTCTTGCTATTCAACAAGCGTGAAGTTCAAAACATGAAACATGGTCAGAAACTTGAGTTCTAATGAATACTCATGTTGCTTCAGAGCTGCTGGGTGTGCAAATAGCCGAGTTCAGCCATGACAATTTTGTAAAAACCATAATATGTCAGATTGTTGAGTTTGTTGGCTTTATTGTGGAGCTCTTGTGCAGCGGAGTGGCTGCATCATTATGTGTCAGAGAGTTTCCATTGTTTCACTGTGTGAGACAGCTAACTCAAATCCTCTTCTGTGTTACATAATTCCATAGAAGAGAATTTTAATCCCCTTTAAAGTAATCGTCCTTGAAGCGGACATCCTGAAATGACAAAAAAACAGGTGCTTAAATCATTCAAACTTGAGAGGTTGAGCCTTTTGATTATTTTTATGGTTTGGTTTCTACAAGCATTAATATGATTTTTCAGTAAATTGCAGGTTTCATCAGCATTTAATGAAAAAAAAAATCAAGGTCGATGCAGACTTTTTTATTTTTTTTTCCTCTCTGGCATCTCTTGATGAACAGTCGGCAGAGGTCAATGGTCACTGCTGCTCGTGATGAAAGAGAAGAATAGCATGGATGATAGTAGGACGCATTGATTTTTAATTTCTCTCTGCACAATGCTCTGTCAACATATGGTCCTAATGCTTTCTTATTCCTCTCTCTCTCTCTCTCACACACACACACACACACACAAGCGCACACACACACAGCAATCTAAGGGCAGATGAATTCTCTTGCTGGTCTCACAACAGAGGTCCCTGGGTCCTTCCCCCATTCTATCACATCCCCATTTCTCATGTGCAGTGACCAGCAGTCAGAATGGGTGACACTGAACAATATAAACTTCAGGCTTTATGGAGACTTGTGTTCTCCCGAGATAGCTTGGGTAATTTACCACCTAAATATATGAACCTTTTCTTGGTTGGACAATAAAGGCTTATACATAAAAGGATCACACATAGAGGCATTTAGTATGTAGACTGTCGTCCATAATAATCCCCCAGTTGGACACTGCATTCACTGTCACCTATATGACACCTATATGACAACTATAATTACAGTCTTCCTCAAGTAGTCAAACTGTGACCTTATGGTGGATGAAAGGTCATCAGATTTCAAAAATCAATGGATTTTTTTTCTTCTCTAGAGCAAATGAATGCCCACAGAATAATGCACGTCTTTATGAGTTGTGGATCAGGTAGATATGTTCATCAGGGAGCAGTTGATGGGAGAGGAGAAAAGGTAATAACTTCACCAAAGTCCATTGTCAGATCCTAAATCCTGCCCACCTTGGTTACTGTTGCTAAGTTGGACAAGCTTGTTTACTAGATTCTGAGTTAAATATTTGAATCATACTATAAACTGGTGCTCCATCTTAAAGAAACTGTTGACCCAAATAACAAAAAAAGCATGTGCCTTGATTCTGAGATATCTGCCTCCAGCACTTCTGATGCTTTCCATGTGAAGTAAAACAAAACAGACGGTTTGCTAAATCCCGCCCATGAACACTGACTGTCCAATCATGTTTTAGCAACAGTAACTTGGCACAGCAGGTCATCAAGCTTCAGATTTCTCTGCACGTGTGCACGGGCTCTAATGAGAGTAAAACCAGAAAAACAATAACAAAAACAGATAAACATTATAAAGTTGCTTGCTTGCTTTACAGCCTCTTCCATTTTAGGCCAGTGTTTCATTTTCTACAAAGGCCTGCAAGCACCTTTGATACCCTGTAAATACTGGATGCTGTTATTTTGGGGTGGTGCTGTGTGTCCACGGGTGCCTGAGAGTGTGTTAGTGTGTGTTTATGAATCTGTTTTTTGTGTGCAAGGGGTGTTGTGGGGATAAGAGGCAGGGTTTGGGTTGAGAGCTATAGGAAATTCTGAATCATTTATACGGTTTGATCCCAGCAGCACTGCTGAGCTAAAGCAGGAAAAACACCCATAGGTACGAGGAGGAGGCTACAGAGAGACAAATCAAACTAAAAAGCACTCCAGCAGAAACGGCCGGTTCTGAACAATATCCTAACATGCTGTTACACTCTAAGACAACATTTTCATCTCTTACATCAGAGCTAAATTGATTTCTTCTCCTGAAATGCCCCCTCAGGATTCGAAATCACGTCTTTATCTGTGTTAGTCACTCATAGTGGTATATATATTTTTGTATAATGGCAGAAATCCCAGATTAACACCAAACTTTAATGAGTTGTTTCTTACCCCAAGGCCTATATGTCTGCCAAATTTCACTGAAATAAAGTCAAGTGTTTTGGAGATATTACATTGACAGATGGAGACTAATTAAATGGGAAAAAGCATAACCTCCTTGCCAGAGGTAAATCTTAGATCTGAAAATGTAGGACTGTGCTCGAACTCTCAAGATAATTCTCTGGGAGTTTAAAAGTTTTCCCTGAAAACAACAACAAATCAGTGTTGAAATTCTGACAAAATTGAAAGAGGAAAAGCCTCTGATTGTAGTCCTCCTATGTAGTCCCTCGGTGTCCGTATTTCAGAGTGTGCAGAAACCGAAGTGTTAGTATGATAAATAACCACGTTAATGCTGTCCACAGCATAAGCAATTCGTTTTTTTTAGTCATTCAGCTTTTTTTAAACTCCTTTAGAAGTTCAGTCCTGACACACCAAAGCAGCATCAAAAACAGGTGGTGACAAAGGCATGCCGTTGTGTTACTTCACATTACCTCTGTCTCAGCAAAGACATTGCATTTGAACATACCGCAAGGATTATAATCAACAGAAGCATGGTTAGGTTAAGGCAACAAAGGCATGGGGTCAGGTTTATAAAAAAAAAAAAAAAAATCATACAGGAAGGGAAGAGAAGGCTGTTTATTGGATCCATCTGCCTCCTCTCACCCGCCTTTTAGGGACTTTCAGACTGATGCTGACAAGTGGCATATGATAGTACCACAAAAGCTGCCCTCTGGACGTGTTACAGATGTCCCCCCGCTGGCATATCATACCACTGCAAAAGGTGGCATTTGTGTCTGACACTGAAATCACTGACCAAGCAACAGTTTTTGACATGTTAAGAATGAGAAGGTGGTGGTCTGTATCTGTTCTTAAAAGGGAAACCAAAGACCAAAGGATAAGGAAATAATATCTACTGTGTGCAGGCGAACAATTACGAACCATTTAGCCAAAGAGAAAATATTCTTGCCTAATTTAACGAGTTTCAATCTCAAACCCTCTTGACTCAAGCTATTTATTTGCTTGTTCTGAATGATTTCATTCACCAATGGTCTCCGCTGGGTCGAACGCAAATTCAGATGCTGAATTTGCCATAAAAGCCAACAACAGCCAATTGGGCCAATGATGCAGGACACACCAAAACTAGAGTGACAGTTGTTCACCAACAGCCCAGCATTGATCAATGAATGACTGTTGGTGTGTCACGGCCCTTAGTCTACAGTGTTTTCATGTCCTTTGCCCTCAACATAGGCTTCAGCCAGTATCCCATTTGATGCCAGTCCAGTTTTTGTAAACCATACAAAGTTTATAAGCAAAAGACAAAAGGCAGTTGTCTACAGCATTAACTTGTTATCCTCACTTCCTTGACTTACTGATGCTAGAAAACTAGTATATATTGTGCACTCACTGCATTTATGTGATCTACTATATGGAAACTTGCTTGAAGGTGGAGGCATCTATCTGTTAACTCACTATACGTCTGCAGGAAATAAATATTTTGTTTGATAGACATTAGTGGTAGAAAGCTGGGAATTGAGATCCCCTCTCCTAGGAAAAAAAAAAAATGCTAGAATACGGCTTGTGTGTTTGCATGCTGAAAGACTGTACTTAAAAATAGACGCTGTCTGCAGACCTCATCATGCATTGACGTAAGTGTTGTATCTATATTCTGGCCTTAAAGTGCTGTTATTATGGTAATGATCAGGTTTCAGCTGGAAGCTCACAGACCAGCTGTGATTGAATATTGTTTAAATTCAAGAGCTGCCAGCTCTCACACTTTTGGCGTGAGGCATCGGCTCTTGGACTCTGACTGATGAGCTCACTCTGCCCAGACAAATCTCTCAAATACTATCAAGGTTATGCTTCCTCTGTGCACAGGACAATGTTTACACATCAGGCTCTTTTTTTCAAATTTCAGCATCAAGGTTGGTCCATAAAAATTACAGAGTGTGCGATTCTTCTCCAAAATAACAAAACCTTTTATGTATTTTGACTTTTGGCTCTACATTTACCACCTACAATTTTACCACCAACACTTTTTCTTCTATCACTGTTCGAAATGAGCAATGCAATTTCTTCCTGCTAATGTTGTTTGTCTGTATATAATCCAAGCTTTTCAGACCCACAATCATCTGATGGTCTGTTTTTTTTCCCACAACTGCATGTGTGTAGGATTCTGTCCTTCGAGTTTATTAATTACCTGTAGCTATCGCACAGCAGGAATATCTCTGTCTCCAAATTGAGAGATGTGCATTTGGCACAGCGGTTGTAACCTCATTAATTATTGAAATCTCCTGATAGGGCAACAGGATCAGTCAGGATCTAACTGTAATTAAAGTTCACTGCTTTTCTGAATACCAAAACAGTAAACTGAGATTTAAATTTAACAGGGATAACAGTGCAAGAACAACAGCATTCAGCACCTTTAGCAAGTTTACTCCTTCCCTTGGAGGAAAAACACCAGAAGAATATTAGAATAAACATGATTTTATAATTAATGACCCACAAAAAACTTTCATTCATAGCGAGGAATCCTGGGAAAAATGTAATTTTCTTAAGCCAATACTAATTTTAAAATCATGGGAAATCCTTCAGCTCTAATTGCTGTAACTTCCCACAGCAGGCTACCTAATTCCTCAACTCCCATATGTTCAGACTGATATCAGCACTGTGCGAAACCTATACATTAATTTCAATGAAACCACTGTGTTAATGCAGCAGGGTTCTGAGTCAGGCCAAAAGCTTTGGGTTTACTTGCAAAAAACATTGAAACTGGTCAGTTTTTGCCTCAACAAAATGCTAAATTGTCTAGCAACACACAAACAAACACTGTGTTCATGTGGTGTCAGAATAATCAGAAAAATATCTTCCCCACACAGGGGACTATTTCAAAACCTTCTCATCCCAAGTCGTCACATATTGCCCCTTTGCAGTGGACTTCCATGTGTACTTATTGCGCTCTAGGTATCCTTTTCCACTACTGTGATGGCAGCACAAGCACATGGTGGGATTATGCTGCATGTGGTTATGTCAAGGCAACAACAGCTTATGGCAACTGGTGCCGGGGTTTCAGCAAACGCACATGCTGACACAGATGCTTAGGACTGGTGGAAGGAGGTACATAGTAAGGTATAGAAAAAACATCACATTCACTGAACACTGAACTCCTGCATGAAAGTCCTGAGTTTTTAGATCCATCCACCTCCCCTCCCACCTGCCCTGAAGGTGCCCTTGCGCTCCTTTTATCATGTTGTTACCGGCAGCATTACAACCTGACGCCATCCTGCTGTGTTTCTTGTGGAGCTGACAGGTTCCATGTGCTTTTCAGCCTGCAAATAATAACACCACAAATGGTTATGTCCAGCCACATTCCCAACTGATGTTGTCATTCCATGTTTCATGTCAATGCCAAAGGTTGCATTTGGCATTGTGATCTTGTGCTAAAAGCACTGTCAAAGCAGCAGTATTCTATGAGTTTGGAATAAGCTGTGGTGTCAGAAATAATCGGAAAAACGAATTCCCCACTGGGAAAATTCACACAAACGCCCCTTGAAGTTGGACCAACTCAGAAAGTCTGCAAAAATGTTGGCACTAGAGTTGCCAAGCTTTCATATATGCAGAAACATGGCAAAAGAAAAGAATGCTCAGCTGATGGTAATGAACGTTTTATTAATTTAGATATTGCATGTTAATTTTATTCTCAAATCTACTTTGTAAAATAGTATTGGAGAGTTAGAGAGTTACCTCCTAGCATTACTCAGCAATATTTCAGTAGTTTTAGAGAATGTACTGGTGCAGCAGCAAGTCTGGGACAAAGTTCTGTAATAGTCTTTGAAATATAAAGCTTCAAACTGTTATCAAGATGTTGTTTAAATGCTTAATTAAAGCTTAATAATCTTTGTAGAGTGCATGTTGTTTCCACTTTGTGATCTACAGCTCATGAACACACCAAAGTCTGAAGAACCACTGACCAACTTAGGAAATGTGAGGAGTGTAAGAATGTACCATTAGACAAACAAAGTAAAGGAGTATTTTGCACATAACTCTGAGGCCTTTGTTAAAATGTTTTCATATTTGGTCACTTGAGTGTTTAAGAAAACATTCACTGTAATTTTCACCACAGGACACCAAGTGCAGGGATGTTAAGGTCACGACCAGCATAATACCAAATGAGTTAAACTGAGGCAGAAACTTCTCAGTAAATGACTTTTCTTTGTTTGGATTAAAAAAAATATTACGATATTAAATGTGTCCATTCCACGCTGTTTTTTTGTGACCAGCTACTGATGTGTTGTTTTCTCTTTGTGTCTCTGTGTCTTGCTAATTCACGCTCTCCATGAGTAAATTGCGCAAAGCCGTGAGCAAAATGTAAGCCTTTGTTGATGGGCTGCAGAGTAGAAAAATGATTTTCTGCTGCTAGTTTCTCTTTGGTGAGAGAGGCAGGGTGCAGTTAAAGGGGATTAAAGGCAACAGGGCTTCCAACTGGAGTCTGCTTACACTGTAGCCCTGGAGTCATTAGCACAGAGCACAGATATCACACATGCAGGTGTTTCTTTATACCCATCTGGTAGCTCCAATACTTGCATTGCAAGAAACATGATCACTTACTCAAAAATTTTTTTCTGAAGATTTAGGTTGGAAGATGTGTAAAAGCTCAACAACTATGTTACCTGACAAAAGTCATCTTGACCTATCCATGTCTATTTGTGCGTCAACAATGCCATTTTAACTTGTTATACACTAAAAACCCAATCTTAACATAAAGATGAAATCCTCTTGAGCCATCTTCTATTGTATACATAAGCAAATATGAAAAACCTTTTTCTTAAAGAGATACTTTGCCAATTTTCAACCAGCTTTGTATCATAACACTGTGCAACACCTCCTTATCCCAGGTTTTCACATATTGCCGCTTTGTCAGTGGATTTCCATATCTACATTTTACACTCTCGGTATCCTTCTATGTCTACTGTTGATGTTCCGGTATGCTGCTACTGACGTAGGATGTCAACAAAAGCACATGGCAACCAACGCCTGAACGTCAACAAAAGCACATGGCAACAGATGCTGGAAAGTCAACAAAAGCGCATGGCAACCAAAGTCGGTACATCAACAAAAACACATGGCAACCAATGCTGCGACATTAACAAAAGTACATGGTAACCAATGCGGGGACGTTATCAAAAGCACATGGCAACCAACGCTGGAACGTAAATGAAAGTTCATGTCAACCAATGTCAGGACATCAACAAAAGCATATAGCAACCAACACCAGGATGTCAACAAAAGCATATGACAGCCAATGCTAGGATGCCAACAAAATTTTTGTTGAGGTACACATCTTAACATAGTTAAAACATAGTTAACATATGCTGTATCCAATGTAAGACTAACATTTTTTAGATTTCACTTCACTTCACTTCCTCAAGAAGTTTAATTTCAAATTTTGTAAGTGACCATGTAGACCCTCTGTCATTTAGAAATTAATAATTGTGGCCCAACAGGTATTAAATTTGTATAACGTGTTCCCAGTTTAACACAGACAAGGCAGAGGACAAGAACGTCAAACAACCCACTGTTTGCCTAATTAGAAATTACATGGTCCAGGCTACAGTTTATTACAGAGATTTTGGGGAAATCCACATGCACACTCTGTTCATCAATTACTGTCCCCGTTTGGCTCTCTGTGGTGTGTTGCATGTTTTCTTCTCCAGTCAAAGTGGGCACAAACTGCACGCTGGGGAGGGAGGTGTTGTCCTTTACCCCATCATTAACCTTTGTCTCCTATCCCCAGACACAATGACATGCACCAGTGAATACTGACCACATGGCTAAGCAGACAGGGAGGGCAGCAGCATGTGCATGTGTGTGCCTGAGGTGGTTATCTGTAAATCATGTCCTTTGTCTTGGGAAATAGTCTCTGGGTCAACGAACAAGGTCACAGACATGGTCCTGCTTCAGTTTCCTGGAGATACTGACCGTTCAACTTGGGAATCTACTTAAAAACAAAGCCTAAGGGAAATGGAAAAATAGTTCTTGTCCCATGAGTGTTATTAACAGTGGTGACATGCCTGTGTATGAACACTGCTTTTATTGATTTAAGTGACGTTAGTACTTCCACAATGGTTTCCAATGAATCAGATGTTCTTCATTTGTTTTTCTAATCATCTCCCCAATAAATGTATTAAGTAGACGTTTCTTAGATTGTATTGTATTTTTGGGAAAATTGTGATGATTTTTTTTTTTGATATATTACGAATATTTGACTTTGCCCATGACAGTTGTGCCTACCATCTCAAAAAAAAAGAAAAAGAAAGAGAAGATTGTCATGACTCAATAATCATCTCCATAGCGTGTTTGCAATGATGTGTGGTAAATCGATATTCTGTGTTAATTGAAAATAGTGACCCCATATCCCCCAGTTTTATTCATTTCAGTGGCTGTAAATCATAGGCAGTTGTGCAGTGTTGGTAGTGTTGCCTTCAGTTCCCTCCCTTTCTTCTGGACAGGACACCAATATATGATGTCATAGGCAAAGGAGCTATTGACTTCGTTGGCTCCTGTTTTGTCAAGGGCATGACTGCATTGCATTTGCGAAGCAGAATTAATGTAGTCAGAATGTGACTCGGTGTCATTTAGGTTTTACAACGGACTATTTGTGTAATTTAATATCCATACTGAGTGATGTTTGTGATTAACTGTGTAATAGGAGTCTTTCTGCCTTTTTTGGGGGGAAAGTCAGGGTGTATGAGAGGTTAATCCTGACCATTATGCAATCCAGAATCCGTCTCTTATCTGCTGCTGTCCAGAAGCTTAGAGGCTCCAAAAGCATTCTGTTTTTGTAATTACTGCCATGTGAAATTGGTCCAGAAGGAGCTAAGGAGTGGAGGATGAAAAGGTAACAAAAAGCAGAGAGGCTAGAGGGCTTCGATTATCACATACAGGGATGAAAACGGCTCCATTATTGCACCAACTTTTTCTTTACAATACATTATCATAAACAATAGCTGATATGGATCTCTTTTTGTTAGTGTGTGTGAATGTACAGTATGTGCATCTTTGTCTCTTTGTGAGACTTTCTTTTTGAGTGAGAGGGAGATTAGAAAAGTGAAACGAATGTGGAAATCTTACTGCAGCTGACTTCAAATTAGTTTCCCTTTCTTTTTGGCTTTCGAAAAAAAATAAAACACTACTTTGCAAATGTTCCATTTGGAGGTTTCATAAAATCAATGCTAAAAATTAATGATCACATTGCACACAGTAATGATCCATGACCTTTGTACTTAGAAGCACATAGAGGAGCGTAACAATTATAGAGTAAATTCGAATGTCTTCTCACTTTTTTGCCAATATGCTTATCCCCCATTCAAAACAAAATGGGGTCAGCAACTGTATCTTACATCCTACGTGCCAAATTTGTACTTTTATCATCATCTGCAAGAGTGACTACAGCCATGCTGATGACTCTGTGCTCTAATATGTACTTCGTTGGGTGGGGAGTACGCAAGGAGCAGGGGGGATGCCTCAATATCAAGAGGATATGCAGCTTCCCCTGTCATAAAAACATAAGGACTTTTATTTTGACAGCATTTTAGTACACGGTAAATTGATAAAGAAAAGGCACAAATTATTGCAGAAAAATTCACCACAATGCAGGAAATTAAATGTTTGATGTTAAAAATTTTTGGGCAGAGGGCCCCCCAAACCCTCTGTTTTATGTGCCCCTATAGAGCCAGTGTTTGGTTTGCCCATTTTGGGCTACTGTAGAAAAAACACGTTGGCCTCCGTGGGAGAAGACCAGGCCCTCAGTAAGTATGGCAGGCTTTGAAATTAATTTTTGTAGTGGCCGAACAATGGTACTGCAATTTCTGGGGTCTATCATGTGATGCAATAGGGCCAAAAACTATTTTCCTACAGACTTACCTTGGGAAAGAGATGTCTATAAATCATACACATTGGTCCATTAATGTTAGCATGCTAACATCTGCTAAACAGCACTAAGTATAAGTCAGACTGAATGCCATTCATTTTTATGGTGTTTTATAATAAAAGACAAAAAAAAAAAATAGTTTGAAAAGTTCACATAAAGATATAATATAAACAGTTAATAAGTCAAAAATCCAAAGTCACAAATGTTTCAGATCAGGGTTAGAATTATTCTCCCGCCATATGTGATATGCACCGTCCTGCAGCCTCTAGCATTTTCTATGTAGCATTCCAGTTACTCAAAACATCACCCAATGTTTGTGGGGCCCTCAGCTATGAGATACACAGACACACTCAGTGACTAAGCATTGCACACATGAAAAAACACACTCGATTAAAGTAGGAGGAGTAGTGGCTTGAATGTGCATGGGCGGACTGGGTAAACATTCCTGTAGAGACTTCTGTTGCATTCCTGTTCTTGTAATATTCAGGATATTTAAGCACTGTGATTATTAATGACACGTTCTGTTTGCATAAACCTGGATAAGCTCCTACTCTAATTATGTTACACAACACAAATATACTGTACCTCCTCCCATTTGCTGCTGACTTTGTCATCAGCAAACGCCTGGATTCTATTGTACTATTTAAACTTCATTTGTTCCATTCATGCATGAATACATGCCGTTCTTCAAAGTCTCACAGCCTTTTTGAAGATGTCATATTACTTCCACGCAAAATCACTTCTGTCCCGAGGACACTTCTAATGAAAGCCAGACTGGATTGTCACTGGCAGTTATGCTTTCCCTACATTTTGCTTGTAGATGATCAGAGCCATTGAAGCTGTCTGGTTTAGGAGATGGGTGTTTCATGATGTCAGACTTCAAAGTTAAAGGCCAAATTCCCTGTTATTTGTGTATCAAGATGAGCTACACAGAGCGTGATTGTGGAGAAATGTATTGTCTGGTGTGTGGCCGTGTATTGATGTTCATCGCTCTCTGACAATTAGCCTGTCTTTGCACAAAAAGGTTTTACAACTACAATGCAATTTTAATATGCAATAGGAGATTAGCCCTTTAATGAGCAATAAAGTTAAAAGCCCCATTAGTCCTCTTAATTGGTGCCCAGCTGCTGCTGTTGGTAGGGGACTTTTTTAAATAGTCTGACTATTTTAGTCCACATTAGAAAATGTGATCATGAAATATACATAGGCCTTATAAAATTAATACAAGCTAGATATACTGCCACGTGGTTGTACACCTCTGCTTACCAGTCAAATTGCACTTACAGTTTACATCTATGTCTGTAAAAGTGTGGATACTTTACACACATCTTCCTCCTGGGAGCACAGAAGATCTATACAATCACAAAACATGTTTATAAGTTCACCGTGATCTTGACTTTTGACCTTCAACCATTATATTCTAATAAGTTTATTTTTGGGTCCAAGTGGAAATTTTGCCAAATTTGAGGGAACAACCTCAAGGCTATCTTCAGATATTGTGTTCATGAAAATGAGACGGATGCAAGGTCACGGTGACCTTGACCTTTGAAGACAGTTCTATTCAGCTCATCACTGAGTCCATGTGAATCTTTGTGTAAAATTTGAAGTAGTACCCTAAAGGAGTTCTTTGAGATATACCTTTTACAAGAATGAAACAAACCCAAGGTCACCATGACCTTGACCTTTGACTACCAAATCAGTTCATCCTTGAGTCCAGTTGAATGTTTGTGCCAAATTTGAAGAAAAACCATTATAGTTGTCTTTATATATTGCCTTAACAAAATGAGACATACGAGGTCACGGGGACCTTGACCTATGATCACAAAATTTGATCAGCTGATTGTTGAGTCCAATTAAATGTTTTTGTCAAATTTGAAGAAAGTCCCTCATGGTGTTCTTGAGATACATGCAAGGTCACAGTGGCCTTGACCTATGACCACCTAAATCTAATCAGCTCATCGTTGAGTCCATATGAATGCTTGTGTCTAATTTGAAGAAATTCCCTACAGAGGTTTGAGATATCACGTTCACAAGAATGTCCTGAATGTGTGTAAGTATGGACATAATGCTTCTGGCATTGGCTATTGCCAACGCAGAGGCATAGAAGTAACATATACATCCCTAAGGGAAGCTGTGAGTCGCTTCAGCAGAGGTTAGAAAAATAACGGGCATGTCAGATATTCTCCAGAGAGACAGCTGAGTAAAAAGAATGTCAAACTTGTCACACTGAAACAAATTGTGAGTAGAAAATATCAGTGTCTTTAAATCAGACCTGCTTGTTTTCATAGCTAATCAGAATCACTGTCAGCAATCATAAGTCAGTAGAATAAAAACAAGCACATCCAGGACCTAACAGGACCAAATACAGCAGCAGTGACAAAAAACGGTCCATATATTCAACGCTGTCCTGAAGGCATATCTTGAATGAACACCTATGCATTATTTCAAGCTTGAGGGTTATCATCACACAGAAGACAAATGAATACCATAGAGCATAACTTCCCTGAGGGTCCAGGTAATCTGAATCACTGTAGGAGGCCACTGAGCTCAAAGAAACCAAAAGTATCAGGAGCTAATGAATATATACACTAGGGCACAATTTATACTGTGCAGATTCTTTTCTCAAATCAAAACGGCAATTTTGACGGGCTTCAATTGTATTTTTCCTAATAAAGTAAAGAGAGAAAGTGGTAGCTCTGAGTATGAAGGGAAGAATATTTTATATTAAAGTAATAAATGTTGTAATGAGGTCATAAAATGAACAGGAGACACCTCTCTGATGAAGTCTTTAAAGTGTGTCATGTAAATCATAAGCTTCAAAAAAGTGGTATGGTTTTCAAAGCTATTATATATTATATTTAGCATGAAAGAAAGGAACCATTCTTAACCAAACACATTTGCATCAACTGTTTCATAGGCCTGGTTACTACAGAAAAAATGGTCGAGGAGCTGACTGGGATGAGTTTGTGTCGTGTAATATTATTCTCCAAAAGTAAAACATGAACATATGATTTTTGTCAAATACAGCAAGGACAAATTTAAATAAAACCCGACACCACCTCGAAACTGTGTTGACTGTATAGACCTTCTGTGTGTAAAGCATCCATGTTTTCACAGATGTGGAAATAAAACTGTAAGTGTACCTACATACAAATGCATGAGGGTATAAACATAAAACATAAAGAGCAACTTAACATCATGTTTTTGCTTAAGCATGCTCCATTACAACCAAGAAAAATTTCATTATAACACCGACAGCAATCAACACTGTAAACTTCTAACTTAAAAGTAGTATAGAAGCCTAGTGGTAGAAGCAGTAGTAGTACTAATAGCAGCAAATTAAATTCGGCTGACAAAAATCCCACCCTATTGGATCTCAGCTCTGTCTGTTGGCAAATCTCATACTTTGGGCTTGGAACATCCGCTTTCAGTCACTGGGGTTATGCTGACCACACTAATGTTGAGTGTAGGCTGCTTTTTTAATGTTATTAAATAGTGGTAGCCATCACACAACAGGATCAATCGATATTTGTCTCCAAATTGAGGGAGGGGCTCTGGACAATTTTTGCATGTGGCCCAGGGGCGGTAACTTCATTATTTAAATCTTCTGATGTGGCATTTTCATCTTATGGAAGCCTTATTACCCTTAATATATTTCTGCAGAGCAAACAGTTACTGTTGGGCAGATGCCAAGTTTATACAGGGAAATGGTACAGAACAAAAGCGGATTTGCTTCAGAAAAGTCCACCAATATCACAGCTGTTTCTGCATTTTTATTTGTCGCAAAAGTCCAAATATTTCAACAATATAATTTGTTGTGTTTCAAGTGGATTATTACAGGGAGTTTTTAGTTTTTCTTAATTGCAATAAAAGTGCATTTGCAGTAGTGGCGTTTCTGCAAGTGAAGAACTTAAGTTAAAAAACAGACAGTATCTGTAGATAATGTCAGTGGAAAGATACAACTATTTTTTACAGACAGGAAATTCAGTGTTTCATGCAGCAATATTTAAATTGCCGCCACAGGCAGCATATTTGTGTATAGAATGTTTTTCTATTGTATTCTGGGACTTCAAAGAGCTTTAAACAGGTGAGCTTTTTTTTCCCCTCAAATTTATTTAAAGGGTGGCTTTTCATTACCTGTTAAGAAATGAAATAAAATATGAATGGAAATGTTTTCCTTCTCCCTAGTGGTATCTGGCCATTTAGATATTAAGATTCAATTTAAGATATCTGTCTCTGAAATGTCAGCAACACAATGGAAGTGAATATAATTTATTCTATGGTACAGTATAAGAAAAAAAAAAGACATTTGGAAAATTCGACAGCAGCATGTCTTTCCAGAAACAGTCTCGTTATTTCTCTGGGCAATGTCCAGATGGATGAGAATGGCTGAGAATGGTTGCTTAAAAGTTGGAAAAAAATCAACCTTGGCCAACAACGACACAAAAAACTGATGGTAGTAAGCAGCAAACCCAAACTAGAGGCTTCAAAAACACCCATTGTGCCAGTACTACAGCTGTGGCTTGGGAGGTAGAGTGGCCGTCTACCAATCAGCAGGTCCCTGGCCCCTCCAGTCTAGTATATGTCTAAATGTCCTTGGTCAAGATACTGAACCCCAAATTACTTCAGTTAGGTATACCATTGGTGTGGCTTATTGTACAGGTATTGTATGATAGCTTTGGCCATCAGTATTCTCATTCCGAAGTCGAATACTGACACCTTGTCAGTGATTTCAGCGTAAGATACCAACGCCAAAAGGCACCTTTTGCGGCGGTATGATAGGCTGCTGTGTGGCGTAAGTTTGTAACAGGGCTTGATGAAACCTTTCGCAGTGTTAACATATGCCACGGGTCAGCTAGATGTCACCTGTCTTGGCAGTGTAATATGTAAGGGGGCGGGGTCCTATGTACATGTAAAGCCAAACCATGATGGTTTTTCCTAAACATAACCACCTGTACCTTTGTGGACTATCCTGACCATATGCTTTTGTTGATGTCCTGGCATTGGTTGCCATGTGATTTACTTGCCTAAACATAACTTTTTGCTTTTTTGGACGATGGTTGTGGCATCCAAGAGTGTTAACAGCAGACGCAGGAGGATACCTAGAGCGTAATATGTAGACGCAATGAGCAATGACTTGGGGAAATGGGGAAAGTGTGTTTGTGTTATAAAGCTCTTTGAGTGGTCCTTAAGATTATAAATATAAATGCAATCACTTAACCATCCATGTTCTTTGGTGTTTAATTTCTAGATCGTAAATTGAAAGGCTCAGAGCAGTGTCTACACAGTTTCCAATTCTGTTTTTAATATTGTATATTAGTACTGATACTGACTGAAGGCCTGCATTTCTGTTTCTTTATTAAAAACCTTGAAACATAGAGACAGTTGACATTTCCTTGCATAAAAGACAACCTCGTTAGAGCCAGAAAAACATGCTGCAGGGGATCAGTCACCAATCAAGTGTGACTGTCTCCTCCTCAAACACACAAGTCAACATTTGAATATCTGCTTCTTTAGCCCACTGAGACACTGGGTGCCAACAAAACCATATGAAAACTGATTTTCCACAAATGATTACTCACGTACCCTCCTGATCCAATCTAATAATTGCATCTGAAAATGAGCCCGAGCCAACACCTGCGGCAGCGACACCCACATTCATTTTGAATTAGCAAAATTAATTTCTTCTGCACATTGTACAATTTCCATGGCCTCTCTAATGCCCATGAACAAAGAGACAGCTGAACTAGTTGAAAGATGTTTTCGAATCTGTGTTATTGTTAGCACATAACACGCATGTATCTCAGACAGTATTAATATTATAGTAGGGATCATTCCCGATAAAGAGAACAAGGCTGTCTTTAAAAGATTATTCATGCTCAGGTGAATGCAGGACACAAGTCATATGCATCCCGCAGCTCTTGGAGTCCGCTGAGCAGACACACAGCAGCAGTGAATCAGGCAGCTGTAGATCAGCGAGCAGTCGTTGCCTCGCCTTCAGGCCCACAGCACTCTCATGACATTCTGATTCATCAGAAAGAGTCCTGCTAATGCAGCACAGGGTGAATGGAGATAATGTTTTCAGAAAGTCTACGTAAAACACATTTATTTGCAGCACTGAAGGGTATACAAAGAATTCTCTAAAATTGATAAGAAGAAACACTTTTTTAGGCTTATAGCAGCATGGCAATGTCAGTCTGTCGGTTGGCTCACTACTTTGGTCCTAACTGAAATATGCCAATAACTGTTATATGGATTGCCATGGGATTTCATAGACATTCATGATTCCCAGAGAATGAATCCCACTTTGGTAATTTTAGCTTTTAGCAAAATATCTTGACAAATATTGGATGAATTGCCATGTTATTTGGCACATGTACTTGTTGTAAATGACGTAGGTTATCCTAATGACTTTTCCCAGACCTTACCTCTAGTGCCACAATGAGGTTGACATTTGTGGTTTTCTGTGAAATGTGTCAACAGCCACTGGCTTGACTGCCATGTAATTTGGTATACACATTAATGTACACCCTCATAGAGATACTAGTATGGATGTAGACTCATTGGCATTGTTCCGACTAAAAGTCCAAATTGTCTTTTTCATAATATCCAGAATGTATCCAAATAGATTTTAAAAAGCCTGGACAGCAAAACCACCACAAACAACAACAGACGAACGAAATGCATGAAATGCATTTTTTGCTAATAGGAGCCAAATCAAATTTGAAGATGGCTTGCAATGCCATTCATATTGGAATTCTACTGATGTATATTAGTTCACCTACCGTGGCTGCTCAAATCAGATTTCAAAGTGTCTTTAGTGTTAATTGCAACATGAAAGGTGACAACAACATAAATCCAGAGGGATGGAAGTGCCAAGCAGAATCTGTGCTACAATGGGCAGATCACATAAACAAAAGCAGAAAAAACGATTGACCTCTGTGTGTCATACTTCTGCCTTGGAAAGACTCATATAGCGAGTCCTTACCACAACA
The DNA here is from genome assembly GCF_026936395.1 of Plectropomus leopardus. Lineage (NCBI taxonomy): Eukaryota > Metazoa > Chordata > Actinopteri > Perciformes > Serranidae > Plectropomus > Plectropomus leopardus. Next base: position 7,242,605 of record NC_142176.1, on the reverse strand, counting down.
GCCCATGCAGTTGCTGATGTCTGGACACACAAATATGAACAGATCACTTGCAAATACCAGATTGGAGAGTCTGACTTAAAGAAAAACAAATCTGATTTCTTGCAGTCTGAACAAAGTCTTAGTCTTGTATTGCAGCATCACTGAAGAGAGAGTTTTGTTAAGTACAGAGAGAATACCTGTTTAGCGCAGCACAGAGTGATGAAATCATCACAACTCCTGTGATTCCAGCTAAGACTTTAATCTTGCGTAATCAGCCTATTACTGTGTCTTGCTTCTGCTTCAAGTGGTGCAAAGTCATGACCAACAGGCTTGCATGTGATTAGTGTTCATTCCAATGTTTCTTGCACTCTCTTACCATCCCTTACCTGCATTTGTGTTTTCAGATCTGTTGCCTCTGGTGTTTCTCCCTCTCCAGTCTTGTAATTTAATGGATTTGCTCAGATGTAGATTCTCTTTTACATAATTCATACAAATCCCTATTTTATATTTTTGTCTTGCACAGTCAACATTACATTTATCTCTATCATTTTATTTTTTCCATTTCGGCTGATCAGATATCACAAATATCAGCAAGCATCTGGTTATAAAGGTCGTATATACGTAGCTGCTGCAGTGAATTTATCTTACTCAAGCTTGATATATGCCTTTGCTTGTACATTGTACCTGCAGCTTTCAGCAGGGCTCCATCTTGCAATGAATTCTCCTTATTTTCTTCATGCGTTTTATTATCTTGAATGTGTTTATTTGCACAGTGAGTCAACACAAACACACACATACACACACACGCGCACATGCAGAGGTACACACACACACACACACACGCAGACGTACACCCACACACACACATAACAGGTTTTCTACCTTAAAGCGGCACAAATTCAGCAACAGAGAAGGCCATAAATGATGTATTATGACGGTAACATGAAGAATGTTACAGACAGAAGACTATTGTGAAAATGTCCCTTGAAGCATGTACAGTTAATGAGATGGTGAGATTCTATTGGTGTGATACGGATGAATAAGAAAATAGCTTGTACATTTAATAATTTCCAGTGTTAGGTTTTAATAAATAATTTACATAAAATATGGAAAGGGTAATACCTCAAGCTTTCTTCTTTGAAGTGTGGTATTTCTGTGCTGTAGGAGAATATTGTTTGCATTAATTGAAACTGTTTTACTTTCAATCGGCAGGAACAATGAAAATTAATTTTGATTGTGAAACACTTTCAATTAAAACCTTGCAAAATGTCATCACTAGATTTACTGCCTTGTGGTTGTATGGATCTGCACACTAGTCAAGTTGCAGTTACAGTGTACGTCATGTCTGTCCTCACCCAACAGAGTCATGACAGCAGACAATGCTTCTAATATGGATGTTACTGCAAATAAGCTACATATTCTGAAACATAAATCCTTCACTCACATCTTTAACCTGACAGCACAGAGGATCTAACCCTAAAACCCAAACCCACAGAGACTTTTAACCACGTAATTCTAATCAGTTAATTTTTGAGTCCAAGTGGACTTTTAGTGCCAAATTTAAAGAGGTTCCTCAAGGTACTCTTGAGATATTGCATTCATAGGAGTAAGACAGACAAGGTCACAGTGACCCTGACCTTTGACCAAAAAAATAAAATCAGTTCATCCTAAAGTCCTGATGGATGTTAGTGTCTAATAATAATTTTTAAAAAAGTATCTCAGGTGTTCTTGAGATATTGTATTCATGAAAATGAGATGGACTGGATTAAAGTGAACTTGACCTTTGACTACCAAAATCTAATCAGTACATTGTTGAGTTAAAGTGGATGTTTGTGCCAAATTTGGAGAAATCCACTCAAGGCTTCCTTGAGATATCATGTACATGAGAGTGGAATGGACACAAGTGACAGTGACCTTGATCCTTGACCTATGACTGCTAAAATAAAATTAGTTCAACCTGAAATCCAAGTGAGCATTTTTGCCAAATTTGAAGAGATTTCCTACTAAGATGTAGAGACATGAAAAAAAACCGAAATGACAACTTTTGAGTGTAAATTACAAAATTCAACATTGAAGATTAAGAAATTAGAGATCTGAGTTATTATAATTGTTTTTTAAGATTGCTTGTTAAATTGTTGATTTAACTGAGTTAGTCTTAGGTTGCACCTTGCACCTAAATTTCCCATGTGAGTAAATAAATAAGGTAAAGAGATAAAATAAAGCACTGTGACTCCAAAACTGCACCAGTGGAATTAATTTAAAATAAACCTACAGTTGTCTAATCTTACTGTTGTTTGAAATGGAGGATGCTTTTTTTTTTCTTTAACACATTATACAAATGAGTTGGGTATCATTTCTTTTTCAATACTAGTCTGTACATTTGTAGCAATGACCATAAAGACTCCAGTCTGATTTGAGGATGATTTATTTATTTGGAAAGAACCTTTGGGAAATGTAACCTGCACTGTATTCGACTCTAAATTCAGCATATGCACACACTGTGACATACTTAAGGAGGAGTATAATCTGCCTTTAAACAGCAGAATTTGTTTTTCTCACTTACGCCTACCTTCCTTTACTTCACTATTATTCAGGCTCGCTCCCTTTGCCAATTTCATCTCTTTTTCTCACTCTGCTTCTAGTCTGCCGCCCACCCCTCCCTCTCCACCAGCGCTCTCTTCCCCGCTGTCAGTGTGTGACAGATCGATGCTGTATCCTTTCGGCTTCCCTTTGCAACTGTATTCTCCTGGTAATTGAGCTCAGCTGGTCTCCCAGGGGGCTGCTGATTTTCACAGGCGCTTCGAGGAGCTCACTCCCTCCTCTGCCATCTACATCATCACTTGCTCCGTCCATCTAGTCTCCTTTTCTGCCATCCTTTTCCCCAACTCGCTGCTGCCACCTGTAAAACCCCTAAAACCAATACCCCGAAACTGTAATTAGGTTTGATTTCCACCTGCAATGCCGTCTCTCTCACCGTCTGGCACCTGCTGAGCATGGCCGAGCCACTCTCACAAACACATTTTCCTTTTCACAAATCCAAACTTTTAAACAATGAAGGAAAGTGGAAAAATGGATTGTCAACATCTGCCAATTTGCTTAGGTATCGGCTTGGTGGGGCATCCCAATAAGCCATAAACTGAAAATGATGGCAAATTATAGTGACTCAGGCTGAAAGATCCATAAACCGGATCCAAAACTGCAGGTAGAAATACAGATTCATTTTAATGTTTAGTTTGTTATGACCCCAAATATTTCTCATGTTGTGTCAAGCTCATTCGGCCATTTTATTCTACTTATTGATCACCTTTTGCCATAGGAGTTGTATCGATTTGTGACCATAGCAGAGAACGTATAAAATAAATTAGAATTCAAACCAAAGCACACGCAGCAGTCTTGTCGGTGCAACAGAAGCATGAAGATTGATTGGATTGTGTGCAACTACAGAGACAAGAAGTGGCTGTAACAACATTTATAGAGCCACAGTAACTGATCGGAGGCACATGGCCTCATAAACTTGAACACCCCTGCCTTCATATCTCTGTGGAAGTGTTAATGAGATCAGCAGAAGAATAATGTTGTGCCTCCTACGTTAATTTGAAAGTGTGAAAAATAGGCTTCTTTTCTATCAATTAAATGTTTGTGTCAACAGCAGAATCAGAAATTACAGGTTAACACTTTGAAACCAGCGCAAACTGGCTTGATTTCTCTCAAAACCATGGGAAGAAAGTAATAAGCAACTTAACAACGAATGGACCTGAAATAAGTAAAAAGTTCTTATAAAATTACCTGAAAATAAAGTAAAACTTAAAAAAAAAAATACAATAAAGAATTAAAAATGTAATTTTTCTGGACATTTACCTCCATGTTTTGATAGTATCCATTAATACCACGCAGCTAAGTGTCAGGTCATTTCCTTGTCACTTTTTACAATTGTTTTTATTTTTATTTTTCAAGGTTGCAGGTCATTTCTTGATAAGTTGCTCATAATATTTTTCCCCATGTTGCAAAAAGAATCAAACAAATTTTCTCAGGTTTCAAAGGTTAAAATGCTTGTGAAAAGTGAATGCAGCACAAGAAAACTGATGTCCATTCAGGCATTAAAGGGTTAAACACAAATGATTTTGATTGCATATATGAAGGATTTGACATTTAATCATATGTCACAGTTTTTCATTTTATTTTATCATGTGTGAGGCAATTTATCAAAATGTGTTGTTCTTTAGTAAAAGCCAAACTAGTCGATTTCTGATTGTTCCGATATTCTCGACCGCAAACAGAGCAGATAATTAAATGTTTGTGTCAGCAGCAGATTTACTGAATGCATCTGAAGCTTATTGTTCAACAATTCCTTGTGTTTTTAAAGTGTAAAGAATCTATAGTATTGTATTATAGTTTATAAATGTACAGGGATAAGATTCATCCACAATTTTGATTATGAAACTGTTGGGTTTCTAGAATAAAAAAAGAAAAAGAAAAATCACATTGCCACAGTATGTTCTCTGATCTTACATGGAGCACATGTGCATTTATAAACTGCATCAGTGTTGCAGTAATGTGTATGCATTTACAGGTGCGCCAAGGATGGACCATAAAATTACAGGAGGCACATATGGAAAAGGATGATGGATTTGATTTATTTGGACCAGAGGCACTTTTGATTGCCAGGCTAATTTTAAAACTAAAGTGGATAAAATTGCATGCATAGGCAGCCTGGGGTGTGACTGGAGTAGCTCAGTAGATGCATCAATGATTGTGGGGGAATTACTTGGGATTTTGTTCTAACTGTTGTTTTAGTTTGGGAAGCTTAGACTTGTAACCCTCTATTGTGAAAGTTTCTTTGTTGTTGTTGTTTTGTTAAGTGATGTTAAAAAAGTTTTCAGCCCAGTCCCGATGAGCCTAAATACACATATTGATTTGTGATCACAATCAAATGTCACAGCAAACAATTTGATATATAATTATATGTTATATATTATGTTATATATTATATTAATCATGTGTGAGGCCTTTCATCAAAATGCATCTTTATTTAGTAAAATTCAAATAATCAGTTTTGTCATAGGTCAGATCTGGACCACAACCCACAAACAGGAGCAGGTAAAACCTGACTCTCATTTGTCAGTGGGCAGAACATAGTTTGGCAAAAAATAAGTAATCAGAATCAATTAATATTAGAAAGGATGGGGCAGGCAGCCAGATAAAAAAATTACTAGAGGTTAAAAATCACTTGGAGAGGGACATAGAACAAAAAGGTGGACAACCATGTCAGGGGACACAACAGACAAACAACTGAGGCCACTGGGCAGGTGCTCAATATGTACTGTAGGAATAATGGGGCAATGAGGGGCAGGTGGAGGATTAGGTGATTGGCAACAGCTTGGAAACACTGCGGAGAACTGTTGGGCAGGAGAGGAAGGTCTGAAATGACAGCAGATGCTAGTGGAAAACCAGACAAGATTATTTACACGAATGATTATTTAGATGATAGGGCTAGGGCGATAAAGTGGCAGTGAAGGATGTAAACAATTTCGATGTGGAGAAAAAACTGTAAAAAAATCCTACTTTTCCAGGTTGCACCAATAATACACTACTTTTCTGACAAGTTAAACGTCCAAAATTATTTATATCTGATATAAGAGGATGCATGACATCCTGAAATATACACTGTGTGACAAAGATATGTATGCCATCACTTTACCGCTTCTCACTATCTTTTAAGAATATTGAGCTCGTATGATTACAAATTCATTTTTTTTTCATGTTTCCTGTCCCACTTTTTAAAACGGAGGAAGCGGGGATGCGGTGGAAAGCTAAGGGGAGCAGTTTATGCAGCTGCTGTTATCACTATTGATAGTTTCGTCAGAACAAATTAACGACACCTGGCGTTGCTTGTTCCTCATCTACAAGCCAGACCATCCATATTTCATGAGTTTCTATTTACAACTCTCTAAACAAGTTTGTAGCTGCCTCACACCTGCTTTTTTGTGTGCCAGCTTCAGTGTGTCTCGGATGGATTTAACTCTACTATTTTGGGCACTTAAGTTTTATGCAAATTTAATGTGAAACCCAAAGACACATGCTGATGTTTAGGTATTGGAAGTTTAATTTAAAATTACAGTAATATACACAACAGTAGCATGAAAATAAAATTCCCAAAAATGATATTGTAATCATCATCGCTTTTCTTGTGCTGCACTAAGACATCTTTCAAAAGCATTTAAACATTTCACCTCAAATTGGCTTGAACATAGGAAAAAGGCAATGAGTAGCTTGGCAACAAATGTCCCACAAACTGCAAGAATGTAGTAGATTTAGAGAATTATTATAAATAAAATAAAGAAGAATGTCCATAAAACTATAAATATAAATATATAATAATCATTACTATATATTGAAAATTATGTCACAGAATTCTTCTTCTTCTTCTTCTTCTTCTTCTTCTTCTTCTTATTATTATTATTATTATTATTATTATTATTATTATTATTATTATTATTATTATTATTATTATTATACTTTGATAATTTAGGTTTCTTGTTTTTTTTCCCTTTCCCTTTCTTTTTTTTTGTATAAATGTTCAGGTAGTCTCTTGTGCCCTTTACTCATATTAAAAAATTAAAAATAACTAATATATTTACAAACTGTGCTAACCCCCCGCCCCCTCATGTTTTTTAAAGAAAGCACGTATTTGTTTAAAAATGTAAATTCACAGTGAGGCATTCTGTTTAATTTCTCTTTTCCTCTTAGTCACCTTACTTACTGTCCATGACAATACAGACATTGAAGTTACGCTCCAGCTCTTGAGTATCCTTTGTAGATAAGAAGAGTGGCTGTGAAATGTTCCTCATTTGCTGCTGCACAGAGGAGCAAGGTCTAGCTTTGGTTCCTGTCAGTTACAAAGTCTTCACAGTAGTTTTTACAAAAATCTTATCAAAGAACTCCTGCAGCATAATCCCCTTCTCCGGTGTCCTCTAGACACAGTATAACTCAAACTCTACAGTTAAAGTCAGCTTAAAGTATTTAAAGTCAGCTACTTATTGCTACTGATGCCTCTGTCTTAGTGCTCAGACATGATTTCTGTTCATAATGATTGATTCTAGCTGTGTGAATAGATATTAACATATGGTCAGGCTATTGCTGTCCTCAAACTATTTTGTACAAATTGTGTATGAGAGTTTGTAAATGGACGTTTTGATATAGTTTGCTGTTGTGAAACACAGATCCCATTTACTTTAATTAATCAAGGATGTTCTCAGTTTTTGGATTTTCCGTTCACTAGAGGCATGCAAGAAAAACCAAGTGTTGTTAATGAATTCAAGGTAATACTGTGTGAGTAATTGATATACAAATTATCATTTTGTGGGTGAAGTATTTCTTTAACATAACTAGCTATCACCTATTGTGTGCACATCCAAAATGCAACACTATGAGAGGCTTTGAGGAGATGCACTTTCAAAAAAGTGTATACCGTATTTCCCATTTTTACAATTCATTGCATTTTCTTTTCTTCATGACTGATGGCTTTTCAGCTTCCCTTCAACTGTGGTGAAAAGGTCAACACCTTTGCCTGTTGACATGTTCAGATGACAATTTGTACAAAGTAGTTGTGTAAGAAGTAACTGAATGTGTTGTTGTAGTTTTGCTGGTGTTTAAGGTGGCCCCCCACACAACCCCAGCTGACATGGAAAATGATAACATCAGACACCTCTACTGTGGGCTTATCCTCAAGGTACTAAAAATGTTTTTAAGGCAACTTCTTTTTCTGCTGTGGAGGTTCAGAACTTAACTACATCGTGTCAAACCTTAAAAAGATCTCTCAGTCTGGGCAACATTTTCTTTAATGTTATTACCATCTCAAACATTTTGAAAGGTGTCCTTCAGCTTGGTATAGATGTGCACTTGATTGTACTGTTCTCTCAAAGACTTGCACTGAAAAAAAAGCCAGTCGTCTGTTTCATTGGGACACACTGAGCAAAACACTTATTCTGTCCTTGATAGATATGCAATGGTTCAGAGTAATTAAGCTCCTCTTGAGCACTGTTTTTCTTCATCGGGTCTGTTTTCACTGTGTGGCTACTGCATGCACAGACAGGATCTTCTCCTTTTAGCACATAAATCACATCGTTAATGGAAGTCTCTGGAACCCCAAGGGTTACTAAATTCTCATTAACTTCGCAAAGTAAATGTGGATAACATTGTGTACATGTTATGGCTGCAAATTTCACACAGGTGTGCACTTGCACCATTCTGTTGACCTAGGTTACACTGTACAGGTATTTCGACAAAGTGGGCCAATCTAAATAAAGCAGCTAGCCATTTAAGGTTCATCCTGTAGTTAAAATGAGACCAACAGGATAATTTAGTATAGGTACAAGAATGATTAAACAGCTGCTGTTATCACTCAGGACCAACAGAAAATGGTTGGATTAATTAGCTAATGTTTTCAAATTAATTAGCAATCAAACATTAAGCACATTTTCACTGAGGCATATGGTCAAAAATTGATGCATGAAAATATAACTTTAAATAAAAACTCTGTATAAAACTTGTATCCAAAAGCACTAATGAGAGTGTTATGTAAACTACTCAACTGCACAAAAAATTTGACTGCAGAATATCCATCTTAAAGTGTAAAATTGTGTTATTCGGTATGAGAAGGGATTGTATTATGGACACAACTGTGGGTTAATGTAAAACCATGTAGGCTGATAAGTCTCTATAAGGGCTTGGGAGGTTGGAATGACTTCATGATGTCAAAGACATTTAAAGCACAAATTTGCAATAGATGCAATTAATTTGCTCATGCTTGACTGTCTGGATTTATGAGATACAGCAGACTGTAGCAAAGTGTCTGCAACTTTACTGAGGGATTATGTTTTTTTCAGCCATTTCTGAAATAACAACTCGAAGAATCAATCTTTTATTTAAACATAGGAGGAAACCTTGCCAAAGAAAACCCATTAAATTGACAAAAGTAAACTGTGAAAGTATGCTGTGTGAGAGCTAATCAGAAGTCTAAAATGAGTCTGGAGCTATATTTTTAAGGGACGCTACCTCAACAGAAGATTAAGATGTATTAGAATGCAAAATACTTCAGTGTGATTTTTTTTGCTAAATTGACAGCATTGAAGACTATATTAAATATTTGGCAGCTATGGTATTTAACCTCTTTCAAACAACCATGTCTCTCTCTGTGTAGAACCATATTTTTTGTGGTCTAAAAAATTTTGATAGCAGTAAATATTCAGTCTTTTCATCTCCATGGCTAGCATGGAAATTAAGAGAACTACAAGAAGAGAATCACTAGATTAGCACAACCTTTGAGAGACTGGTGTTGACCCACCTGAAAGACATCACAGGACCCATGTTCTGGTCCATACCGTATACAGTGATGCCAACCTGCCCTCCATTCAAACATCTCCAGAGTCAGGAAAACTGGCAGGTAACATAACTTCAGACCCTTAACAACCTCAGACAAGGATCATTTGCGTGTATGTCCTGTAGTACTGCATACCAAAACAGTTCTGAATTACCACAAAATCAATTGCTAGGGGTGATGGTGGCGTGACATTTGTTTTGCTCCTATAGGCAGCAAATTAAAAAAAAAAACCTATGCTATGCTACACACTCATCTTCTTGTCCTTGTCCTCACCCTTTAGCTGAGGGTTGTCTGATATGAAAAAGTTAATTTTTTGTGTTAAAAATAGGAATTCTTTCTCTAATCTGAAATTCATCCAAAATATTATGCACACTGGTAATTTGATTAGAGTTTTGGCCTTTCTACGCCTGTGTTTCACATAGATGGACATCTTGTTTTGAAATGAGGCACTTAGAACAAAATGAGAAGGGAACACTGAATGACAACTGGGTGCCTGAGGTGACTAACGGCAGCTTTACATGCTAACTTATCAGAAAGCTGAGGTCCTTCTGAATGACAAGTGTTGGCAAGCATTGCATGCCATGTGACAGCGGCTGTAACTCTATTTTTGGTTTGATTGAAGACAGTTTGTGACATAGCTCAGCTCACATGCCCAGCCTCAGCTAATGAGTTCTGATACATGTATCAAATTAGTGTTTTGTGATTGGACCAAATGTGTCACACTGCCACATCAAGCAGGGGTTTGATAACAATGAAACTGACACTGCTAGAGGTGGATTCAAGCATGATATGACTGAAAATAATAGTCCTAAGTCTTTAGTAAGTAGAGCATATCACACTATGCTGACATGGGTTGAAAAAAAACAAACAAAAAAACCCAAAAAAACATGCTGACAGCTGTCACATTATAATTCCTGACAACTCAGTGGGTTTGAGGCTGTCAGGCTAAAGTGGCTGTGAAATCAAACTATAGGAGTTTATGTAGCATGAATAACAGCAATGAAGCCCTGGACACGACAATAAAACACGGGAGCAAAGTAAGGTGCGTATATTGTTTGCTAGCAAAATTGTAAGTCAGGTCTGGGTTATGATCATGGGTTGTATACCATCTCTTCTCTCTTCTTCTAGGTACTTGTCTACTAGAGTTTTATTCTTAATCTGCTCATATCCCCCGTCCATTCCAATAGAGATTACTTTTCTAGGATGTCTAGATCTATGGTCATTATAAACCTAAATGCACAGACTTATTTGACAAAATGTCTTCAAGCCAATCACAGTGTTCCACATCACCTAAAGTGGACAGCAGTAGTGTCAAGCCCCCTATCCTTAACATTTTTTTTGTATTTGGAACAGCACTGGGCTCTGAACAAAAACAAAAGATGATTTTAATATTCGAAAACATGAGCATCAGGAAGGAAACAAAATTTATAATAATATCACATGCTTGCTACAGGCAAATATTCATTGGCATATTAATAAAGCCCTGATTCAGAATTATTTGCATCAAATCTAATTAACAAGCAGAGGATGTGTTGAGGTCAATGCCCATGTGTTCAAATATACACAGACAGATGTTTGGATTTGGATACTTCTGAGAGTCCACACTGACATAACCCTCAATGTAAGCCTCACCTAACCTTGCAATTTAATGATTTACCTTGTAGAAACCAGATTTTTATCTACATATGGGAAATTAGTGCAAATATGTATATGCTGTTTCCACAACAAGCACACATACGCACGCACACACACACACACACACACACACACACACACTCACACACACACAAATAGAAGCTTCATCTTGTCTGCTCATATTTACGAAACATCGGGACTAAGAGGCTCTAAAAAGCATTGTTAACTCATAATTTAATAAGCTGATTTCATTGCCATTGCTGGGCTTTGAGGATGGTGGCATGGTGCAGATACAATGGATGTCCAGATAATTGTTTCTTGAAAAGATGAATACATGTTTTTTTCAAAGACAAATCCCCATAGAAATATGTAAAGGCCATGACATAACTCAAAGGGATCCATTACAAAGCTGCAAGGATGTGAGGAAAGTCTGAACTTCAAGTTGACATTTATGAAATCCCAATAAAGAACATTGCAAGTCTACATGTGCATCAAACATGTCTCTGTAGTGGGATTCAGGGGCCTTGCTGGTGTAGTTATAAACCAAATCATCTTGCAATTTAGTCTGTCAACTGTGTGTTCATCAGCTTTTCAGTGTTCAGCAGAAACATGCTTCTATGTATTTGATATGCTGCCACGTTGATCAGACATTAATAGTTGGTCTTGACCAAAATTTATGATTTTTTTTCCCTGAAAATTCAAAGTAACAGGTATACCAAATCAACTGAGAGATAAAGTTTAAGAAAACAACAACAACAAAAAAAAACACCAAGACTACAGAGTCTTAAGCCACGAAATGACTGTGAGCTAAATGCTATTGTAAGAATGCTAATGGATTCACAATGACAACGTCAATGACCATATCATGCAAATCAGGTGTAATTTCTCTATGGTCACTTTCTAAGTTTAGCATGTAAGCTTTCTAACTAAAAAGCACTAAACACAAAGTGAAGAAGAAGATGTCATCAGGTTTTGTGGGTACTTTGCATAGAGCTTCATTTCTACATATTTTTGTTTTGGGTCAGTATTTCAGTATAGTATACAGAGTACCTACGCCCCTTGTATCCAATGCAAGGAAATGCATCTTTTTATGGATGGATAAAAACAAAAAAAGCCACCTCCTTAATGGTAGGAAAGTCAACTTCAAGTCTTTTTTTCCATCCAAACTTGTAGAGTATGCACACGAAGCATCATATGCTTCCTGTACCACAGTGCATGCTGTCTATCCAAAATCTGCAACAAAAGGACACATTTCTCAATGCACAGGAGGCAAATTGTGGACAGCAAAAAAACTTAAGAGTTTTGCAACACACTGGAGATCGGAGCTTCTCATAATAATGAATGGACTTCAGATTGACTTGCATATGTACAGAGTTACATATGTGGAAATGAGGTGTAAACCAAAACATTGGATTAACTAAAAAATTACCTTGTGCTCACTAAAAAGTTAGAACACCTAAATGATCCTATACTGGCGCTTTGTCAGTGGACTTTCGCATCTACATATTATGCTCTAGGTATCCTTCTACGTCTGCTGTTGACTTTCCAAGGCCGCTACTGATGTCAGGATCTCAACAAAAGCAAGGCAAGGTAAAGCAGCTTTATATGTGTAGCACATTTTCTACAACAGGGCAATTCAAAGAGCTTCATAAAGCAATAAAAAAATGAATCCTGTTAAAGGATAGAGTTACAATAACAGCAGGGAAAAGATATAAATGGTAAAATAAATAACTAAATGATTGAAATGTAAATGTACAAAGATGCAAAAATTGTTTAAAATGATTTAAAATCCAAAGGCGGTTAGATTTAGGTAAAAAGAGCAATAGGATAGGTGTAGAGAAAACATCCCATTCAGACAGGAGGCAAACACCTGCCCTCCTGAATGAAAGTCCTGGCGCTTGCTTCTTATTTTACATTATTACCAACAGTGTTTCAACCTTAAGTCGCTGAGTAGCTTATCAGAGGCATACTGTGTTCTCAGCTAACACTGCCCTGCGGTGTATAAAACACATGTGAAATGTGGTTCTTAGTGTCAGGATCTTAAGCTTAAATCACTACAAAAGTGGGTGTATTTGATAACTTCAGAATGAAAAACCTTTGTCACTTCCATACAAACCCACTGACGCTTTATCCTTTTCTTATTCTGAAGTTAACCTATCAGGTAAACGAGTTTCACAACACAGACTTTTACTGCAAGAAGGAAATCCAGCAGGCCTGATTTTACAATTCAGAGGAAACAGCCACAAGCTTAGAAATGGCAAGGTCTTTAGAGGAAAAGGTCAAGACAACAGAAAGGACACAAGAATGTTCCTTGACACCATCACAAAAGTCTTGCAACCCACAGACACTTTAGCAATAGATAGATACATATTTGTGTAGGAGAGCTGTTTACTTCCACACCAGTGAACAACTCCGTCTTTTTTAAAACCTTGAGGGACTGACTACTCAGTCCAACACGCGCAGACACATGGACACATGTACATGGGGCCTTTTCCCATAAAAGCAAAACTGGAAAGTATCAGAGAGAGCAAATCCCATCGCACCACGCTCGTGACCCTGTCAGATGTGCTCACCATCTCGTTTCAGACTGTGAAACTTGTTCTCTTGACCAGGCCATGTCAGCCAATCAGTGGAAGGATGGAGTGACCCCCTACGCCCTAGCTGCGGTACTTTTCTAATGGCAGGCACTGAAGGAGTAATTGAATGTCACAATAGTTGACAGCCCTTGTGACAACTTGGAAGCACCTGCTGGTGAGACATGTCTTGAAATGAGGATTTGTGAGAGTGAAATAAGTGCAGAGAGTGTTCAAAATGAATCACACAAGCCGTGTCAGGTTGTGGAGTGAGGTGGTGCAGCCCATGTCAAAGCACATGGATACAGTCCTTTGCTTCTCTGGAGTAATGGAAAATCAAACCTTGCAGTGAGTGAATTACACCTATATCAAAATATGTAAATTATACAGCTGTTATCATGATAAGGCCATGCTCAACAATTTAAGTTCTATTGTGTAAGGTTTAAATTGTATATTGGCAGAAATGGAATAAACTTTAATAAGTATGTCTTCTTTAGTGTGCTTTCCTTGAAACTAATGTAAATGCATTCTCCCAAGTTGCTACATATTGCCACTTTGTCAGGGACTTTTGTACTTTAGTCCACTGACAAACATATTACACCCTAGTTATCCATCTGCGTCCGCTGTTGATGTTTCAGTATGCCACTACCAACAGAGTGTGTCAACAAAAGCTCATGGTGCGATTATGAAACAAAAAATGTGGCTATGTTTTGGTAACAAAAGCAAATGGAAACCAATGCCGGGACGTCAACAAAAGCACATGCTTAGAATTGGGCAACAAAGGAACAAGTGGTTACGTTTAGGCAAAAAGAGCATATGGTTTGGCGTAGAAAAAAAACCCATGGACGTGAACCCTGACTGCACGTCTGCGTGTCATGCTGCAGCAACATTTACCGTCTGGCCGCCAAACTGTCTGGTAGCGTATCATAACACAGTGGCCACTTATGTTTGGGCACCTACTTAATTGAAGCCTCCCCAGGGTGTATCATGCAGCCACAAAAGTTGACTTTTAAAGTGTTGGAATCTTAGGCCAAAATTACTGCAAAGGCAATGGTACTATGGTGCAATCTACATTTAGCAATCCAACAGCAAAATAAAGGAAACAATGTAAAATTCAAGTCACTTTTAGGAGGAGTAACAAAACAGTTACTCTTTGTTACAGTAACAAACCTCAAATCTAGAAGTCCAATAAAACATCTTACTGTAAAATCAGTACAATTTGAACATACTATAACTTTTCTCTAACATAAGTAATTATAACTAGTACATTCTTTCTGCATCAAAATATACCAGCCTTGACTGAGCCTAAAGGCATATTACTGCCCGCTCATATGAGTGCTGTATTTTCATATTTATAAGCACATATTCCACTCATTTATCAGGTTGTGCAAGCTCCTGCACAGCTGACAAATCCGTCCTGTAAACGTTTCAAAATATAATGCATTGTATCAGCAACTGATGGCATTCTGTCCACAGAGACACAGTCAGAAGGCTTTTGTTTTGAAAGGGAAGCAAGGAAGTTGAGGTAAAACAAACATCTTTGTATTTTCTCTTCTCTGTGACAGAGAGACTTTAAACTGCAGTATAAAGTGGTACAGAGTCAATATTATCATTCAGCTAGTCAGCAGTCTATTCCTGCTGACAAAAGGAAGTGTCATGCCTAAAAAAATGGCGAGCCACCGTTTCTCTAGATATGCTGCAACTGACACGTAGCTGAGACGCACTTGACAGGCGCAGGCAGTGTGAAACATGAGCGCAGAAACAAAAACACGATCGGCGCTGCTGTCATGGCGCGTGCTGTGTGAAACAGTGCAACGTGTCGATGCAGGTTACGTGAATGGACGTATTTAGGTAATTGATTACGTCGATTACCTTGACGCGTCGACCCAGCCCTAGACAGGGGCATTTTTACGACAATACACACACACACACACACACACACACATATATATATACATACATACATATATGTATGTATGGTTGCAATCTGCAGTCCTCGCCAGTAGATACCACTGAATCCCACACACATCTCCTTTAATAGGTAAGGACATCTACTATTTATCAATATAAAAAAAAAAACTCTGTAACAACGCATTATCACAAAGTCCCAGTGTTAGCATCTCAGTATAATTCAATGTGCCACAGACTCCCTGGAAAGCCGTTGCTTGGAGAGTATGGTTAAAAGTGGATTGCCCTGGTTAAGCGAAGATAATGAATTAATGATTGAAAGCTTGACATGAGATAAGTGACTTGAATGAAACTCATTGATGCACAAAGTCTGACACTCCCCCTGCGTGCAAGGAAACACCAGTCGACTGAGGAGCCAAAGATACACATCTGCTATCATTTGCATGCTTAATTGACTTATTTCCCTTATTGGGGTTTAAAGAAAGACGTATTTTGAAGAAAGACGGTCTCTCTTGCAAGTAGACTCTCTTAATAGTGGATATGTGCCTAGTTTGAATTTGCAGCCCAAATACCAGCTAATGCAAATTGTTCCACTGCACCTCAGCTTTTGTAATTCTATTGTATTTTAAAATTTTAGCTCTTGGCTATGTATTTTAAAACTTTCTTCCCCCCTCAGTCCTCATGAGCAATCACTACAGACAACAGTGAATGAATCACTTGTAATCACTCATGGGATCTCTGGGCTCTCTCCGTCTGGTTTGACATGCTTGTCCTATGTGCCGGGCCAGTTATTGCCTTGCTCTGTCAACACACCAGAGGCTCTAAATAAACAAGCAAGGAAAGGTTCTGTAGAGCAGGAACTTCGATCAATACGGAGTAGTGGTATGTGCTGCTGGTTCAGTGCCACCTTGGAGTCAAAGGCCATTACACAGGAATCGATAGCTGTACGGCACGCTCGCGACAGGAACACAAGTACTAACAGGGAGACAGGGGAGATGATCTAAATGACAACATTCTTTCAACATTAGCTCGGGATGTGGGCTAAAATCACTTAACGTCCCAAAGGATGAAACAGTTGTCTAAAAAAAATGTCTGTTTTACTACAGCCCTCATTGTTGCTTGCCTCTGTTTAAGTAGATATAAAATAAGAAACATAACAACTTGATTAATAATTCTTTTTGCAGCAAAAAGGTAAGGCTCCTTTCTTCCTCGTTATTGCCGCATGACCATACCTAACCTTAGTGATGTGCAAATGGGGTATTTCGCCGTAATTATCCTGCTATATTGCTGTAGGGTGATCGCTGTTTGAATTACATATGTGTCGATGTAAAACTATAGCCAGAGCATGCATTCTTTCAGCAATGGGATGGTAGGAACTCCGTCTTTCCTGTAACATGCCATTACCTTAAAGTTACATTTCCTTAAATGCTGTGCAAATATAGTATTACACTGTAATTTCACCGTGCATTTTTCTGCAGAAAGCCACAGGAAAACGCTGTTGCCATAATCCTGTATTTATCAGTCTAAAATAAAAACCATAATAGTTACAAGAATGATTCTTTTTGATGCAGAAAGTTAAGACATCCCTTTTTTGTTCCATCATGTTGTATGTTTGTGATAAAGTCATCATCCAACATGTTCTCTTCCCAAGTCGCCACATATTGCTGTTTTGCTGTGAATTTCCGCATCTACATATTACGCTCTAGATATCCTTCTGTGTCTGCTGTTGATGTTCCAGGATGCAGCTACCTAGATATCAAAACAAGCACATGGTGGGATGATGCTGCACGTGGTTATGTTTAGGAAACACAAGCAACCAATGCCAGGACTGACAGGAAACTAAATAATGTACATAGTCCAAGTAACTTATCGAGTGTTAAGAAATATTTTGTTTCTGCATCTAAAAATTTTTTGGATCATTTCGTTTTGTGTTTTTATTTTGTAAAATCTGATGAAAAAACAGGTCAGATATTTGTATTGTTTATTAATTGACATAATGGCAATACTTAATTATATAATTATTATAGCTTTTATCTTAGATTGTAAAGAATTTAAGCATATCAAGCATTCAAAGATAGTTCAAGAAATGACATCACAATAAGCAAACATATCACATACTGGCAAAACATTTCTATTGCAGAGTTCATAGGGTTAATCTTACAGAAGATTTTACATTACAACTAAAATATGATGTAAAACTATGTCTACAATACTCAACAGACAGAGCCTTTATACGTAAAAGTTTCTTACAGTCATGCATGTGCATGGAAGTGTTGAGTGGTCCAGAGAGTAAAATGGTGCTGCAATGATGAATGCCCACCCCACTTATTCATAGTCGAGGCACGAGGAGCAATTAAATAGTCTAAAGTGGGTAAGTCAAGGTGATGCAATGGCAGTAACACAGCCAGCCTGCAGTGTTTTGCAGCCCTCCCAAGCTAAATATGATGAGTGAGTTTTCTGACTGGTTCAAAGGAGACAGTCTGAAGACCATCTGAAAGATGCTGATATACAGTGTGCAGCAAAACAGCATGCCACGTACTAAATGAAGAGAAACCTGAAGACTTTTTCTGATGAAACACACAGGAAATAGGGAAGAATATGCGGGACATAAACCTTTTGAAGTTTTATGAGTGCTAAAACACACTGGCTGACTTATACAGCAGGGAGTCCAGGCTACTGATTGTACAGTTATGACTCAAAATCCCTTTTCAATTACAGTGATGATCTTTATCAGTGAAGGCGTTTCTTTGCTGCCTGGTTCGTTTGAGTTAGAGAACTTCAAACAGACCACTGGTTCGTACACACACTTCCTTAATTGTGGTTTCTTTATGCAGAGTGTTTTGATTTCAAGCCAGGCCCTCTGTCTTTTGCTTTTTAAGATATGCAGCAGGCAAATTGCTCTAATGTTGCTTTAGTATTGAGGGGGTGGACACAGCCCCTTCAGTCTGCCTTATCACGCTGCGGGGGCAGTGGACGGCCACACTAATGGACAAACACACACTGTTGGAAGCATTAGGTGTCAACAAAGCCAAGATGTGCGGGCTGTAATCATTCACTGTTCGGCCTTATACCTACAAAAATTAATGCAACATAATTTGTAGCTAAGGTAGTATAAAGAGTGACACAGTCTGCAAAAGGGAGACGGTCAGGATGGTGGACAGGTTAAACGATAAAGAGCCAAGTTTGTGTCAAATGGGAGACCAAAAGTCAGTGTCGTTATCATGATTTGCCAATGTCACGTTCTGGACTTCATGTGACACAAAAATGCCTGCACATGACTCATTTCCTAAACCTAACCTGAGCAGTCTGTGGTGGTGTAAAGTAACAAAGTAATATTACTTTGAGACATAAAACTTCAATATAAGCCTGGTCCCAATTAGATGTCCAGTCCCTTTTACTAGCCTAGTGCGGCTACACATTTCGACAAAAAAAAAGCCTGTCTCAATTACAGGCCCAGTTACCACGCACTTAATTTTTATAGAAGTTGTTGGGATGTATAAAACCGCGATGTTGGCCACCCACTAAAGATAACTTAATAAGCAAATAATAGCCCCGGCTCTGAAGTGTTACTGTATCTTTATTTTTGTCAATTTTTACTTTAACTCCACTACATTTCCTAAATAAAAAGTATACTTTTACTCCACTATATTTCTGTTATGCATCTCAGTTACTTACTACAAAATAGGGAAGGGAGAAAGGAAGGAGAGAGGGATGGATGAATAAAGGAATGGAAGCGAAAGAAAACTGGATTTTGTTCTTTAAATCCTTCAGTTTGTGAAAATGACCTTGCTTTTCTTGAAGTCTAATGAACATTTAATTTTTAAAGCAGTGTACATGTTACTTTACTAACCTCATTATTCTTTGCTTTTTATTAACAGCTTTTCCTTGAACTTTTACTTTATTTACTAAAGTAAATTTAATATCATGAAGTTACTTTGATACTTAAGTACATTAATATCAGATACTTTTACTCAAGTTGTTTTCTAAGAGGTGACTTAAACATCTGCCTCAGCTTTTTTTCTGGTATAAGATATCTGTGGGGCATTTTTGCTCTAGTATTGCTTTCAGGTACCTCATCCACCACTGCTAGTCAGGGACTGATTCTTTGAGATATCTGTGAACAAAAAGTGCAATTCTGTTGTGCTAGTCATGTGAAATCCTAATAAATGTTTTTTAGAAGATAAAACTGCACATTTTAGAGTGGCCTTTTATTGTGACCATCCCAATGAACACTTGTGAAGTGATTATGCTGTTTAATTAGTGTCTATGCAACACAGGTGTCAAGGATTATCTTGGACTAGGAGAAATGCTCACATAGATTTTAAAAAAATTTCCAACATAATTTGAGAGAAATATATCCATTTTGTGTATAAAAATGTCTTGGATTTAATTTTTGTTTAGTGTGTATTTAAAGCATCATTGCCTCCTTTCATTTTTCATACTGCTCACACAGAGATCCCTTTTTAAAGCAGTTCCCATGTAAGTGAAGGGGGATGAAGTTCTGCCAAAGCTAATTTGTATTCTCACTGAGACAAATCAAGTGAGTCGCTTTCAAAGTTATAGCCTTTTTGTACAAATTTAGCTCCTTTTGTTTCATCCCTCCACAACATGAGAACACTGTCTATAAAGGCACAGAGCAAATTTGCAACTAAAAAAAGAGTGTAACCTTGACATATATAATTTTTCAAATGTGTCTGTGGCAGCTGCAGCCTTTTATTAACTTAACTTTATTAACTTTCCCCCTCATCACTTAAAAAAGAAAACCTGTTCTTATAATTCTGGTTCACCCAAAAGAGTAATTAAGGGGCCCTATCACCTCCTCTTAATTCAATGCATGGTTACAGGATAGAAATTATAAGTTATTGATCGAGATAAACCTTTTAAGTTGCAAACATAATTTTGATGAATAACACAATTCATCAAAATTATATTTGCAACTTAAAAGGTTTAAAAGCTAATAATGTTGATAATAATTACATCAACTTAATATTGTGTGAAAGTCTAACTCAAATGTATGTGTTAATAAATTAAAAACAAAATTTCAGTTGTAGTAAGGTGAGTAAGGCTTAATTTTCTAACTTCTCCATCTTCAGTTTAGAATTTTAAGTCCCCACCCCTGACTGCTTAAAATCCTGGACAAATTCAGCCATTTAAAACTGTGTTACTGACCTGCAGGATAGATAATTATGACACAAAGAGCATGTCTTGCTTTCTTACTTAAAAACTTGTGCTTTGCTGTAAGTTATTATGTAAGTGCTACTTAAAAATTACTTTGATTATAGAAGAGAAGCTAATTTCTCTAACTCAATGTAACTCATTGCATATGATTTCATTAGTTGTCATAACTCAAAAAGATTTATGCAAACTGTTGTGTTATTATTAGCAATTATTATCATCATAATCATCATTAATATTAATAATGATAATAATAACAATAATCCCTTTTTTTGTAGCCAAATAATTTGTTTTTAGAGTGGGCTTTCGTTGTAATGAATATTGATGTGACACACGTGTATAATAGGATGGACACTACATGCATGCAGGGACTGTTACGCATGCAGTGATCTGATTGTGATTGTATAGCTGAGTGTTGTATTATAAGCGTATGTATTTCTGATCTCCTGTGGTGCACTGGTTACATATCTGTCAAATCTGATATAAACATTACTAGTTCAAACCTGTGTGGCTTCACAATGCTCTCTTGGCTAATGTAATTCAGAGCTGTAAAGAGTAGTCAGAGTACAGCTACTGCAACCATATCTTTAGCATAACAGATTCAACCACTATCAAAGCCAAAGTCCAAAGCTCCACCTCATCAGAGAAGCTGCAGCTTTGCTCAGACGGTAGGAGCGTGGCCTTTTGAAAAGAGTAATTAGCAATAAACGCATAATGTTAAGTGTCACATTGTCTCTCCTTTCTGCAGAATCTGCAGAGCTTTCCTCTAAACTGACCATGTATTGTAAATGGACTGGAACAATGCACTACTGTTCAGGGGGAAAACTATTGTCAAATAATGCAAAAGTTACAGTGAGAGAACGCAAAGGTAGTCCAGGGGCATGGGGAATTAATATTGACCAATGCATTGCTATCTGAATGTTATAATTCTCAACTAATAACATTTGCATCCGCCTCAAGTTAGAATAATAAGCAGTTGAAAAAAATAAACACTTTGAAAATAGCGTCAACTGTTTGCCAGCCATGCTGCCTAATGACAATAAAACAGGGGTTACATAATATTTTGTTTGTACATATTTAATTGAGTTTAAAGCTATTGCCTTTGAATGAATACATAAATGAAAAAATAGTGATGAAAGGCTAAATTCAAAACATCCACATGATTGCTTTCAGATCAGTTGTGCATTGTGTGTTCTTTCTAAAAAATATTTTGAATGTTGCTGCTAATGATTATAAAAAAAAGATAAATGGCTGTAAGAAAATGCGTCTTAAACTTTATAACAAGTGGGAGAATCTATTCACAATAAATTCCTCATCAGTCCAACTGCTCTTAACACAGTTCTTAGTCACAGCTAAATCTAATGACGGTGTACCCAGAAGCACACTGTCCACGTGAAGCGATAAAATGATTGTCTGATGCACTGCAGGAGCGAGGAGAATAATTACCCGGAGGTCTCTTCTTCGCAGTTGGAAGTAGAGGTGGTCTAATGACAGGTAATTTAACCTTGCCCCATTAAGCTGAAATCTGAAAGACTATTAAAAAATTCTCTTGTACAGATGTTCCATTAAAACATTATTAATGAAGGCTTCATGTGCACAAGCAGTAAATGGAATTGGCAAATTACACCCTAAATCTTCCATTTATTTGTGTGCCCAGTTTTCCCCTCAGTGTGCCCCCTGGACTTCTACCTCAGTTAGTTATCTGATTTATTTTAAAAATGAGTTGTGACAATGGCCAGAAAACAGATGTGATTTTTTTCTGTGTTAAAAGGCAATGTTGAGTGAGGTCCTAAGCTCCTAATTAATTGCAAACGTTTTTTTTTACAGTTAACAATGGTTCAATTCTAGAACTGGCACAAAAGCTTTATTATCAACATGGACTGTTGGAGATTGAAAATATTTCACATTGTCTCTACTTGGCAGCTATGAATTATCAGTACAACTGCTTGGATAACTGGATAGTGATTTGCCGATGATTAAGTTCTCTCTATTTGTGTTTTTTAAACTCCAGATAAATATTTTACTTGTGTTTTTCTTACTTTTGTATTAATCTATAAAGAAACATGGTTCTGATGGCATTAATACCTGACATAAATGATAGATGAACACTGACAGGAGAACCTCAACATGTTTGGTTTTGGAAAAATAACTATATTACCGTATATCATAGGACAGAGACACAAACCCACAACCTGATGATGTACGTCTCATGTACCTTGGAGCAGAAACCAAACCACCTGATATCAGCTTCCATATTGTTTTGGTAGAATAATTTATCTCCTCAGTCTCCACAATACTTTGTCTCATTTGACAATTTTCTTACTTTCAATTGTCCCATTTGACACAGTTAAACATAATTGTGCACATCTTCATCTAAACACAGGCAAACTTCTGAGTCAACTATTATAGCTTGCAAACTGCTGTGTGGTAACTCACCACCTCCAGTGGAGCCTTTTCAAACTCAGCAGAAGGAGTATGAAGCGGTTGCCACCCACGTGATCGGATTTTGCTCTGCTGCACAGCGTCCATTGTGTTGAACTTCTGGGGGTGGCCTCCTGGCTTTGGCCGATCACATAGTATGCATCACCGTAGCTGTAAGAAGACAACATGGAAGAGCTGATAGAGTTGGTGTTTGAATACCCAGTGAGTTGTGGCACTAGCAACTTATATTAACAACCAGAGGAAATACTGGGCCTTGGATAAGATGTCCACCAAATCTAGATGAACGGAAAATTGTCCAAATATCTAGAAATCTTAGTTAATTTCAGGGATTTCCATTGTCTTGCTAAATTGGGAGGCTATAAATTAGATAGCACCTCTGTATTGTCGCCATTTTCATTATGTGTTAGCTAAAATTAGTTGATTTGCGACAGTGTCCCAGGAATGAGCCTTATAACCCGAAAATACGTTTTTTTCCGCTTTCTTTGTGTTAACGTTGATGGGATTTTTGAACAGTGTTTTGGTTAGGAGCCTGAAATAAAGCCTGTGGTAACACAAGCTGAGACCTTCACATTTTGTACTACAACATGAAATACCTCAGGAAATATCCAACTCATGACCTTTGAAGCTTTTATGTGTCTTAAAAGAAGGCAGCTGCTGTGATTGCATTTAGACTTAAAGAAATCCTAAGTGTTAAACATTTATGGAGATTATATTGCTGATCAAAATGTTTAAATATCATAAATGTTTTGTTTAACACAAAACAAACTGTCAGTAGTAATCCAAATCCAACTGAAAAATCCCATAGGTAATTTGACGAGGGACCCCGGGCAAAGCTAACTTTTGTATCTGCCCATAGAGACACATTATCCCTGGGGCAGTCTATACAGAAATAACAGCTGGGAATGCCATTAGTGTTTCAGATGTTTGGTCACAAACTGGAATATTACGCTTTTGATGACATCCCAGAATTGGTTGCCATGTGCTTTTGTTGATGTCCTGCCTTTGGTTGCCACCTGCTTTTGATGCCTAAACCTAATTATGTGCTTTTGCGGACGCCCTGGCATTGGCTGCCCTGTGCTTTTGTTATTTAAACAAAACCACTTGATTTTGGTTGCCTAAACCTTACCACCTTGCTTTTGTTGTATAATCCTAACCATGTGCTTTTCTTGACATCCCAGTGCTGGTTGCGGCATCCCGGAAAATCACTAGCAGTAGCAGGTGAATACCTAGAGCATAATATGAAGACCCAGAAGTCCCCTGACAAAGTGACAGTATGTGACAACTAGTGATGACACCGTGCTGGTCCTTTACTTGCGTACATGTTTACTATAGTAAATAACATGTTTGAAACCACAACAAATACATTCAGCAGAATCTCTTACACAAACAAAAGGTATTGACAAGCACATGATAGTGTAAAGTGATATGATCCGCGGCTTGGTTTGTACTAGCTTGCTTCTAAAAGTCCACTGTACTTGTAAAGACAGAATCACTAGAGCTAAGCGCAGGACAGATCCTTTGTCTTATGAAAAGAGAAGCCAAATGCTACCCTCCCCCTCTCCCTCTGTCCCCATCTCCCTCTCTCTCCATCGCACACTGTTATTTTTGCAGGTGCATCTGCAGTGATCTATTTTTCTCTTCACATCTTTTAATGATTCATGCTTTGGGGTTTCTCGCCCCCTCATTCTAAAAGCTTAGTGAACAGACCGCGAGAGAGAGAGAGAGAGAATAAGGGGAGGACTGATCAGAAGAATAAGTGAGCGATCATAAGGGTATGAACAAAGCTCAGGATAAGGAACACAAAGAATAAAGAGGAACAAATATTGTGTAAAAAGAGTGGCAGAAGAGAGGCTCGCAGAAGAAATGAAATGTGTGTTCGATAGTGAGGTGTTTGCTGGAAATAGTTGCTGAGCATTGAAGTATTTGCTGGATATGGCCAGAGTCTCTGTGATCTATTGAGGGGGAAAAATGATATTTCAGCACGAACGACTCACTCAATATACAGTATACAATCTTTATGTCTGTATCATGACACATGGATTACTGAAGGAAATAGAAAATTTCTTTGTCCAGTGGCTTTGAATATTAAAAAACTGTGGATGGAGCACCAATTTAAATCAATTGTTTTTAATGGGGATGATCACATATGTGTCATTCGTGTCAACAAAACAATATACCAGCCATTATGTGTGTGCAATTTAAAGAAATTTAAGAAAAATCATAATTTAAAAAGGCTATCTTTCCTATAGATAGTCATTACTTGAGTTAATTTGACCAACTGTAAAGTGATAGAGATGCATGCATTTTTTTTACATTGTGTCCAGCTTCATATTCACTCTCAAGCTCGTACTAATGATAAAATGCTCGACACAAGTGCCTTTCCTTCAAGAAGATGATTTTTCAAAAAAATGTTAAATGACAACCATTCTTTTACCATAAGTGCGACTGAAAATCCTACAAGTGTATTTATTAGTATAAGAGCATCATCTTATCTAATCTTTAAAAGGCAGATGACAGACTCTGAGTAATAAAACAATTTCAGCAACAATAAATTCACCATCTGTGTATAAAACTGTGATGTTATGACTATTTAAAAATAAAACGATGTTCATACACTGTCTGGCTTTTCTTTGCCTTCTCCTTTCTGCAGTCCAACACAAAAATATAAAAGACCTAAGTCCAAAAAACTCCCACGGAGTTTAATAAACACATTTTTTGACAGAATGTCAAGAAAAAATAGAATATTATGAGCTTCACAGAAGGTTTTATTTACTGCAAAGCTGTTGTGTTTGATTGGAGCACTGTAGACAGGTACGTCAAGCAAACTGGCAAGTCATTGTAAATATATTAAGTCAAAAGAACAGAAGCATGCAAAAAACATTTCCAAAAGGTCAAAATGGAAAAGAGATGCCTTCTTGATGTTTAAAGTACATCAAATCATGACAGAAGAGGGAAAGGGTGCAGTGTCTCTACTCCATTTCCCCCCTTCACTGTTCCAAGTGTTCCACTACAAGTGAGTGCTTCACTGATGTCAAGGTGCTATTGCAGAGCCATGAACATGATTGCCCAGATAATGAGCACTTTTTTGTATGTCATCTGGTGAGCCTGCATTGACAACCGTTATGATTGTTTTCTCACCATTACTCAATCCATCATTGCACCAATTAATCTCACAATAATGTAGCTTGACAGTGTAGAGAAGCAGCAAGATGCTGGTGGATGTGACACATAACACAACAGGCAGTCCACAGAGAAATGAAGACTTTTTTTTTTTTTTTATATGCCCACCCCATCATGTCCTTATTTAGTCATATTCTGTAGATCAAGCCAATGGGCCCCTCTGGTAACATATGCTGTACAAAGAAGGCCTTAATGAGGTGACGGTACAAAAATAACTGAATCACTTAGATCAGTAAAAGATAGACAATGTCTATATAAGCAATTCTGCTCTACTCGGCATGTGCCTGTGATGTGTCATTGACAAGTCATGAGCTTGTTTCTTCTGTAAAACAATGCAAGCATTATTACAGGACATACTTGCACAAATGGCTGAATTGTCATGACAGAAAGTCAAAGGAACATATTCAGAATAATAAAGTGAAATGATGTTTGGCCTTGCATTGTTTAGGCGGTCTGTGTTACACCCTGAAAAGGACAGATATCAATAAAGATGCTCGGACACGATGTTTCCTCTCTGGCAGCTTCATTGAGAATGTGACTTTGTTTCAAAAGTATTTACAGAAGTACAAATGTTTCTTTAAACATGAATATTACAATGTCACAAAATATGCATTTTCCCAGTCCATGTTCCACATTTCTTCTGGCCTTAACAGGTAAGTATATTTTCACATTTTCTTTTAACAGGTAAACTTAAACACCACAGATAAATGACTGTGAAACTGTCTTTTAAAATAATAAACATCAACTTAAATTATTGCAAATTAAATGAATTGTAAATAAACAAAATATATCTTAAACATTTGTGTCACATCTTTGTCAAATTCCTTGTTTCTGAAACAGTCACTCTGTGAAGCTCATAAATGCTGTATTAACTATTAAAACACACAAACACATAAACAGCATCATGCTATGAAACATTAACACAAGCCAAATGCACGCGGTGTGCGTCTCGTGCATGCTTAACACGTGCTGCTCCGCGCTGTCCACTAGGAGGACGCAGTTAAGCTAACTGTTTTAACAATATGCCATTTGGGCGTTCAAACATAAAAATAATACCTTGAACATGCTCACAATGCAGTCATCATGCTCATAAAGCACACACAGAACGACTCACAGAGCATAAACGCTCATTTCATACCTGAAAAGGGGAGATATCAATAAAGATGCTCGGACATGTTTCCTCTCTGGCAGCTTCACTGAGAATGACGCATCGTGGCCGAGAGCTCCCCCTTCCGGCCTCTGCAGGCATAACTAATCAATCACGATCAATCTCTGAAGGCTTAACAGGTAGATCCCAGATACACTCATCTGACAGGTAAACTTATAACCGTTTTAACCTTGTTTTTAACTATTTTAAGCTCTTTCGTAGCACTTAAAATTTTAACAGCTTTCACAATTTTAATCTCATCCACAATGAATTTGAAAATTTATAATTATGAAAGAGTTTTATAGTTACAGCATCCATTTATAAATGACTTCTTTTTACTGTTTTAGAGGACCGTTCTTTAATGACTGATTTTATAAAGTGTTTTAAAACTGATTTTAGTGATTTTGCTGCCTTGAGAAATGATCAATTATCAGTTTCTTAACAAAAATCAATCTATCACATCTACTTGTTGTTGGTGTGTCCATTCGAAACTTTCCTACCACTATACCAAAGGCAAAGGTTTAGTTTAAACACTGGGGGGCAACATACCAAATGGGGGATTAGGGTGTTAACCAAGATATTTCTATCCCAAGTCATCATGTATTTCCACTTTGTAAGTGGACTTCCACATCTACATATTGCGCTCTAGGTATTGCATCTGTTGTTGACGTTCCGGGATGCCGCTACCGATGATAGAGGTCAATAAAATCATATTCGGATTACGGATTAGGCCTCAAAGGCACAGATGGTTAGGTTTAGGCACAAAAGGCACATGGTTAGGTGTAGAAAAAAGAGGGGAAGCAACATCAGACTCCCACATTAAAGTGTGTGTTATCGGATCAATCCACCGCCCCTCTTGCCCGCCCTCTAGGGATCTTCATACTCCTTATATTACATCATTACCAGCAGTGTTTCAACCTGACACAGTCCAGGGGTGTATCATGCGGACGCGAGAGGTTACATTTGGGCTTAACCAACACAGTCCTTTTGTGTATCATGCTGTTGTGGCAGGTGCCATTCAGCCGAGTATCATAACAACGTGACCAGTTTTATCTGGCTGTGCTCTTTGCTGACGCTACATGGCGGTTTATCATACAGCTGCGAAAGGTGGGTTTGGTGTCGAGATCTTACGCCTAAATCACTACAAGAGCTGCAGGATTTGACAACTTCAGAATGTGAAAAGGCTATAACTTAACCTATACCAAAGGCATAGGTTTTGTTTAAGAAACGGGGGGCTTGGGGGTTATCCCCCAAGAAATTTTGATTGACAAACACTTACTTTCCTGCATTCTGGGGAATTCTTTGCAGGAAACAAAAGGCTTTTGCTACTTTCATGTTTTTATGAGAGGGGGGCATGTGAAAATGTATCAGATATTGATGGGGACATGCCCTGGTATCTCCACTGTAAAATCCTCCCCTATGCTTCTTACTCTACCATGGCTTGTGTTTTTTTTTTTGTTTTTTTTGTAAAAAGGTAATGCAAATGGCCACTGATCCCCTGCAGTTTATCCATCAAAAAACAGAACTGTCTTCCTTTTTTTAAGTGCTGCCAAACATTCACAGTGACCCTGAAAGAGCTGCAGTTCTCCCTCAGAAATCCTACATCAGAGCACTTCCTCAGAGCAGGTGTTGGTTTATCAAACTGGGGACAGTCTTATAGTGAAACAAAACAATTCCAATGAAGAAATATGTAGCAGCAGTGATACTGTAAGTAGATGGTAATATATTGTAATTTAAGCACTACCAATAATAATAAGTGGCAAGCTCAAAGAAAGAAATGTATTTCATATCTGATGGTCAAGGGTAATATTAATAGGCTTCAGATATTCTCAGCCGGTAAGAACCAACCTCTAGCGACATTATAGCTGTAAAATTGTTGAACGCAGCAGAGCATAGCATACAAGGTCACTTACCTACTTTGAGGGGCATGGCCACTGTACATATGGCTTCATAATCCTAGGAGAATATTGCCTTTTAAGCTCTTATTTTAAAGCAAAGAGGCTGT
This sequence comes from Plectropomus leopardus, assembly GCF_026936395.1. NCBI lineage: Eukaryota > Metazoa > Chordata > Actinopteri > Perciformes > Serranidae > Plectropomus > Plectropomus leopardus. The sequence continues at coordinate 7,213,182 of NC_142176.1, read as the reverse complement.
CTGTGCCTGCAGAGACGAGCGCAGTACAACTCTTTTGCTGTACCCTTTTTCAGAACAGTCATAACCATTCTGAAAGTTGAGAGCGCATTGGTTACACTTGGAGGAGCAATTTATTTCAAGGTTCATATGAGGAGGTTAAGCTAGTTCTGTGTATGAATAAGCAGCCCAGTCAGACATACTCAAGCTTGGATGCACTTACTGAGGAGCCATTTACGTTTTCTATCTTTAATATAGCTTTTTCCAAGGCATAAATACACTACGTCCAAACTCTTAGCCTACTCAGCTGTGGTTGTCTCTCTCTCTCACGCACACACATTTGCACACACAGCAGTCTTATAATGCCAGCTAGACCTTTACGTCTCCCTACTCCTTTCTTTCTGTCTTCCCTTTTCTCCCCTCATCTTCTTCCGAATGATGCTGAAAGACAGTACAATATAAGGCTCAAAAAGGGGGAGTATATGTTTCCCATGGAATGATTTGGTTCATTTATTCATGAAATTGACAACATCAAAGCCTATACTCATTGAGAGATGAAATGCCTTCTATGTAAATGATTTAATGTGAAAAACAAACATGGAGTGAGCGTGAGGAAAAAGAAAACCTGCCACGTATAATATGCAATTAGGTCAAGCCCATAAAAAAAAAAAAAAAAAAAAAACTCACAAAAAAACAAGCAACAAAGAATTCTAATTTCAAAACAGTCCATTTCTATCAGTATCTTCCAGTTTAATAAAAATAATAATAATATCTAGAGTCTGTAAAAAGGACTCTATTTACAGAGAGGTATATTATATTATTGGTTTGTCTGGGCAAATACAGTAGCAGATATTTGTGGTGGATTGAAGTCTGGTGTGCCTCCCTGCTCTATGAGTCACTGGGCAGTTTTTGTTTCAACCCACGGAGCAGCTATCAGATTTGATGAGGGATGTGAAAAGGGAGGAAATAGTTTTTCTGAAAAGGCAACATTATTGTCACTATTAAAAGAGAGGATACATACTTAATTGGTTATGTGCTTATCTGATATATCACATCCTCACATACTTATAAAGGGTACTTTGATTTTCACCCACCTTTGTATCAAAACAATGTGGATAGTATGTATAGATGAACAAACGTCTAACCAGTGCCTAGATATCCCTCCATCCCCCACAGTGATACTCTGCCAAATGACATATTCTTTGTCAATGAAGTTTAGCTGATTCTTTGGGTTGTTGCTCAAACTAAACACTGCACTTCTGGATTTTTGCTTTGCCTGCACCCAAAGCCGCCCCCACTGCGGCCACAAAGAGTATACAGCTCTTCAAAAGATACACCTGCCCCCCTGTCTCTCAAGCTTGAACTGAAATCCCATCAAAAAGTAAAACTAGGCAGTGCTGTAAAGGTGACAGTTTGTTAACATGAAGTGGTTGCCATACCAGCCCATTCTCATTCTGATGTCATCAAAAACCGCCGCTTTGTCCCTGCTTTGAGCGATGCCAAAAGGCACCTTTCATGTCCGAATGATATGTTGCTGGACGGCGTCAGCAGACAATGTGACAAGACAAAACCTTTTTTCTATGCTGTTTGGGAGCTGTATGACACCTGCTGTATCCACATGATATGCAGATGGTCACGGTCAGTTGAGAATGCGGAATAGAACCTGTCGCATTTACATGATATACCGCTGAACAGTGTCTGGTTGAATCGCTGCCAGTAATGACGTACTAGAAGTAGCATGACAGTCCCTATAGGACGGGAGAGAGGGAGAGGCAGTGGATGAGTCCCACAAACCTGGACTTCGATGTGGGAGTCTGGTGTTCACTTCCTGTTTGGATGTAATGTTCTTTCTACATCTTACCATGTGTCCCTGCCTAAACCTAACCATTGCTGACTTTGTCGCCACCTGTGCGGTTGTTGCCTAAACACAACCACTTGCCACATCATCACACCAACTGCATTTATTGTCATCATGTTAGTGGCATCCAGAAGCATAAACAACAGGTGCAGAAGGATGCCTAATGAGTAATATGTAGACATAGAAGCCCACTGACAAAGCTGCAAAGTGTAATAAGTTGGGAAAATGTGTTGCCGAATCCTACCCATCCGTGGCAACATTTATGTTTGTTGATGTCCTAGGTTTGGTTTGCATGTGCTTGTTGTCTAAACATAACTACGTGTTGTGTCATCCCACCATGTGCAGTTGTTGACATCACAGAAGCGACATCCAAAGCAGCATCATGTGACTAGTTGGTATGAGAAGTTATTGGAAATCAAACTGAAAAAATATAGGTGGTGCTGATCGAAATATCGATCAAGATACTGTTACTGCACTGCCTTTTTTTTGCCCAACATGTTTTCAGAAACAGATTTTAATGCCGCATTTAGCCGTAATGGCGAGAATTTCTGACCAGGAAGTGGATGCCATACTGCTTCCTGCACATTAATGGAGGGAGGCCGATAAAATAGAGATCATATAGTAAGAGTATGCACTAATGATCAGATATAAAACAAGATTCTGTTACTGAGTTGCAAATTTCTCTCCAAATATGTTTTCAGTCTTGTTTTAGCCTATCCTTGAACTGTAACGTGACATCCGGCTGGCTGCCATTGTGTTGAATTGAGCAGTTTGCATCACGTCACTGACCAGCCAGAGCATCTACTGGCCCGACACATTCCAGTGGTTGTAGGTTTTCAACTGTTTGAACAAAAGCCAATACCAAAGTCCTTTACTCTTTCTTCTCTGGTTATGTAGAACCAATTTCAGAAGAATTTGTATCTTTCTACTGCATAGACAGCATACTTTTATGTGAGGATTCTCTGTGGTGAAGTACTTCTTTAAACATATTTCTTGTTAGTTTCTATGTTAAACACATTCCAGGTGTTATTTGTGAATGATAAAATGTCATAGTTTATGTTTTACTTTGCCTGTCTTGTTTACCTCTGCAGTATTTGAGTTAATGGTTTTCTGAATTTCACAGCATGCCTTTCGATAGAGAAGATAGAAGTGTATGAATAAAATAGCTGTCTGTTTTGAAAGGGCAAGAGTAACAGCCTCTAAAAAATGTCTCTGGTCTCTTGGAGATACAGTCAGTGGAAGACTTGCCATCTCTGCTGTTTCTATAATGGACATGTGACTTTATGAGTATGTGAAAATGTGAGTCTAGAACAAGGCCCTGCAGTCGTATATAACCATTTTCTTTATCTGCCATCATTGGAAAAATGTGAATAACCAACATACTAATTTAATTGCAATTTAGTTTTTGTGTGCTCTTCACATCAACACTGAAAGTAAAAATTAAGCCGCTGGGAAATGGTCAGTGGTGTCAGAGCAGTTTGATGTGCCATTTAGTGCCCAGAGCTCGCCTGAAGCCATTGACAACAACGAGTGAGCATGTTGACAGCAACATCTGGCACTTCATGTCTGCCCAGGTCACATAGGTTGAGTGAATTGACAACATAGATATGTGGATATCCTCGGATTTATTTCACTCTGCCCTGGAGATTGTACAGCAGTGTTCACTGAGGCAGCTAATGCAAGAAGACAACATCTTACAGCATATTACAAATCTATGGTTTAAGCAAGAGTCCTGCGCTGGACTGTTTTCCTGCTCCTGCCCACTCCCATTGGATTTCTGACCATTACCGCCTGCTATCGCAATGTGTGTGTGTTATACTCCCACCTATATTTGCAGTTTGCCTGTCTGCTCTCACCCCCACACTGGTGGCCTGGGGGACCTGATAAGGTCTGATTACATATGTACAGCATACAACAGTCAATTATTATTGGTGGGGGGTTTAATGTAATTATATATGCATGTATTGGCCCTGACCTGCACAAATGCAAATGTTTTTCCCATCTTGTGTCATGTTTTCTCTTCTTTTATTATCTTTTATAAAATTGACAGAGTATATGCAAGAGCTGACTTTCAAAAGCACAAAACAAGGGTTGGTAGAAAGAAAGACTTGGTATATTCCACTAAACTTTGGGACCCACAGTTGAGTTTTTTGAAAACCTGCATATACATACATATAATGTGGCTTTTGGCGTTGGGATCTTACACCAAAAGCACTGACAAAGCAACAGTATTTGATGACTTATTAATGAGAAAGCACTAGAGATTTATGTTGGGAACATAGACTATAAAAATAATAAACACACTTACTGTGATGTCATCCATTGGTTTGTCAAATAATGTTTTAAAGCCCCGAGTTAGGTTAGCCATCTTCGCCATGGCCATCTTGTTTTTTTGGAACCAGATACTGAGTGAGAGGCTGGTGCTGTGGAGGAGTGGCTCTGACTAAGAAGTCAAGGATACTATCAGCAGATAATCTGTCACTCAAAGTGGCCCACCCTTAAAGATGTGTCACTTTAAGGCAGCCTCAAATGGCGATTTGAAGAATTGCAGTTTTTGGCACCTCTGTGTCAGTTTCATTTTTCAGTCCCAGTCGATGTAGCTTGGTCATGGTCCTGTGGGACCCACAGAATCTCAATCCCAATGCAGTCCTCTAATTTATATGTCCACCATCCACCCCAATGATGTCCCCTGCGATTTTCCAGCCTGGTACACAAATGTTGCCTTTCATCATCTCAAGCAAACACTGCCTCTGAACATAATCCAGGCAGCGATGATGTTGTCACCATAATGCAATTATAAAAAACAATTTACAAATGTAATTTCTAGATGAGTTGAGAACAGAGCCATGTGGATTATCAATCAAATATTAATCAACTAGAACTCTTTCTGTACAGGAGGCCAACAGACTGTGGCCTCCTCTTCACCTCTCCAGCAAAATCAAAAGGACAGGAAGCTGCCTTTAGCTTTTATAGTAGCAGCAGAAGGGAATGACCTACATTAATATATGAGCAATGCCCCGAGCAATTCTTTAATGCATTTTTGAAAACAATGGGAGTCTGTGTTTTCTAACTTCTGAGAGTTGAAGGTTCTATCTGTGGCTTGTAAACACAGGTTGCAATAATGCTCTCTCATCACAAGCTGCACTGGATGTTCACTACAGTAGTGTGCATAAGCAGTACCATACTCAATCTTAGGCTTTGACCTTAGTCCAGTATAGCTAACCAAGCATGTATGACAAAACCATTATGTATAGAGAAGCTTTTTTTTGTTTCCTAAATTTGAATGGACAGGAACTCCAATAGTTGTAAGCAGTAGCACAAATACAAGTCTAGTGCAATGATGTTCAGAATAATTTTTGTCAATGGAGACTACTGACATTTTGTTATTTAACCATTTGTATGTGCAGACTATGCTGTTACATTACAGCTGCATTCATTTATTCCTTGGTTAAGTGTTCAGTGCAATCGTAATTCAATTGCCCTCTGATGTATTGACCAACTGCTTTGCAACAGTAAAGCCGGACCTCTTTTACACTGAAAAACTAGTTATTATACTAGAACATTCACATAAAATGATTTTATGAATGGTAAAACTTAATGCTATGCTATTGATTAATGATTTATAACAAAGCAATTTAAAGCCAAACATGAAGTAGTGTAGTAACAGTGGTCATAAAACCTACTTCTTTTGTGAGGAGTTCTGCAAGGCTCAATCCTTCAGCTTCCTTTGTTTAATATCACACATAATTTAATAACACACATCTTTTGGGCTTAATTAGGCAAAATAATAAAATTACCTGGTACAGTTATGCAGATAATTTCCTTTGTGCTCTCACTTTGCAGCTACAGCACCAGATATATTTTTTTGCCAATAATAAAGAAATTAAAGATTGACGTTAACCCTGCAAACAAAACTGAGACAGCCATCTTTTGCACAAACAAAAAGAAGATTGAAAGAGTTCTGAGATTACAGGCCATGCTTGCAATTTTTAACGCTGTTATCTCGAGATCACAAATTAACTCATTTGTATATTATTATACAAATTATACAATTAACCCTTTAACATAAGAAAAAACTGAGTTTTTTTCCTTATTACTTATAATGTGCATCAGATATCGGGAGTGCCATGCCAGCATGTATAGGTAGCATCTTGACAACTGGTTTAAGATGAAAATGTCAGATAACTAATTATTGATCCAGTCTGATGACTGTACTTCAGTCAAGGTCTAACACAGACTAAAATTGCATTGAGTCTAAGTGTGAGAGATAACATTCTGAACAGTGCTCATCATTTAAGGAGAAAACTAACCCTGCTGGAACTACACAGGCTTTATTTGAGCAGCTGCTGGCTGAAGCAGAGATGGAAGTTGGTCAGCCTCTTATCATTGGCTTCTATAAAACAACAGTTTGCTTTAAGCCTGCTGTAACGACTGCGGCAAACAAATCTACATATTAAAAACAAAGTCAAACGACAAAAGTTGTTTTTGTGATCTTGAGATAATGGCATTGAAAAAGAAATAATCACAAACACAGCCAATCTTGGCTTCCATCTAGGAATGACCCAACAAAACCAAAAAAGAACAAGATGGGTGTCTTGGTGTTACCTAAATTTTAATGGTAACAGCAGGTCAAGATTCTGTCTAGTAAATTATAAAAACACTTAAGACGAGCCAGGCAACTGAAAACTGAGCTCATCACAACTATTCTTGGGGAATGATTGTCATGAAAAACTAACATCAGTGACCTTCACGCACTTTACCTTTCAGTATGCTTCACAAACCTCACATTTAAAATATTTGTACTGATTTGTTCAGTATTGTGTCCACTCCTTGACATTTCAAGACACACAGATAAATATTTCATTATTTCTTTAACTTTTTCCATGAATTTTCTAAAAAGAAGAAAAAGTATGGCCTTTACTAACAACAACTCATCCACTTTATTAAAAGAACATTCAAATATGCTTTCATATCCACATGTATCATTCAAAAGCACAACTTAATGTGGAGTTTGGAAATGCACAAACTGTCCATAAAGTACCAGAAAGGCTGGGACATTTGGGTGTTTACTGATTCAAAAGGAGAGAAAGTGAAAATGCATTCCTGTCTATCTTTGCTCTTCAAGCTGGATAGAAGCTGTAGGACGATGCCTATGAGGCAGCCCAAGAGGTAGGGCAAATAAAAACACAAAATGCTCCGGGGAGGCAGAAGGTTGGACCAGAGTTGTGGTTTGGGATATTAAATGAGAGTAAGAGAGTGATGCATTCTGTAGATAACCGCTAAATCAGAATCACTCGCTTTGAAGAAGTCCCATCACAACAAAACAGCCGCAAGGCTGGTGCAATGAGTTTAACATTGCCTGTGTATGCTGGTGGCAATAAAATACACAGGGGAATAAAATGTGCTTGTACACACATGCAAAGGCACCCCAAAATGCACACACACCAGCAGTGCTGGGCAAGTTACTTTAAAAATGTGATATTATGTATAACTAGTTACCCTGTTTTGAAAGTAATAAGTTAATTCTAATATTACTTTATGTGTAGAGAAACTGTATTTCACTGCATACATGATCCTTGCACCAAATTTTTTGCAGAAATATGGCTAAGCATGGACTAACATGCAAGTACATTAAAAGTGACCTGTGACTGCTATAAGTAGTTTTTGAACTGCACAATGAATTAAATTATCTTTCTCAGTCTTTAGCTGCAAACATGAAGAGAGTATAAACATGAAAAGACGGCAGAACATCCTTTCATTGTACATTTATAGTTAGCTAATGTATGTAAATCACCACTGTAGAAATAATGGTTACTGAACATTTAAAATGAGCCACATCTTAGCTGTCGCAGGTACACTGTGGTACTTAAACAAAGAGACCTATGCTCATGCTTTAAGTATGTAAATTTTATGCTTTTAAATATGTATCATACTGTCAGTAAGTAATAAAAAATTTAAATGATCGGTATGAAGTGATTATGATGGAATTTTTACGGCCTTGTGCATAAAAAATAACGGACAATAAAAAAATGTATAATACAATCTCTGGTCAGAAAATATCTTGACAATGTATGATGCCTGCATGCTATTTCACATTGTATATAATTATATATGTGTTGACAACATATGATGTAAGCCTGTGAAGGTGTAGGCTTTGTAGCTGGGAGTTACGGAACGTAATGATGATTAATATCACTAATAACTTGTATGTATGTAAATGTAATTACAATTTCAATTAGTGATTAGTAAGACTATATGAACACTTTTCAAATAACTTGCCCATATCTGCCTAAATGAGCATTTTTCATCAATCAGTGGAGTGGACTTTGTTATAATATATATTATAGAAATCACATAACTACATCTACACTAGCACTATATTACGCTGCAAATCAAAAAGACAAAAAGATAGAAAATGTATGAGGATCATTAATCAAAGATGATTGTTAATCATCATGTTCCAGTGTGTGTGTGTGTGTGTGTGTGTGTGTGTGTTGGGTCAGTGGTAATTGCCTCCTATATTACTCATTACAATGAGTCAAGCTGGTTAATAATGCCAGTGGTTTGTTCCCGTGATGACTTTATGTGTCAAAGCACTGTATTCGCATTGTATCATTTTTTTATTTTTTTATTTTTACCTTTCTTTAGCTTCCACGATTCAAGATATGACATGTATGTAAAGAGAGGGATGATTAGCTGGTTTATTGCTGACCTTTTCAGAGCACATATCTGCAAGAAACAGAACGTAATCTAAGGAACACCATGGTATGTAAATGTCAGCTAAATCTTGCATGATCATGTATTTGAGGTGTTAATGTCGAATAAGGGTTATTCATGAATTAGCAGTAGTGTAAGTTAAACTGTAGTTCACGCTCGCAATATATCCTTACATTTGTGTGTGTGTGTGAGTGTGTGTGTGTGTGTGTGTATATGTGCATGTGTACCTGTGAGGACCAAAACATTTTTAACCATAGTCTGAGGACATTTGGGGAATTAAGGACATTTTGGCCAGTTCTTATTTTTCAAAGGCCTATTTAAGGCTTAAGACTTAATGTTAAGGTTCAGAATTAGGTTAGGATTATGCAATTAGTTGTGAGTTAAGGATAGGTAAGGGTCTTGAAAATGCATTATGTCAGTGAAGGTCCTTACAAAGGTAGAAGTACAAGATTGAGTGTGTGTGTTCAGTTGTGAATTTCACGACTTGTTTTTTTTTTTGTAATGTTTTCCAAGTACAGGGACTGCTGTCAACAATATTCTTGCTGTACACATTACATTTTTCTGTTTTTGGGCTATTTTCTGCAGTCAGTATGATTGTTATGTCATTCCTGACAAACTGCACTACTGGGAAGAGTACACACAGACTAGAAGTTAAATATCAGTGTTCCCACCTGACGAAATGAAACTGAACTAAATGAGCACACTGGCAAGTCTGAAGCTGGTCCAAACATACGTGATGGATGAATGAAGCATTACTTTGTGTATTGGGTTTGAGAGGCAGTATGAGTGGCAATATTTTGTCAGCCAATCATTTAAGGAAAAAAAAAAAAAAGGTTTTAAATTTGTGCTCATTTTATTTTGGAATAAACTGTCACACAAATTCCATTCCTGTCACTCCTGGGTGCATTTTGGTTTGGCTGCATATTTTTTTCTCACTCTGGGTAAGTTTCTTCAAAGAAGGAACATTTTCAAACATTTAATTCAGTATATCAAATAAATGTCAGGCTATGGTGCCAGTCCCTCAGACCATGCGCTGCTTTCTAGAAAAGCCATTTTGCACCCACGTTGAACAATTACAAAGGCAGAAATCCACTTTTGAAGCGGCAGAGACGCCGGTTCTTTCACTGACAGTAACCTCAATAGACCAGACTGCATTGCAGCTGCCACAAGACATGTTTTCAGTACAGGTGTGACTCACTTTTTCTTAGCTAGAAACTTACTCTCACCATTTTTATCTTTGCTTCTGTCGCTGTCCCCTCCTCCACATACAATCCATCTGCAGCATGTCCAGATGAGCTCCCTGAAAAATATAGGAAGGAACTCACTTACTAAAGTAGACAAAGCTGGATAAGAAAGAATAAATTGCTGCTTGCATAATATTAATTTTGAGATAATTTACAGCAGAACAGTCTGAGGCTGTCCAAGAGTGACATTTTCATTTAATCACTTTCATAATTGTTTTTTATAGTCCTAAATGCAATTGTGTCAGTGGCTGTAAACACAATGTGTAATGAATTATGGTTACTGTTTATAAATAGTTGCATTTTTTGAATTTTACATACCAGGCATTGAAGTTAATCACAGCCCAATCCTTGTCTGGCCGCTTTGACGCTAACAGCAATTATATCTGGGGGCGGTGCTGCCATGCATTGCTGAGCTCATCAGTCTGCCATGTGTATGCAACTGCCAGCTGTTGTTATGATAATTACTCCAAAGCTGTAGATTTATGACTCTGTGTACCTGCTGAGGTGGGTAACTGGTGCAGTAGAAGCCAACTATGCTCTAATTTCTAGTGAAAGTTAAGGTTTTGCTATGACATCAGAAAATAACTCGCCAGCTTTGTTGATCTATAGACCGTTAACACCTCTCATGTAAGAGGTACGACTATCTTGATACAGCAGGCAGAATTCTCTGTACACTGCTTTGCTACTCATACACTCAAGCATTGAAGGAGGGCAGAGAAATGAGGTCTCGTCTTAGCCATCATGAGACTACCTCATCCTGTTTTCTATAAACACTGCGATAGGCACAGTGTCTAGATATTCAGTGGTAGGGCACCTTGGGTCAGCAGGTGGGCCACTGCAAGCAGCCTAATCTCTGTGCCACAACAAGTCTCCTTTATGCTCCCGCCATTAATAACAGCAGTGGAAGCAGAGAGCAAGTGGAGGAAGAGGAGAGGTCTAAGTGGGCAGGCATTAATCAGATGTGGTGAGGGCTGTGAGCCAGAGAAGTGCTGGTGCTATCAGGCGCAAGAGGGAAAATGCAACTTTGCTATGTACACTATATGGCCACAAGTATGTGGACACTCAAATATTGCACCTATATGCAACTGCTGAACTTTTGATTTCCTGAAGTGGGGCTCTTCTGGCCTTTTCAAAGTCGAGATAAAACTAAAGGTGGCTGTGTCTTTACCATCAGGGCCCCTTGGCTTTGAAACGACCTGTCTGAGAAGATAAGGCTTGCAGAATCATTAATTTCTTTGAAATCACCTCTTAAAACCCATTTTTATAGAGTTGCTCTTATGTGATATTGTCTCTTTTAATTTGTCTTAAGTTCTCTTTTCATTTTTCTTTTAACTTCTCTTTTTATTTTGTCTGATCCTGCTTATTAATATTAATATTGATAATAGTAGTTGCATTTATATTTTGTGTTAGCTGCCTTTATTTTGTTATTGTATTTTTCTGAAATGTTTCTACCTCTAATCTCTTGATTAATTCTACCTTAATTCTTGTCTGGCCTTTGTTCAACATTATTGTCTGGCTTCTGTTGTTATATTGTTTCTGATGTTTCTTGCCTCTGCTTTGCTTTGTTTGGCAAAGCACTTTGTAAACGCTGTTTTTAAAAGGTGCTCTATAAATAAAATTATTCTTATTACTCTTATTGTTATTATCATTATCATCATTATTATTATGTGTTTCTCCCCTTTTTTCTTCTTGTTTTTGGGGGAGGTAAATTTAATTTAGTGGAAAAGTTTCCAAGTACTTTATTTTCTCAACTATTGAGGACATGAATCATTATGTAGAGCTACGGTATGTATTAGACAGTCATTGAGTTTATGTTGATTGTTGTGCGTTGTATCGGTGTAGTAATGTGTTTAGTTGTACTGTGAGTATGAATGTTATAGAGATATTTATATAATAGTTAATAAAATGTTGTTAATGGAAATAATGGAAAGCCCAGGAAGAGTAACTACAGTTAGAGGCCAATGGGGATCTTGATGAACAAACAAACAAACACACATGTGCTATATACAAATGGTGGTACATCACATTTCCTATAAATGAGAACAGCCTGTGAAAATTAACAAACTGCAGACTATTGGCATTCACTTCCTATAAAAACCTGTAAACTGGACAGTAGCCGTATTGCTAACAGTAATTATAACAGCTGCAGCTAACAGCTGTTTGCTGCTAGTTGTCTACAACTTTTCCATTGCATCAGAGCCACTAGCATAGCCTTGGGTTCATGCTTCCTTTAAAGATTTTTCATGGAATATCTTCTCTCCGTAGCATAAGATTTAGAGATTTTCCTTTTTTGGATCTACTATATCACTGCAGATATGAAGTTACACACAAGGCTATTGTACATCATCCACCCACTAAAGCATGAAATGTGGCTGTAAGAAATGTGACTGCAGTTATTACAAGCAGAGAGTCAACAATGTGCCCCCCTCTACTGCCCAGGGATGTTTGAACATTGAGTAACTCAACCATCTGCACTCCCTCTCTCTCTTTCTCTCTCACTCATACACACCCTTTTCTTCAAGACCATCTCTCCTTGGGGAGCATATGCGACGCAGCGATCCAACACTAATTCTACTGCCTGTGCTCAGTATAATCCAATCTGCTCTACTGGGGAAACAGAGGAATGGGCAAAAGAGAAGAGGCCCCACAAACAAATAAACAACTCTAGTCTTTCTGACAACTGCACAGTTGAGATTTTCTCTTTACACATATTCCTTTTGATTTAATTTGGCCAAAGGTATATGTGCTATCACATTGTGCTTGCAAATAATCCATGGGTCTGTGCCCCATTTTTTATCAGACACTAGATAAAGCAAAAACAGAATTACTGATTGGGAGTCCTCCTCCTTTGCACGTCCCTCCAGAGATTTTTTAGAGTGTAATCACTTTAAAATTCAGGCTGCTCAACTTCCACCAGAAGAGCATGAATATTTCACCCTCTGCAAATGAGGACTCGGCGTTAAATTCCTTGATGGCAGTGATTATGACACGGTAATTAGTGCGATGGTTATGTGATGATGATTGTCATTATTGTGCCCTCATCAGCGGCTGTCAATCACAGCTCATGTGAAGCTAATAAACATGATAAAGGAAAAGCAAGAGCTTGTCTTTCAGAATATGCAAAGCACTGGCATGCCAGGGTATATTCACTAGACAATATGTCTGCAACCCAAATTAAAGATCAAAGGATTGCGGTTATTTTTTACATGATTTGACCATGTTCACGTCCATGCAACATTAATATGTACACGAGTAATGAAGGGTATGCAATTATATAAGCAAATTACCATTCTTGACAAGTATGCAGGTTAATTATAGTCAGGGTAAAGTAGGCTATTAAACATGAACATGCATGCAGTAGATGGCTGGGGATACTGAATGGGGGATGAATCACTGATTGCAGCTGGCACCACAGTTAGTCGGGACCACTCAAGCACCCAAGCTTTGAGTTCAGAGTATTCACATTTTTTTGTTGAAAATAGAAGCTTTTTATACAATGGCATGAAGGCACGTAATCCCAGTGCTAATACAAAAATGTCAGGACGGTGAAATAATTCGCCTACAGAAGAGTTCAGTGAAATTTGTAAGGAGGAAGAGTTCAGGCGTTTCTGTAACATCTAAAATAGAATGCCATGAGGCAGATTTTACACCACACGTTTTTTTTCTTTGTGCTTCTGTAATATTTTCATTAACCGGCTCTGACTCCCATCTTTTTCCACTGCAGACTCCCACATCTCTCTGTACAACTCCCTTCCCTTGAAAATTTAAGTCATGCAGCAAGCAGATTCCTGAAAAGCAGGCGGGTGGCAGAGGAGAGAGAGAAATACCTCAAAGGATTAGCAACTAATCCTGCCTTTGGTCTGGGAGGCTCTGGCCTCTGCCTCCTGTCCTTCAAAACACTGGGAGCTCTGTCGAAAGGGGTCACTGCTAATGGGTGGGGGCTTCGGGGGTTTACAAGGAGGGAGTGATAGGGGTGCTCGTTAGCAGGCCGCGGGAGTATTAGCTGCTCGTGTTATTTAGTGGGGATCTCATGGTGTTGGGCTTGATGTGCGAAGGAGTAGCAGGGCTGCAGCAGGTTTAATCTGAGAGTCAAGGCTTCAATTCAGGTGATAATTTTCATCAAACCACATTAAAAGCACAGTAAATTGAAAACTGCAGCGGCAATATTTCTTCAGTTCAACTCATGCGATTCCAACTTCCAACCGATATTTTATTCACTTGCATAAATGAAGTTCCCCTCACTATAAAGCATTTGATCTTCCAGAAATCTAAGAGAGGAAAAAGGTTTTTTGTCCAACTTTACTGAGGAAATTTCCTTATATTCTGTTTCTAATATATTCTGCATATGTGGAAGTGTTTTAAATAGTGAAGTTTGTAAAAGGACGTTTTGATATAGTTTTTCTGTGTTGTTGTTAATGATACACTGGTCGACCTACAGCCAATGGGTTGGGCAGTTTGGAAAAGCCTTCTTAAAATATACCTGCAGTTCAGGTCAAAAAGTCTCAAAGCATCGTTCTGAGTAAGCTATTATTTACAGAAACATTGTGCAATAATCCAATTTACACCTTGCCCCTCTTTCCATCTCTCTCTGTCACACAACAAGCAGCTGTTTCATCAGTGCTGCTGTGCTCAGGCTTTCTGATTTGGCTTTTGACCAGAAAAATCTGTGAGGGTCCAGACATATTTGAATCTCTCTGGTCATAATATCTGTTAAAATATTTTTCTCTGCAAATGTGTATGCCCAACACTGTGTCATAACAGCAAGTAACAGTCTCTGTCCACAGTGAATCCATTAAATACGCACTTCTATAACGTCAAACCACTGTACCTGTCAGTTGTGCTCTCATTTAAACAAACCACGTAGGTTGTCAGCTGTGCGCCCTTGATCATAGGCTTAAGACTTAACCACCTAAAAGATGGGTGAGTACTTGGCTGTCTTTCTGTCTTTTGTACTTTTTAAAGTAGAAAGGAACTATTTTATATTGTGATATTTACTGGATATGAAGCCAACAACAAGTAGGTCATTACCAGAAACTTTCAGCTCAGGTTTGGGTCATTGAAATCTTAAAATAGGCTCGCTTTTTCAGTGCTTTTGCTGTGAGAGTGACACCAAAAGACACCTTTTGCATGAAATACCACTGGACAGCATCAGGTCAATACAGGACCGGTCATGGTTCTCTGTATGCCTGCAGACAGCCAGATGGCACCGCATCAGCCCGCTATGCACACCAGCGGTTTCACTTGAGGACATGTGCATGAAACATGGCACGAAAGCTGCAGTTTGAAATTATGCTGCTATCGACGTCATATAAGGGGCACGAGTGCACCTAAAATGAAGGTGGGAGGTGTTTGCTTTTGGTTTGACTGTGATATTTTTTTTCTATCTACCCATGTGCCTCCTTCTACTGAACCTAACCATCTGTGACTTTGTTGCCTATTTCTAGCCATTTGTGCCAGCATGTGCGTTTGTTGATGTCCTGGTGCTGGTTGCCATGTGCTGGAGTTGCTTAACAACATGCAGCGTCATCCCATCATGTGCATTTGTTGACATGGCAGCAACAGCTGGAACATAAAGAAATGCAGAAGGATAACTAGAATGTAATAATTGGATACAGAAGTCAACTGACAAAGCTATACATGTCAAAATGCAATGACGTGGGATGAGAACATGTTTGAAATTTCATGACTGCATCTTGCACAGTTGTGACTCTATCACTACCAATATCTATCCACAGACAGACAAACACTTAGCATAATCCTCAAAACCACTTATGTGGTTGTTCCAGCTACAATTGGTGCAGCCAGGATCACATTTTGCCGTGGTGGCATACATGCCCACACACAAAAACTCACAAGGTGAAAACAATAACAGCTGTTGGCTGGTAATAATAATGCTCTCACCAAGGCAAAACAGACTGCAGTGGATGGAGTTTGGCATTTCTAAGACTCAGCAGCCAGGATTGGAAACAAAGAGATACACACAGTGATTTGGAAGGTGAGGCCAATGAGGCTGATCAGTTAAAGCAAACTGACCATTAGTCCCCAAATATTGGGGATTGTCCAGGACTTAAGATTTATCCCCCTGAACAGTGGTCATGACAAAAGCACAATAAATAATGCTGTAAAATAAGCCCACTCAGCTGTCCTCCTCATGTGCACACATCAACTACAGTGCATTACTATTATAATTCATGTGGGTTCTGAAGCCCTCCTGTCCCTCTCTGTTTTTGTTTTTAGCCATAAATTGTTATAGTGCCTCTTTGGCCACGTGTCATTTAAGGTGTCTTGGATCCAGATAAAATCCAGGTGAGATTTAAGACACTTTCTTTTTTTATATGAGCCTGCAGTAAATGCAAATCAGAGTCAGCTCTATTTCAGTCTAGAGTGTGGTAGTAAGCACCTGGTGCTGTTGGTATGTGCAAAAATCATCATCATTTTGCAATTAACAATTCAGGGATGAAGAAATGCTACAGCAGCTCGGTGCATCGTCTGCGCGATCATATGTGTTGACAACTAATTTCAGCTGCCATTATCACAGGGGACAGAGCAGATTTTGTTGTAAATAGTGTCCTTGAAAATGAAGTACTTTTGACCAAAGTACACCCCCAACAGTTTATCTCACCTCAGTAGGAAATCTGTTAAAATGTTGCGAAAGGTCCACAGATTTTCATGAACAACCTTGCAGAGGTATGAAAACAGTCATAGATGCTGTGCTGAATTTCTTTTTATGGAATCTTTCTTGTGCAACTTAAAGTGGGTTTACAAGGACCCTTATATTTCACTATGCAGTACTTATTTTAATTACTTACAGTTAATGTATTTCAAATATATTTAATATTAAGAATTAATTAATTAATTAATATAATTAAAATTATATATATATATATATATATATATATATATATATATATATATATATATATTTTTTTTTTTTTTTAATGGTCCAAAATTGGGCTAACATAGCCAATAAACCCTGGTCTGTAACAGGACTAAAGTATGGCGATTATGTTTAGTGACGATGATATTGCTTAGTGGGTCTTCTGATTTTGGCAGAAGATTGTTTATAAATTCAGAAATATTTCGCACTTGCTAATGGTCTGATTAATAAATTGTCAACTTAGAATTATAAGGTACTATCTGACAGTTTTGTTAAAATTGAGTTGTCCATATATTCTTATTCTATGATGACTTATTGATATTGTGCGCAGTGTTATTTTGTAGTTGTATACATTTTTGGACTTTTAATTTAGAAAACAAAAAAGATTCATATCATTACTGCTATTTGGAATACAAAACTTTGAAAGTCAATATCTCAAAAACACTCAAAACCAGATAGAACCTTTTAATTCTAAGGTGGTGAAATGTGTTCTTTGATTTTGTAACATAAGACTTCTGGATTATTGTTGCTGTACTTGTTGAATTGTTGAGTCTCTGAATATAAAATTGTCTGTCCCTACCATTAGCAGGAGCCTTTATGAGATGTTTAGAGAACATTGGTAAAATGTAGCGTCTAACAATAATTTTTAGGGGACATCTGTGCAGAAAATAATCTGTGTTACACTAATGTTTATCTGCTACTACCAAACATGAACTGTATAATGGAGGCAGCTAACACAACCTCACTGTTTTGAAACCTCGAGTTCTGCATTTTGTCTGCTGCCGTTTTGGATTCTTGGAGCCTAAGGTGACTGGGGACAAGAGAGTGGAGCTGGGGAGGAGTGCAGGGTAGTATTGGATTTATTTTTCAGCCCCGTATGTTACCACTGGCGAGTTAATTGTACAAACAGGCAGAACCATTTATTCTCCATGTTAAAACTGTTCTGATGGCCCTACGTTTTCAAATACACCCATGCATGTACATGTACCAAAAAGGAAACAAGAACAGCAGTCAGTTTTACTGGGTATGCCTTGGATTAGAGTCTTGAATTTTACAGTTCTTTAATAAAGTGAAAGAAAAATATTTAATTGTGACAAGGTGGGAGTATAAATACTGTATATGGTCATTTGGTGGGTGAAACATTTATTTTAGTAGATTATCTTTTCTTTTTTGTGATATTAAAAGAAAAAAAAAGACAAATTACATTTTTTGAAGTCTAAAATAATGCATGCACTGCATGTTTTTTCCTCAGGTCCAGATAAGCAACATTATGGTTTAAGCACTAATTGCTTGTTTTAGAGTGGATTTTATGAGTGTTAATGAGAGTGTTTGTTTTTTCATCATGTTAATTACCACATGTGTTTCGCACCACACTGGGGGACCAAACCGAGATCTCAACATTGTGAATGAAGTAGAAGAATTTATTAATAAAAACAGGTGATGGGACAATAACAGTACATATTGTGTTTATGAACTATGTTGCAGCATCAGCCTCATGGTCCTGGACACTTATTAATCTGCTCCTGTGGAGCTTAAATGTGCAAAAGTGCAAGTCACCCTGTGTACAGATTAATGTCAACTCTTGTATGTTTCTGTGTTATTGTCTTGTATGTGTTTTTAATATACTTTTATACTTGCTGCAACACAAATTGCCCTCTGGGACAATTAATTGAATTGAGATGATGTAGAGATTAAAAAAACAGCTCGGGGTGATCTAAGGCCAAAACAATGATGATCTAGGATTGTGCACTACATATCTCAGTCGAGACTGTCTCTAGGAACTCGGACATTTCTTTCACCAGTCCACTCATTAAATTAGTTACAGGAAGACTGTTGAAAATATAAACTCACCGGATGGTAGGGCATTCATCACGTGGCTGCAGAGATTTGAAAAAAAAAAAAGACTATAAGTCTTAAATTGTTCATCCAGAACCTAAGTAATGTAAAAATACCACAGCACTATCAAGGACATAATGTACCTAAATGTTTAGTACTGGGGGTTAAATTGGGACAGAGATATTTTGGGCTTTGTCCTGGAAAACAGGGTCCCAAAGATTGCTGCATACCAACAATACAAGACACTGTCTAACTCATTTGCTCATGTTTTGCTGTTGTGCTTTAGTTACTTAGACACTACTCACTTGAGTAAATGGCTTCTAGTCTTTTCTAAGTTGTTCTTGTCTAGAAATGAGTCACCACTCAGCACCCTCTCTGTCCAGTCTGGGCACATAATTAGATGATTGATGTGTGTGGACAAGCAGAGGATGATGTGGAGCGCCGCTCTGTTAGACGCTGTCAACCACACAGAGGTGAGCTAAACTAAGAATGAGTGGGCGAGGCTTTGCCTTCAAGGTTTGTCTGATATTCTAATTGGAAAATGGGCAATCAATAGAAGGACTGCTCGCCACTTAGAATGCAGAAAAAGACAAAATTAAGTGTCCCTCACTGACACACTCACAATGAGGAATCAAATTGGTCAGTTTTACTCTTAAAGTATCCCACAACTGTCAAATATCTTGCTTTTTAATTAAAACTGGACTGACATACCCGTCACTTCTGTAGAAAGGACAACAGGATGTCTTGAAGTTGGTGGCCAGAGGAGGAAGAATCTTCCAGAAAGAGGTTCAGAAAAAATGGACCGGGCCTTGTTGTCTCCTCCTGCCTTCTGTCTGTTGTTGAGAGCAGCAGCTGATGAGGTGATTACACCCAATGTGAGACAGGTGTGCCTGCTCTGAGAGAGTTTAATGCTCTGCTAAAATGACAACGACTTATGGAGTGAGAAAGCAGCACTCCAAAAACACGCAAAATAATCTCAATACATGGTTTGCCATTTTATTTTTGCTCATAATGATGTGTTTTGACAAACAAGGCTTCATCGAAGCACCACAACAGCACTATCCACCTCCTTTTAGAGAGAACAAGCAATCATCCCCAGCCAGGTGTGTGGGAGAGGTGTTAACTGTTACTGCAGTGACAAATGATATACAACACACTTTTCATCACAAGCTTACATTGCACCCTAACATCAAATTTCCCTTTAATACCGCAAACATCTTAAAACGCAAGTGGTGCACACAGTGTTCACACAGCATGCAGGAAGAGTCCAAAATGAAAAATCTGTATTAAATCCAAGTGAATGTGTTGTAGTTAAATTGGTCCATACAAATAACTAACAAATAAATAAATAAAATTTATTATTTTTAAAATTTAATTTAAAAAATATCTCAAAATGTCAATATCCTAACAAATAACAGCATATTGGGGTGCCTGGTGGTTCAGTGCATAGAGCGGGCGCCCTGTAAAGATGCTGTGTCCTTGCTGCAGTGGCCGCGGGTTCGATTGCAGCCTCAGCCCTTTGCTGCATGTCGTCCCCCCTCTCTCTCCCCCTTTCACACTCGTGCTGTCCTGTCAATTAAACGCATAAAAACGGCCTATAAAATAATCTTAAGAAATATATATATATATTTTCTTTTTTTTTTTTTAATTTTATTTTATTTTATAAAATAAAAAAATAATAGCAAAGGAGTGTGGTATAGCAATGCATTATCTTGGAGTGAGACAGGTTTCCCTCTTCATTACATTTTCCAGGGCCCGAAGAAGTTACAGCTCAGAAAGATAACAATCCAGCTAAACTTTTGACCCACAGAGAAAGTTTTGGATTGACCAATTAAATGCAGTGTGACCTACTGGATTAAATTGCGATGCATTTTTTTTTCTTAACTCCCTTAATGTATCTATATGGCTAGATTCGCGGCAGACTCGAATTAGGGGACCCCATGTGATAAGGAAACAATCCCCCTCCCAACACACACACACACACGCACACACACACACACCTGCTTTTCATAGGGCTCATTTACACCCGATAAGCAAAGTCTGTATTTTACTGGCATTATTCCCCGGATTTGATGTCAAGGTGCTGCGAAACATAATTATTGTTGAACCTTTTGAAAGATAGACAACTGTTCCGCATCTCATGCTGCCATGCACAACAACTATACCGTCATGTTTCCAGAATTCTATATTCTAATGGATTTGAACACAGTGCAGAATTTGAACACAGTACTTTTAAGGTTACCAAACAATGACATTGTACTACAGGCCTACAGATTCAAATTTTGGTACATGAGAGTTCATCTTGGTGATAATGCTGCATTTGAACAAGAGGTAAAAGCGCCCTGAAGGCTGAAAGCCTGTTATGAAAAGTATCAGAAAAAGTGAGATAGGATTGAATCTTCATGCTACTATGTCGCCAGATAAGTGCGGCCAAAATGTTGTCAAACTATCATTTACAACTAGGGTTGGATGCCAAACTTGGTACTTTTAGGGGTAGTGAACAAATTTTATTGGTAATACCAGGTACAGGTTAACATTAGATGTATTGGTGCCAAATTTCGGTACTTGAGAGGCAATCTGGGTAAAAATGCAGATTTTAGACAAGAGGTGGAAGTGTTGTGAAGGGCCCCAAAGTCGCAGCCACAGAGCTTTTTGTCATCACAGAAAAAGTACCAACAAACGGTATTGCTGGGTATTGGTACCGGTATTAGCTAAAATGTGAACGGTCCCCATTCCTATCATAATAGTCAGTGCTGCCTTGGTAATTCTTAACTGGGAAAGATGAAGAGAAGGGACCCGAAAAAATTAAATATACAACACTGAGTCATTGAGCTGCCAGTTTAGGACTAAACTGCTTAACTTACATTAAAATCACAATTAACCTCAGGGATCAATACAAATTACCAGATGTCCCATGATAATACTGTGAATGGGGCCTCTGACAGTAAGCACACTGTGGGCAGACACTTACAGGATCTGTCCCTTGTTAAAGCGCCCCTTGATAACAGCAGCTAATATAACATTGAAATTACACTAAAATTAGATCAGTCTCTCCATCTCATTAAAGTGTGATGAGAAAAAAAGGTGTCGCAGAGTTTAAAACATGTGTTACAGAAGCCATAATGTGGTATTGCAGTGTTATCTGATCCTTGGTTGGTACAACCACTGCACTCTATGTTTGGGTAAGACAGGACTGGTCTGTATGTTTCAGGGTATGAAGAGTGTGACTGAACATGAAGATGAGTGACTGATGTGTTTGTGCTAATTTATGGATCGTTTGCTCTCTAGCTGAACTTGAGTAAATGAAACGCCAAAGACACACGTTGTTATCCTTACTTTTCTGATATTGTCAATGATATTGTTAACTGATATTTCTAAGTTATCAAGTAGCATTAGATGCATTACCCAGCATGTCCTCATTCCAAAGTTGACAGTCACTGTCACTTTTGCAGTGATTTTAGCATAAGATTCCAATGCCAAAATCCACCTTTTGTGTTGTCTGAATGATACATCGCTGGACTGCATCAGCTAAAAATGCAGCCAGACATAAATGTTTATGGTTTATGGAACCTGCGGTGTGATACTATATGTGGACGGGCGGCGTCAGATGAGAACTGCCAGTAGCTACGTAATAAAAGGAGCACAAAAGTCCTTATAGGATGGGCCAACACATTCTCATCCCAATTCGTCACATGGTGCTGCTCTATCAGTGACCTTCTTCAGCATCTGCTTCTGATGTTTTAGGTATCCTTATGTGTCAGCTGGTTATGCTTGGGGATGCCATTACTGATTAGACAACAAAGTCGCAAATCGCTAGATTAAGGAAAAAGAGGCACATGGTAAGGTGTAGAAGAAAAAACGCACACATCATTATGGGAAGTAAAGTCCATACTCCGACACAAAAATTAATTGTTTATGGGAACCATCCACCCCCCCTATAAGCGCACTTAAGCAGCCTTGTTACATGACGCTTTCTTTCACCGTTTCATGCACATGCAACTGGCTCGGTCCAGCTGCGTTCTCAAGTGACGCCACTTAAATGTTGCATGTGCATGCGACAAGCCGTCTGCCAGCATATGATAACAACACCACCAGTTCTGTCCGAGGGCATTCTCATCTCATCTCATCTCATCAGCCACGTTCCAACTGGACTGAGAAGGTGGCTTTTGGTGTCACGCTCGAATGCCGAAAGCTCTGAAAGAGTGACGCTATTTCATAAGTTCAGAGTGAGAATGTGGTGAGAGTGGTGTTGGATGCATCAAACAAACTCCGGACTTTCATGCTTTGGCTTTCCATGACTTATACAAAGCTCAGAAAAACCAAGATGGATCTGACCCGGCTAAAATACCTGGATAAATATACGTGGCTGCATGCCATACAGCTAGTTGTTATTATCCTTTTGGATGAAGCCCTCATAGCAAGTTATACCAAGTAGGTCGAAACACTCATTGCCTGTTTTTAATGTGCTGAAACCTCTACTTAGTGTGTCTCAAGTTGTCGGCCTGAACTAGCTTTGCTGGCTTTGTCTATTGTATAAGATGTGAGAAGGACATATTATGTGTTCTCTGAGGAAAAGAGGCCATCACAAACCCCTGCTGACATGCTAAGCTATTTTTATTTCCCTCTCCAATTGCACTGTTGTTCGGCACAGCGTGAGCTATACAATCCATGGTCTAGACAGCTTAAAAAGATGACTTATTACTACAAAAATTGAGAGAAAGAGAGAAAAGAGACAAAGAGGACAGCTCTGATTAAAAAAGGAAAATAAGTGATGAGATGTCAATTTAAATTAAGTTTTAAGTTTGAAAAAATATAACATATTGAGGAGAGTGTTATTGAAGTGAAGGAACAAATGAGAAACCAAGAACAAATTAGAAGCAATCACTTGACAGTTTAATTTTTTTTCTGCAGTGTTTATATTCTCTAAATGTATCAATTAAAGCTTATGACAATTTGTACTGCTGCTCCACTTCTCTCAAGAAAATAAGACAAGGTTTGGATGAGACTGAACCAGTCGTGGCATCTCACAGTCTCGTGGGGAAGCTTTTCTGCCCAGCAATGTGGGCTGTCCGCAGGGCAGACGTACGTCTCATGGTAAGAAGGAGAGGATGATGGGCAGAGGAGGTCTCCAGCTACAAAAGAGTGATGGGAGATGTCAGAGGGGCGCAGTCAAGCACATGCAGCCCCTGGCTCTGCTGGGACATCCAATTCCCCGTGTGTCAGTGGCAAGATGTGCCTTGCATATCACCTGAAGAGATCGGCACTCTGTGTTCAGGCTCCCAAGGAACTTCACTGACGTAAAAAAAAAAAAAAACTATTAAAAAAAGTAGTTTAAAGCTGTCCACATAATGTTTCCAAATGTATCCTAGAAGGCTGAAAGGCCGTAGCGTTGTTCTTTAGTGTGACCTAGTTGGTTCAAGACCAAACAGAAACACATTTCCACCCAAGTAGACAGATAAGCTGCATCTCTTTGCTAGTTATGAGTGTGGTGTAGAGCTCGAGGACAGCGCAGGAAAGCATTTAATAAAAACAAAAAAACAACAACAAAAACCCAACTAAGTTTGTATTATTCATCACTGGAAAACTTGAAATATTTCACGACTGAAAAGATGGTCTTTTTTTCTATGCTGGTGAAAAATGCAAAATTAATGCTACAGAGAAAACAGAGACAAAGGGCTGTGGCACTTGTTTTTGCTCAAGAGGTAAAAAACCTACAACTACCAGAATGCACTGTGCTGCACCAGACCAATAAATACTGCAACTGGACAATATGTTGGCTGGCTGATAGCAAACAACTTCAAATTACAGTTAAATGGTAACCTTAAATGTGTTACTGAAAACCTTTCAGAGAGAAATAGACATAGTTGTACCAGAGTCTTGGTTAAAATTTGATCAGTCTTGTTTTTTACGAGGTATTTATTCAAAATTTGGTGAAGGATGAAAACATATCCTTGATAAGCAGATGAAGATGGATGTGCATGGATGGATGACAACAGCTTCCAAATTTTAATTGCATGAAGACCTTGAAATAATGAAGCAGTGGATCCCCACCTGAGTCAGAACCAATGGTGAGTTTGAATGATAATTTTGATTGGGTGCATAATTTTCCAACGAGTCCTTCAAATTAAACTGGGCAGCTTTGTAACAACCCTTCAAAATAACACTTTTTGATCTGACAACCCTTTCAGCGCAAGAATTCAAATTCTCAGTATTTTCCAAAACTTTCAGCAGAAACATTAGGTTGTGAGGAAATTCATGGCTTGGTTAAAACAAAAGCTGGCACCGGGTGGCTCAGTGGATAAAGCAGGTGCAATGTCCTTGCTCAGCGGCCACGGGTTTGATTCGAGCTCGCAGCCCTTTGCTGCATGTCATCCCCTCTCTCTCCCCCTTTCACGCTATCAATCTTCTGTCCTGTCTAATAACAGCAAAATTGCCAACAAAAAATAATCTTTACAAAAATAAATAAATAAATAAAAGCTACTCTAAAGGAATATTTAACTAAAAAAATGAACAATTGTAAATCAAATATTTACCCTGTGTTATTCACAATGAAAACTACTTTTCTTTCATGCCTCCATGATGAACAGGAATCCAAAATTGGATAACATTTTCAATGAACTGAAGTAAAAGGGGCCTGCATTTAACAACAGCAATTAAAATGAATGTTAAAAAGTATGTTTAAACATCTGTGAATAAACTTGCAAAACCTGTGCAGGATAATCCGTTGTCTTCCGCCATTTGCACTTCTCATATACATGCATTTATCTTTCTATTTAAAACAGTGCATAAAGTAACAAGTAGGGCACCTGGGCAAGCTTGTGTGTTTGAACTGTTTCAGTCTTTGCTTTCTCACATGCCTCCACGTTGAACAAAGAATCCAAAGTTTTCTTTACAAATTTAAGGTAACATCAGTGTGTAACTGATACAAATGGTTCTTTAAAGTAAAAGTAAAGTATTCCTTTTTTTGTTTGTTGGGGGGTTAGTTAGTTGTTAGTTAGTTAGTTGGGGGTTAGTTTGGGGTCTTATGTTTTCATGGTTAAGATAATCAAGTGGTGAAAATAAGATGTTGTTTTCATGCTCACAAAAAACAGCGTTGACTGTTAGTAGGAAACAGGAAGTGAGCAGTTGATTTCCATTTCCAAGTCTGACATTTCAATGACGCATCCAACCATTCCAACTTCTGCATTATGCAATTTGAAGTCAAACATAATGGTAACGTCAATTGTAGTATTGTAAGGTCTGAAGATTGGGAGAGCTGACATATGTGAGTCTCCACAGGCTGTTCGAAGGCTAATCTGTTTCATCATGCCCCACAGATACATTTAGTGCAGATTACAATTCAATTATATACATAAATTATATACATAATACTGATAATGTACTGGTATTGTGTCTTGTGAGTTAATAATAATTAACTCAGTATTTGTCACAGCTCTGTTTTAGGCTGGACAAAGAAGGGGAGACCAAACATGAGATGTAACTAAGAAGAAGCTTATTTTATGCAACTAAAATGGAAAGGAGTTTAGTGATAAACTGCATGTAACAAAATCAGCGGAGTAGAAGTCTGTCACCAGCTTATATAATCCTGCAACCCGTCCTGCAAGCCTATACTCAGAGGGTCACGGTAATCAAATAAAAATATCTTCATGTTTACTGCTGTATTTCCAGTTCATTATTTTTTATTTAAAAAAAAAGTAGTAGTACTGTATATCAAGATTCACTTGTCCTGAGCTGATCAATACTTTGTGATGCAATAAATTCTGTGTTTTCAAGTGATTTTGAATACTTTTCTTCTCTCAATAAATCTTTATTTTCATTTGATTATGTTAATGCATGTTTTGTATTACTTTATCAATCTTCAGGATTATTTAACATTATTCATTCACTGTCCGTAACCGCTTGTCCTCACAAGGGTCGCGGGGGGGCTGGAGCCAATCCCAGCTGTCATCGGGCGGAAGGTGGGGTACACCCTAGACAGGTCGCCGGACTATCGCAGGGCCGATACATATAGACAGACAACCTTTCACGCTCACGGTCACACCTACGGGCAATTAAGAGTCACCAATCAACCTGAGCTGCATGTCTTTGGAATGTGGGAGGAAGCTGGAGAGAACCAACGCAGACACGAGGAGAACATGCAAACGCCGCACAGAAGGGCCCCCGCCCACGGACCGAACCCTGTTTTATCTAATATTATTTTATTCCTAATTATTTAATTTTAATTTTTTTTTTGTTTTACATCTGTATTTACGTACTCAGGCCTCTCTTCAAAATGAGATCTCAGTCTCAGTGGGACTTGCCTTATTAAATGAAGGTTTATATATCTTATTTTATATTAGTCTAGATGTAGAAGGATGGTCTAGGTACTGAGCAAATGCAATTATTAAAAAAAAACTTACCAATAGATCTCGTCCCATGCTACATCCTGGTTAACTCATCGATTCAAACATTTACAAAGAAAACATTTTCTTTTTGAAAAAAAATACTGTCTGATGCATTCTTTGTTTGTTGTAATGGTACGACTTTATGTTGTAAATTCAATGCACTGCATTTCATACACAGTTAATTAAATGAAGCATAAAGCATCATTTGAGTTCAACATAAGCACTGAGTTGCACTGTGGCACTATCTCATTTTGTCAGGCAAAAGTCAAAGAAAATGTTCCCTGAAATGGAAGGCAGATAACATCAAGTCCTGTTTCTGGGCCACTCTCACTGTGAGTCACCCTTTCGTTCTTTCTAAATAGCTGGATCCTGCGTCAAGGTTGCCTTATTTATTTATTATGTGTTTATTTATTGCTTTGTTTTTTTAGCTTGTCACATACAAACCGACTCTGGCAGAGACGGCCGAGAATTTTAAAGTCGAAGTGATACCCATCTGGTGCACCTGCGAGGTGTGGATTGATCCGTTAAGTCAATGTGGCAGGTTGTGCCTGGGGAGATCAGCAGGAAAGATACACACACATTTATACACACTGATCTCTGGAGGGCCAGTGCGCGGCAGTGCGGACCAAAGTGGCAATCAGACAACGTTGATCTCCCGGCTGAAAGTTAAAGCACCGTTTGAGAGAAAATTTCCGATTAAATAATGATTTTTAGCAAGGAAATGTGAAACCAAAGACACATTCATCCAACAGCGAATGCAGTCAGATTGTGGACATGCTGCAATTAGAGAGCAGAAGGTGGCCAGAGGGAGAAAGGTTCGCATGCGGAGCATTGGCAATACCAATAGAAGCTCTGCCCCCCTCCACCCACACACATAAACACACATGCACACACAGAAAACCACAAAATATGTTTCTTAGTGCCCTCTACATGATGAAAAACCGCAGAAGTCTTTCCCATACTCCGATGATTGCTGCAAGTGGTCCTTCTCAAGCTGAGAAGCAAATGTTGCCAGGGTCACTGAATCATGAAGGTCATGTTGTGCATCATTCATTTCCCCTGTGTCACCATGACCCCACTGTAGTCTACAACAGATAACCATCCAAAAAACCTCCAGCAATGAAAAAGTGGGTTTTATCTTGTTTTTTTTTTTTTGTGTGTTTTTTGGGGGGGGTCGCTTTGCAGCAATCTGACAGATGTAGCGGACTTTCAACAGCAACCAATTTTCACTCTAGGAGACTGCAGATGTACGGTGAAAAAGTGTTTTTTGGGGTTTTTTTTGGTCATTTTACTACATTAAATATGACGCTATCCATGTGCATCAGAGTCTGAAATGATAAGTGCATGGCAACGTTTATACTGATTTTGATTCTGAATTAGTGCCTTTTGGACATGTTTTAAATTGCGCTTCTGTAGCAGGGCAGATGATCCAATTTAGAGATTCAAAAATAAAACACACATCTAGTAGTGGGTGCTGGATCCAAGATAAACAATGTGAAAACATAGAGGTCCACACACCAGGGAGCTCCCCTTAAAGGATTTTATTCTACGCTCGAAACGTCACTTATTTCACCGGATAAAACCCTTTAAGGGAAGCTTCCCGGCGTGCAGACCTCTATCTTTTCACAGATGATCCAACTTGCCATTACTTTCCAATGGTTGTGATTACCAGAAATTTTATCATTTTGTTTATTTTATTTAAATACTATTTTAGTTTTCCACTGGGACTGGTTATCAGACTGTCAGGGTGTGCCCTGTCAGCTCCGCCCCTGCAAATGTGAGCAGTGCACCCCACTTATCGTTGCCAGTCTGCTGTACGCTGTCCCGTGCTAAGTCGCATTTCTGATAAGCTCTCTTTACACATATAGTTTTGTTGAGTTGTAAAATTTCATTTAATGTCATTTTTTTTCATGTCACAATGTCAAAAAGCACTGCTTTTTCAATATCAGGTGTGTTGGTGTTGATATTGTTTTGCTGTGAAGTAGTTTGTCGTCTCAGCATGTGGTGACTTTGCTAGCTTAGATATAACTTCAGGGGAAATCTCAGGTGTAACCTGCTTACCAACTGTTATCTGAATGATTTCTTTCTGTTGATTAGCCTTTATTGGAGCTTATGTGAGGACGAGGGTTGCTGGGAGATCTAATGTGATTCTGTTTTCATCAGGTACATGTCACTTTTTGTTCATAACATGCCGGCAACTCAGTCGACTTTTACTATTGTTTTTTTTCCTGCTTGATGTTGCCAGTCTGCTGTCCTGTGCCTTTATTGGAGCTTATGTGACGACGAGATCTAATGTGATTCTGTTGTCATCAGTCTAAAGTACCATGTTCCCGTGAATAAATGGCTGATGAAGGCAAAGAGAGGTAGTCTGTGCCTGGTTACTCACACAATCCAAGAGACACAGAGTACGCACACCACTACACCTCTTGATGCATTATATTCCTTTAAAAAGTGGTGCATTTTTAAATTACAACTCCCAGCATGTTTAACTGCAGCTGTTCAGGGTATAAAATAATGACAATGATTATAGTGGAATCAATGTTCTGTATACTGTGCTCATTGATTGTACAAATGTGTCCGTTATCTCTTCCTCAGCTCGAATCTTAATCTCAATAATTGTAGCTTTCACAGGTTCTAGTTTTATTGGCAAAAGTATCTTAGAGTGCATGCAGCATTTGGCCATGCTGTCAGATAGGAAACTACAATCAGACAAGACCAAAGAAAACCCTTCCAGCCCTGTCAGCTTTGGGAGCTTAAGTTTTATGGGCAAATACAAACAGGCAATGCAGTCAGAATTTGAAGTTGGCTCTAAATCACCACAGCAATGGCTCTGACTTGTGGTCAAAAATGTTTAAAGCTCCATTAATCAATAGTTTAAGTTAACCATTAATCAAATTACTTCCTGAATTTTAAAAGCAATTGCTTGCTAAAGTAATAGGGAATACCACACAACTCTACACCCCTTCTGAGCATTTTAGCCTCTTTTAGTGCATTGTTTTGATTTAACAGAACATTTACCATGTTTTCAGAAGCAAGAGTCAGCTGATTTCAGAAAAACAAAAAACAAAACTTTAATAAACCCAATGAACAATGTATAACCTGTCCAGCACCAAACTGTGGAAAACATAGCCGGTTAGAAAGAGCAACAGCTAACAGCTAAAATGCCACATATTCATCTCAAAATTTGATAAAAATCAAAACAGAGCAAAAACGACAGACTTACTATGAAACTAAAACTCATTTGGTGGACAGACACACGGCTTCAAATGCTAATATGTATGTTTTGTGTACACCGGATGTGTTCAGTGCTTAAAGTCAGAGACACAATCACTGTCGTTAACTGTGTAAAATGGACAATAATAAACACGCTGAGAGGTTATTTAGATTGTGTAGACAGCCATAATAGTCTTGCATAACTGAGATGCATTGTGGGTTTAATCATCCATTATTGAGGTGTTTTCCATTTTCCTTCAGTTTAATTTTAACCCTTTGAAACCTGGATCGAAATCAGTTTGTTTGGGCTGAATTCAGAAACTTTGACAAGTATTTAACCCTTGGAAACCCAAGCAAATTGATTTGATTTTTTTTTTAAATACAGGGGAAAAAAGGCAATGAGCAACTGTGCAAGAAATGTCCCACAGGTGACAAGAAAAATGACCTGAAAAAGGAGAAAGAGAACAGTATAATAGCAAAATTAACCTTTTTTCTCAAGAAAAAAATATTCATAATTACTTTATTATTATTATTTATTATTATTATTATTTATTATGTTTATATGTAGGATTAGATCATTTTACTTTCTCCCAGCTCCCTTTTGAATCTGTGTTAATTTCTTTTTCACAGTGTTAATTATGTCAGCAACTTTTATTTCATTACTAAATTTTAATTAAAAAAACAACTAAAAATATGTAAAAAAAATCTCTGATTATTATGTCCTGATGAGTAAAGACAAGACAGTTGTCTTGTTTTTGGTCCGACAACCTGAAGCCATCTCTTTTTAACCAATCACATTAGTGTTTAGCTTGCCTTGCTCATTCATTTCAAACTTATGAATAAGCCATTCTTGTGCACTTTTTCACTCACAGCCAATTAGGATATTCCAAAAGAATTTTAAAAACAAACTGATTTAGTAGCTGACACTCACTGGCATCATATTTATCATTGTTTCCTATACCACTCATTGTAGCTGTACATTAAAAATGCAGCTTAGTAACATCGCAGATAATACACACACAAGACAAAGATGATTGATTGAGATAGCAACATGTAGGTTTTGTCAGATATATATGAGACAGACAAATGAAAAACAGAGCTGAAATGTGTAAATACATTGAAAATGACAGGAATTATACACCAATTTTACGTAAGGCCAAACTTAGATTTTCAGGTGTCAGGGGATTGTGGTGCAGTGAAGTGAATCTGCAAAGGAGGACTGAAGATGAGCAGCTCATGGTGACCTCAACCATAAGTTGTGAGCAGAAGTTGCTGGAACATAAGAAGTGAAAGAAAATTTTAAAACAAACAAAACAAAAAAAGAATAACCCCCTCATATCTGAGAGACAAAGTGATTAGTTTGTTAGTGCATTCCAAAATGACTCCAATGAGTTCTCTGCT
This sequence comes from Plectropomus leopardus, assembly GCF_026936395.1. Taxonomy (NCBI): domain Eukaryota; kingdom Metazoa; phylum Chordata; class Actinopteri; order Perciformes; family Serranidae; genus Plectropomus; species Plectropomus leopardus. The sequence goes on along the minus strand of NC_142176.1, from coordinate 7,181,676 downwards.
GATTTGACACCCTTGTTCTGTGGTTCTTCTGAAAAGTGTGAAGTATACTGTTCTATGTAATTATAGATATGAAATTTCAATTACTCTACAGAAAAATGGCATGAAGCAAGATTTTTTTTTCTCCAGCTCTGCACAGCCGGGGGCCCAGCGCTCCATAGCTTCATCCCAAGACAGTAATGCCTTCTTGGTTGTTAACCAGTGGATTAATAACATTTTCTCCCTGGAAAGTACTTCCCTCTGCTGATTATTCGGGATGTTTGAATCTTCTCTCTGTATGAGATAGAAGCAAAGAGGAAATAGGAGAAACTTCGGCTGTGAAAGAAAGCAGCTATAGTGGAAATGGGACAACTAAAGACATTGTCCATCGTTCTTTAACTGTACAGCCAAACACTGAACGTCAGCTTGCCTCAGGTATTACTGAGCCCTCTGATGTATCTGACTGACTACCCGATTGTTAAAAATGCATGTTTTCTATTCAAATGTCTCTTTTGTCTTAAAAGGTGAGAAACAGATTATGACAAGCCATAAAACTCAGCTTTTCCTGGCTCAAAATCACACCAAGGATCAGATCCCTCCGTTCCATTTTCACATCTAATAGGAGTCGCTCATGCATTAACCACACCATTTCTAGATTACTGCACCTCACTGTATTATGGTATTAGTCATGCTTTTCTGCTCCAATCCAGATTGTCCAGAATACCGCTGCCAGGAATTCAACTGGATACAATAACTGGGCCATTATACACATAATAGCATAACTGGCAGTGATTCTGTGACAATTATAGAACTGACAAATCCGCACCATTTGTTTGAAAATCGCAGGCTCGCTGTTTCTTATATTTCTGAAATCCCCATTGTCATCCTGATCCTGTCTGTCTATTATTGATCAGAATCTCTTATCTGACCCCACCGTTAAAGTCAAAGGGTGATGGAGCCCCCAGGTTAAGGAGCCATTGTTTATATGCAGTTTCATAGTGCTTGACCTTTGAAGCAGTAGATTGTCAAAAATATCAACTTTGTTTGCTTAAAACTGAAGAAATAATGTGGACCCATACTGACATATATATCTACATGTGGTCAGTTTTCACATGTGAAATACATTTTCACAATTTCACATATGAATTTCATGCCATATGTCACTTATATGATTATTTATACATAAATATATATTGTGTTATGTTTGCAAATTGTAAGCACTTTCCTAATGGTAAAGTTAATCAATTAATTATTATTTGGAGAAAAGAATATCTTAGCTTCCTTATTTCAAACAATATCAAATGCATTTTTGCATAGTTATATGCTTTGAATGCAAAATCCTCATTCGCAAAGCAATGCATGTCTATCAAACGAAGTGAAAAATACTGAATAATGAAAAGCTGTAGAATAAAAATATTAAGTAGCAGAAAATTGAATTCATTGTAAATAGCAAGTATATTTGTATAAAAATAGTAGTCGAGTAAATGCACTTTGATATTTTCTACCAGATGCATCACAGAAAAGCCAAAAATTAATCTTAGTGCTCCTCAGTCAAACTGATCATATTTAGTAGGATTAGTCATGAATCTGTGGCTTACAGATGAGGATATTATTAAGTCATTACCGATGGATTCAATATCATTAAAAGCCCACAATGTTTCAGGCTGATCCGTCTTGTTTTTCCCCACGTTTCCACCAACATCTGACTAGTGAGCACATTTATTTTTTCCCTTTTTCACTATTCAGTGCAACCAGCTCCAGTAGCGGAGCTTCCTTTCCTCTTGTCTCAAGTTTCTAAATATATCACACTCTACAGCTGTTGCTGTCAGGAATGAATTGGAATGACCTGAAAACAGCCAAAAAAAAGGGGGAAGTTTGACACGTGGTATATATGTAACAGGCTTTCCCTGCCAAATCCCTCTCCGTGTTTGCCAATAAAGCAACCAAGACAAATTCATCTGAATGAGAAACTCGGGATGACGACATATGTGGCTGGGGCATTGAAGCAGAATATCACTGAAATTCAACCTTAATTTATCCGCTGCCCTGTGACATTTCAGTATGTGAACAGTAATTGCAGAGCAGATTATTCCTGGCATTTCATCAAGCATGTCGGAGGGAAAAAAAAAAAGTGCTCTAGATTTCTTGTGTGGAATCCTTGTAATGTGCAAGGTACAAGTGACTGCGCAGCTCAATAATTTAAAGGTACGAGGCAATTCTCTTTAAACAGAGAACAATACTATTTTTCCCCTCTGACAAATTCTGACATGGACATTAAATATTTAACTTAAAATGTGATGAAGCTGGCTTTTGTTTAATTGTATAATTACGCAGTTGTTGAGAGATGTTGGAGAGTAGTTTGGCACATTTTAAAACATATTTCAAGGCAAATTTGGACAGAATCTATCAGACATACAGTATATTTAATAAGAAATCATTAACTGGTGCTGAAATTCTAAGTGAATGAGAGGCAATCATAGTTCGGCTCCAAAAGACGAGTCTCACACAGACTGCCTCCAGCCATATTTGTGTGTGTGTGTGTAAGCATGCATGAAACTAAAAGTATGCTACAGTGCAAGTGCATATAGTGTTACTTCACAGTGTTGCGGTTGCGCGTTCAGCTCCTGCACACACTGCCAGCGGGCATACACAATCCTTGCATTACAAGGACTTGACACCTGTGTTTTGCAACCCAGTCAGAGTTGAGTCACAGCTCCACTCTAACAAGATATCCAGGACAGGGAGAGGAAGGACGGAGAGGTGTATTTCTGGCTACTAAATAATGTAAAGAGGGGAGAGAAAATATTGCTTTCTGTTTGTGCTTTGTCAATCACCTGTCTTTTGTTACATTAGGGGTTCCGACCCCGACAGCAAAGACATATGATTCCAAACCAAGCTGATGAATAACAGAAAAGTAAAACTTAGTCTGATTTATTGTGGTGTTTATTTATCAACAAGATTTAAAACTGCTATGTTGCATATTTCTGTATAACAATAGATCTATTCCATTCTGTCTATTTGTATAAAATGTGAAACTTGGAAGCCACAGAGAGATATCTGCCAAGTCTACAGATCCCCTCAGCTCTGATTTTTTTTTTCTTTCAGCTAATTGTTTTGTTTTTTTCACAACTTGACTATTTTGGTTTAGTCTCACAGCTCTCATCCGCGTTATTTTCAGATAAAGCAGGTTTCTATTTTCAGTAAAACATTCCTCAAAACCTGTGAAGCAACAAGCCTGTTCTCAATCTGAGCTCGTCAGATACCTCCGCTTTGTCAGTGCTTTCGGCGTAAGTGCATGACACCAAAAGGGAACTTGCATGTCCACGTGGAACGCCCCTGGACGGTGTCAGCTGAGAATGCGGTCGGACGGAGCCAGTCGGGAAAGGATTGACTTTGCAGGGTTTAAAATTTAAACTTGTGTTGATGGTGGTGCCAGAGGAAATGCCAGGGGGGTCATTACAATTAGGATTCATAGCATAATATAATATTCATAGCATAATAGCATAATCACAGTCAAAAAGATAATTTGTAAGATTTTGATACAAAACTTTTCATTTGATGATTCCACGGGACTGGAGGAATGAGGAGGAATGACCAACAGTTAACCAATACACCATTGTCCACATTTCACTAATATCCAATCGTAATGTTTGGAGAGGTAATTGGGATATTTGGGCTGGTATCAAGGTGAGGAAGCATTGCAAACCAAAGTTCTACAAACATCATTCAGTCAGGCAGCTCAGTGAGACTGCAGCAACAAGAAGTGCAATGATTTCTCCTGCAGATCAGACCATGTTAAATCCTACTTTGAAGGTTTTACCAAACATGAGGACGCTATGTAAGCTCACTGACTTTTTGTTATGATGTAACCCATGGGCTACTGGTCTGGCAATGAAAAGCTTTAATTTCAGTCGATCCGGTGTAGCCAGCAGATAGCCTGCCCAAGCCTACTTTTCCATTCCAGCTGATCTTTATAAACAGATTATTATTTTTAATACTGATATAAAGCTAAATCATCATGGGATGATAGCCAGTGAGTTCTGAGATTGGGTTCCAACTCCATCTCCACATAAACTGTTGACCTGCCATTCAAACATGGCTGGCAAATACTAATCAGACTACGAACAGACACCAGAACGCTTCTGATCCAGAACGCTTGGTGTGACGGGTTGCCTTAAGATTATGACACATTACCGGTCCAGCATGTTCTTACTCCGAACTTGCCAAATATGTCCACTCTGTCAGTGGTTTCGGTATACAAACGTGACACCAAAAGCCACCTTCCATATCCAACGCGGCTGCACGCGGAGGGTAGTGGAGGGTATATACAGGTGTAAGGGGTATGTCCACCTCTTTTTCTTGCTGTTTACAGTATACCCACATATCAGCCAAAAAACAATGGAATATATGGGAGATAATACCCACATCCTCCTTTGTAATCTACCCATCTATTTAGTAGTATACCCACCTCATCAGTTACCACTAAACCACAGAGTGTAAGAGACTGCCATTCAGTAAAACCCTTATAAACAGTAGATGCATTTTCTTAGTCACTCATTGTCTGATATTTAACCATTTCCTACATTGCATTGCAGTGCAACAGTTCTCCCAAGACTGTGGCAACAGATGCAGATGTGTTATTTCCTCTCAAGCTTTAACAGCAGGGAGCAGATGATGTTAATCTAAGGCGGCATATATCTGCTCATGGCAAATTGACACCAATCGCACAAGCACACCAGTTTCCTCTTGGATGGTGCTCTAGTGGCAGATATGGAAATATTCAATATCATGAAAAAAATGGACTAAAGCGCTGCGCCACAGAGCACGCTTGCATAAGTAAGACATCATGTTTTAACAGATAATCTTATCAAGGTCTTCATGTAATAATAATCACCGTGAGGTCTTTTACTCCCCTTCAGTTCTTAAACAGACATCCCAACGATGCTGTAGATTTTGCAATGAGAGCAAATTAATGAGAAGCACAAAAATTAATGGACAGGAAAGTGTGTTTTGGAGCTCTCTGGAGTATGTAAACTTGGGTTGTGGGAAGGAAACATAATACCATTCTCTTAGAAATGGTGTTATCCATCCAGGAATATTAATCTTTAACAGTACACCATTTTACTTGGCAGAGAGCTTGGGTCGGTAACAGCTGTAGGAGATAGCTACTATTAATATCAAATGACTATGCGCGATGTTCTTTTTTTCTTTTTTTTTGTAAAATTTGTAAAATTATAAAAAGGAAAAATAAATAATTTAATGCATTTTCCAGGGCTAAAAGTTAAAGCAGTGGTGACAAATAACATTCTTTTTAGACAGATTAGTAAGATTGGCACTCTTTACGGGCCTGTTCTAGCACCTTTTAACAAAAACAGTCTGTTTCATGTCTTACAAAATAATAATCCTAAAAAGATAAAGAGAGAAATAAGCCTAAAGACATCAAATATACCCCTTCTTTCACTTTACCAATGATTTTATAGTCTACATTTGCATTATGGCATTGCTAGTTGATGAAGCTTATAATTGACTAATCTGTGATGTTATAATTATTATTTTTTTAATATATCAAGTGTTGTCATTTGAAACAGCATCAAGGCCTGAGAGGTTGCTGATATGCTGAATTAAATGAAATGAAGCCCCATTTATAGACAACATTGAATGCAAAGAAAAAACACATAGAGAACACTACTTGTGTCTATTTTTTTTTCTTTTAAAGTGAAATGGTACAAATTAATAAAGAGCTCTTGAAAAAATTAAAACACCAGTTAATTTTTTTCTTAAATAAGCATCTTAACATGTATTGTACCCATTCCAGTTCATTCCAACACAAGCACATTTCATACAACTTAATGAGGTACTGAATAGGTAACCAAGTACTATTTCACAAGGAAAAGTATAAAAAACACTGCTGTGGTCATTAATATTCCTCTTGTAACAGTAACAGCTGGATTACAAAAACAGTGCTAATAGAATATTAAAAATAATTAGAATAATATGGAGGAATAGGGAAAAGTGTCCAGAAAACTGCATTTACAATTATAATAATTTCATATCTAAAATTATGTTACAGAAAAAAATATGATAAAATATAGAAAATAGATACATATAATTTTTCTATCACTTTTTTAATGGTAATGTTTTTGTTTATCTTTGATTTTGACTCCTTTTTTATTTTCAGGTAATTTTATTGTAACTTCCTTGTAATTTTATTGTAATTTTCAGCAAATAAAAAAAGCTCTCTTTTGACAATGTTTTTATTTAGATTTTAAGAGGGATGTTAGCTAAACCAGAGAACCTGATGTTTTTCCAGTGGTCTCTTAACTATTTCCAGAGCTTTATGTGGCAATTCAGACTTCTAGACATGTCAGGGGATGTCCCCTTTTTGAGAGAAACCAACAGGCACGTCTGCAAAAGCTTTGATTCAAATACGAGGCTAAAATATAGTCTGCAGATAAACCCCCCTGGGAGCTCATCCCAGCTAGGATTTATGATAAATAGTCTCTTTACCCATATGTAGATGTAAAAAAATAACATACAGTACGATCAGAAATAGATTATATAGAAGAGTGTTCCATTACATAACTAAGGTTTTGCATGAAATAATATTTCCCAGATCTGCATCACTGCTTTCATTCACTGCTCCATCACCGCTCCCATGGAGCTCTGATTTACAGCCTCAGTGTCTGAGAAAAAAAACAAACCAAAAACAAATGTGTGCTTGGTAGTAGAGAGTTTGATTTGGATTTATGGCCTCAGTCAAGCATATACACATACCAAGTTGCCCAGGTTCACTCTGTCATGTCATGCTGGGAATAATTCACAAGGTACCCGCAGCACATATTTGCGAGTGTTATATCTGTAAATCAAAAAATTTCACACAGTGTCAAAACTAAGATATTTCCATGTTTCCCCAATTCCCAAACCTCTCCGAGCTTCATTTTTAGCTCATGACTGCTCGTACTTGTTTGCTTGTGTGCGTGTGTGCTAATCTCATTTCAGCTTTTCAGGCCAGCCGAAGGGAGAATTTGAACAGCAAAGCGAGAGAGAGCCACAGCTGACCGCAGTGACGTAAGCTGCACTGACCGGCCCAACCAACACTGCGCGCACACATACGCACTCACACACACATCATCTCACTCACCTATACCCACATTTCCACAGGGGAATTAACCATCAATGGCCCCTCAGTGTGAATGTGTGTGTGTGCATGTGTGTAAGTGTGAGAATGTGTGGGAGCGAGAGAGACAGATATGCTTGCCAGTTGCAGCTGTAGCTCCTAGCATTTAAGGGACAGACTGTCATTTTCAGTTTTCCTCCCCTCTCATTTAAAAAATAACTTCATCCCCGCTGTGAGATTTAATGCTTTAATATATTCAAAGTTAAGCATGAAAAAGTAGGTTAATATGAAGAGTAATTTATTCAATGATCATATTAAAAGTAAGGATATATTTGATGTCCATTTCAGGCTTAAAAATGTTTCAGCTTCATGCAAAATTACGTGTTTCCAGCAAGAATGCATTGACTGAATGCCACTGATCATGTGCTAAAATGAGCTAATGTTACAAACATGTATGACTTAAAGGTCCAGTGTGTAGGTTTTGGAGGCATCTTTTGATAGAAATGGACAGAAATATAATTATTATTTATTACTTTGTTTCCTTTAGTGTATAACCACCTGAAAATAAGAAAAGTTATGTTTTCGTTACCTTAAAAGCTGTTTATATCTACATAGGGAGCGGGTCCTTGTCTACGGAGATAGCCCATAGATTTATTAAGAGAACTGGATAGAGGGTTGGAGGTGGGCCACCAGGCCATTCCTATAAAAGGTGCTTAGTGGCGCATGGAGCCAAAAAAGCTCTTTTTTTTGTGGTATTAAAATACTGGATCTTCTGCAACATGGGGCCCAGAGAGACTTACAGCGGCCAAGACACTAACTTCCACCAGCCAAATGGTTAACTTCTGGGTTGGCACTCCGCTAACTTAAACTGGGAATTTATCTGTTGATTTACAGGCATGTCTTTCATGATGTAAGTCTTTGGTAAAAAGTCTTTTTGAGCACCATTGCACCATGAGTTGAACCTGGATGGAGTAATTCCACTTTTGTCAACTGTAAAATTGGACTTAAAACCTGGTGCTGTTCCTGGGGGCATGAGATTGCTACGTACCACTGCCATGTTTCTATAGTAGCCAAGGGCGGACAAAGCAAAACCTGGCTTCAGAGAGGCACCTCCGCAATGAGCAGCATCGCAAAAACAAAGATTTTGTTAACATGAAATTGCTTTGTTCAGTGTTTTTGCTGTTTTAAATCACCTGGTCCATTTCATTTGGAGAGGAAGAGACCTCTGCAGATAACCTGACCCATGTTGAAAGCTTCTTGAACATCTAGATTAGAAAAAGGTGCTGGGTGAGCGACCCATCCGACACGTTCCAAACAGCATAGAAGAAACTGATTTGTAACATGAAACTGCTTTATTCAGAGGAAGAGAGATCACTGTGGATAATACGGCTCCCAGACAAAAATCTTCAGAATGTCTTAAACAGAAATAAATTAAGCACATATAGCAGGTGCTAGACGCAACATGCCAAATAACATAGAAAAAACAGAAATTTGTAATGTTCTTCTTTCTAAATGTTTTGACCAGTTTTAATCACCTGGTCTGTGTGTTTTGGAGAGGAGCAGACATCTGTGGATAATGCGGCTCCCAGTAAGACCTCCCGAATAATGAATACTAATGAAATTGTAATCTTGAGAAGTTTTAGCTTGTTGCAATCTGCAATCCTTACTGCTAAACGCAGCTAAATCTCCCCAAATCTGACACCCTGTTTCTTTAAACTTGTAATTTATATTTAATCTTACCACAAAATTTCATTACCCAGAAGGATAAATGTTTTAGTGTGCATATTTCAGAGAATATTTCAATTTTTAAAAATTCAGTTTCAAAGCTGCTCTGTCCATTAAACCTATCTCTCTAACTACATAATGACCTGGTTGCTACGCCTCTCTTACTCTGACCTGCTGACAGCTTCAATTAAGCTACTCATTACGCTTTTAGCGAAGTCCAGCTGGCTCACCCCCCACTGCCATTTTACCAGCAATCAAATAACAACTTGAACAACCTATGAAGCCAAAAAGTTGAACAAAACTATCTCGTGATTTTCACATGAATAGATTTGATTGCACTGATAAACCCTCACACACAGCTCTGCTGGAAAGAACATCAGCAGGTCACCAGAGCAGCAACTGATTGAATCATCCAGGCAGCTCAGCAGAGTCAGAACGCCATTAAAAATCATTCACAGAGGTGACGCACTGTGGGGTCAAAGATGATATGTGGTTATGGACACAGAAATGCATGCATAACATATCCACTCACCTCTGCAACAGCACTGACATGTTTAAGTGCCATAATTCACATGATTTGTTCGGTTCACTGAGCGTTTCACATCATAACTAGAGAACATCCCACTAAGCAGAGGAAACAGTTGCAAACACACAGACTCACACACATAAACAAAGACAAAAGGCGAGACAGTGAAGTACTAACAGCAGATTTTCATCTCCTTTTGTTGGAATGATCATTTTATTCCTGCACACTCTTCAAGAATATTCTCTTTCAGCCATTTTTGCTCACTAACGAGTAGTTTTAGCTGCCAGGACATGTTCTGTCAGCTCAGCTCAGTAAACATTGGGCACAAAGAAGCAAATATCTTTCTGCTCCGTCATGCAGTCACACAGGGTCAGATTATTAAGGTCATATTATGAGGGGATAAGAATAAAAAAGGGAGAGGGAGACATGGAGAGAGGGGGGATTTGCTGTACTTTCTTCCAGGGGCTTGTGAGCCATATGTTCAGCCCTGGGACACAATAAACAACACGAGGGGCTCAGCGAGAGCCCAGAGACACTCTGACACACTGACACATGGGTAGCAGGCTGCACAGTGTGTGCACGTGGGTCAAACGTGTGGAGGAAGTGCACCGCTACTCGCAAACTGTCACAGTCTGGCATTAAAAACAAGAAGCCAAGTTGAGTTTAATTGAGAGCTTCAGTTCAAAAGTGTGCATGTTCAGCTGGAATATCGCTCAAATGCACCACTATTGATGAACTGTCCAATAACGTTAGCTCTCATTACTTTTACAATAAATGAATGAGATATAAATGACAGCAAAAATACAATTATAGCTGTCAGAAGCTGGAGCTGCTGATGTCCTCTTGAATCCATTAAAGCCCATAAACAGAAATATACTGGTACATATGGACAGTTTTAAAAAAGAAAGACTTTCATATAGTTTGGAAGCGCACCATGACAGTGTTTCCTTTGCCTTTGTTTTGTAAAAATGAGAAATGCTGCAAACCTGTCCACGTGTGCATGCATATGATTTCTTTGAGCAATTGAAGGAAAATTTTGACATTCTGGGAAACATGCTTATTTGTTTTCTGGCAGAGAGTTAGATGACAACATTGATACTATATACATTATTATCTGTATTTGTTCAACCAACAGAATTAAATCTCTCTGAAAGAAGACCGAAACTGGGTGCGGTTTATACCAACACATTCTCAGGTATCCTTCTGCGTCAGCTGCTTACGCTCCCGGATGCCGTTACCACAATGTAAACAAATGGATGTAGTGGGGTGACACAGCATGTCGTTATTTTTACACAACATGAGCACATGGCAGCCAGCGGACGGTCATGATGGTTAGGATTAGGCAAAAAAGTCACAAATGTTTAGGTCTAGGCAAAAGAGGCACATGGTAGGTGTAGAAAAAAACCCTCACATCCATACAGGATACGAACTCTGGACTCTGGATGTCTGCCAGCGTATAATAACAATTCTGTCTGACCATGTTCTCATCTGACACTGTGTTCCAGGGAGAAGCAGAAGGTGAAAGCATTGACAGAGTGGACATATTTGACAAGTTCAGAATAGGAAAAGACTGTTTGTACCAGAAGTTATTTCAATGAAATCTATGTCTGATACACCAGCCTGTTCTCATTCTAAATTCCTGAATTACTACCGCTTTGACAGTGCTTTTGGCGTAAGATTGTGGTGCCAAAACCCACCTCACGTGAGTGCGTGAAATGCCGCTGGATGGATGGATTTTCTACACTACTATACCTGCCTATTTTCCTAATCCTGACTGTCTGTGGTAGCATGTGTGTTTGTTGACATCCCAGCAATGGTTGCCATGAGCTGTTGTTTTAACATAACCACATGCAACATAATCCCACCATGTGCTTGTGTTGACATCACGGTAGCTGCATCCTGGAATGCAAAGAGCAGACGCAGAGGGATGCCTGGAGCATAATATGTAGACAAGGAAGTCCACCTCAAAGCAGCAATATGTTACGACTTAAGAAGAGAACATCTTGTGGATTTTGTTACTGCCAGACAGTCAGGTTAGCTGTTTGCCCTCTGTTTCCAGTCTTTGTGCTGAGATAAGCTAGCTAGCTGCTAGTTGTGGCTTAACATTTAACATACAGACATGAGAGTGGTTACAGTCTTCTCATTAAACTCTTCAACAGAAAGTGAACAAGTACCTGTCCCAAAATGTCAAACCACTGCTTGAATTGCTCAAAGAAATCACGTGCATGCACACACGCCCAGGTTTACAGCATTTTTTTCAGTTGTAAAATTAAAAGTATGCCAAGCACATCCAGAAGATTCTGAGGTAAAGTGAAAAACAGAGAGTGAGCACTGAAGCAAAGGAACAATCCCCTGAGATCTCAGTAAGAAAGAAAGAGGTGGATGATGGAGAAAGCACAGGCAGCAAGAGAGAGAGAGGGAGGGAGAGAGAGTTTGCCTCCAGCCTCGGCACAGAGGAGGATCAAAGGTTTGTGCTCTGCATCTCAATGGACATCCGGTCACCAATACTGATGAGCCCGGGTGTGTGATGCTCCATTCACGGGGTTTATATCTTATGGGTAAACAAGTAGTCATTGCATGGAAATCAATGGACCCATCTTATTTGACTGCACAGTTATCTGCAGTGATGCCACTCGTTGAAATCAAAAGTCAGGACTGTCAGGAGCTAAACTGTCAAATACCAAAAGTAAAGAAAAATTTTGAAATCCATTTTTATCAGCGCCTGGACAGACATCACTGATCATTACTCAGTGTGCACATTTATCAGACCTATAGTATTGCATTTCCACAAAATGCAATTCAACACCTCTGGATCTGAAAACCAGGATAGTTTGTCTGCGCTGTATGAGCCAAGTCTTAAGTGCAACACGCTTATCATATTGAATGTAGCGTGTTTACCAATATCACTCTGAAAGGTCACTCTGCATTTCACAAACACGACTGCATGTTGTGCACACAACCTTGAAAGTTTGTGTGCTACATAATGCAAACCGACATGCAATTTAAGCTGCTACAGTCAGACAGAGAGATTTAGAAATAAAGCGCAGAGCGTGAAATGATCACAGTATTCTGCACTCTAACTGGGAAGACAAACTAACCACCGCATAAGATGGCAAACATGCCATCAAATATAAACCAACTGTGGGAATATTTACTAAAATGTTTGTGTTTGTGAGAATCGTAGATATCAAATCCATAAATATTTTTGCAGCAATAATGATCCAAGAGTCCACCAATACCAAAAGTGAGTTTAGGAAAGATATTTAAAATGGATTAGAACACCAAAAGCCTGTTTCTATTCAGAAGCAAAGGCACTGCCAAGGGGTGACTGGGGGCCACAGCCACCTAATATGGTCTTGACAAGTGAGTAAATTGCCTTTATTTTTTTCAAAAACATGGGTAGAAGCCAATGGCCAACCAAAGAAGATATCACACAAAAATTAGCAAGAAATTTGTTTTAAAAAAAAAAGAAAAAGACAAATAAAAAAGAAAGTTAAAAATCAAACAAGTAAATAGCCTTTAAAAAGTTCATTAAAAAATCATAAGAATTTTGTGACAATATTTATATATGTAAATATGACAGTTATAGTGTTTCCCTATGTTTTTTTCCCCTTTCTTTAGATTTTTTTCGTATTATTTTAAAAATAATTTTCTAAATCTACGAACCTCTTGCATTTTTTGGAACATTTCTTTTTAAGTTTCTCATCGCCTTTTCCCCCCATGTTTTCAAAAGAAACTGCATTAATTTGCGCGGGCTTTAATGGTTTCAATACTTGTGAAAGCTTCTGAAAAAAAGCACAAAAAAGTGATGTTGCTCCAGGTATCAAAGGGCTAACTCTCATGTTCACAGAGTTCTCACAACATAAAATAATTCCTAAAATTATTGCTTTTGGTAATGGTGTGCAACCCAAAGATCTTCAACAGACTCAATATGACCACTCCTATGAAAAAATTCCACTGGTCATAAAAAAATAATAAATAACAGCGTGTTTAGCGCTTTGGCAACTGTCCAGCGTATTCAGCATTATTTTAGGACGAAAAAAGGACACATTGCTCTTCATGATTGTGGTGTACTATATTGCAGCAATGACCTTTTAACCTTACACTGCCTGGTTAAAATGGCTAGCCAACTGCTACATTAATGATCAGAGGATTTGTCCCAGATTATGGACAGGCTTTGCTGTAATGCTCTGTTTTTTTTTCTTTTTCTATGTGAGCTGTGAATATGGTTGTATTGTACGGTGCTCCACATATACTGGATATATGAGAATCTGCAGTGCAACATGTTCTACGAAGACATTAGTAATCTCCCTCAGTTATGAATCTTTGATGTTGAGGAAAAACATAGATCTAACATGAACTGTCAAAGGAGATGCTATTGTACTTGAGAGGGAATGCGTATGCTATTTTTATTCTGGGATGTTTGTTTTTTGTTTTTTTTATACCTTCTGCGCTGATGAGATAATATATAAGCAAGGAAATCCTTGTTGTTTATCTAATGATGTGTTGTCAACAATTGACAACAGTAGCATTAACATTTTTAACCCTTTAAACCCAAACAAATGGGCTTGATTTCTTTTAAAATCAAGGGGAAGATGAGAATGGGCAACAAAAAAGACCCAAAAATAAGCAAGAAATTTGTAAAAAGTACAAGAATATCACCTGAAGATTAGTAAAGAAAAACAAAAGAAAAGAAAAAGATGGGATTTTTTTAAATAATTCTGTAACATCATTTTGTTATGATCATTATAAATATAGCTTTTCTCTCTTTCCCCCAGACATTTTTATTTTGCTTTTTAAAAATAAATTGCTAAATCTACTAATTTCTTGCAGCTTGTAGAACAATTTCTACTATGTTTTTGAAAGAAATAACACCAATTTGCTCAGATTTCAGAAGTTTAAGTACTTGTGAAAGTCACTGAAAGGAGAAGAAGTGATGCTGTACCAGGTTTAAAAGGGTTAACTGAAGACAGAAAAGGCCTTTGTTATGACCCGGCTCAAAATGGCCACAGCAAAAATGGAGACACACCATGGCGAGGTTGAAGAAAAAGTATTTATTTAATCAAATGAAACTCAATCAGACCAAATTAGACCAAATTTAAGGATAACTTAACATTTACAGTGTGGAAGTCAGCAGTGTCAGTAGTGTGTGATGCATGAGTGGAAAATGTGTGCGGGTGTTTTAAAGGTGCATAAAACAAAGAGCCAGTGACACAACCAAATCAAAGACATGCAGCAGCAGAGTGAAGGTTCAGCCAGAGACTGAGCCACCAGCTGCACTTTAATAACCTCAGCACTCTCAGGTGTTCCCAGCTGCCCTAACGAGCACCTGCCTGCACATACACACACAGAGATGACACCCAGGGGGTCGTCAAACCCCCTCCCCTTAAGAGAGACCAAATGGGATCACCAAAATGTTAAACCAAATACTAATCACTTAAATAACTCCAAAAAATAACAGTGAAACAAGTAAACATAACCTTCATCCTGCTCTTGAACCCCAACTTACTGCACCCATACTCAGCAATCCCAGTACCTGAGAATCAAATCAAGAAAACTAAAGCAAACCTTAAAAAAATAACCAAAAAGCTCTTACAAAACAATTCCTAACTTAATGAACCCACTGGGCTTACTAACCAACAGTAGTTGGAACAACAACCTTCAGTAGTCGCTGGAGGATCTGAGGCTTCAGCAGACAGTGACTAAGACCTTCCTGCAGAGCTGCATATAAGCTTTTTAGGGTGTTTTCACATTAGGCAAGATTTTTTTCACACCGTGCCCGAGCATGATTGCTTCCCTCTCCTCCACCGGTTATATTTCATATTAGTAATGTCGTTCCATGATCCAGTACACTTACGCATGTACACAGTCCACAGTAGGTGGCGGTGTGCACATTGTTGTTTTGCAATCTGCCAATACACACAAAGAAGGAGATGCAACCACTTGCGTCACCAACCAGGCGCATTTCTACAGGATATGGGCCCGTGATGCATGGATACAAAGGTTTCGGAAAAGATAGAAGGCATTGAGGAATGTGTTTATGACTGTGCTCAGTTTAAAGGTAGATTGGCTAGACTGCTGCGTATCTGCTCAAACACTGTGGGTAAAGCGCTTGAGTCAAGTTTTCAAACTGCATTTATTAAAGAATATTGTCTGTGGCTGGTAATATTACATCTGATCCTTCTCATTCATTCACATTATTTGAAGAATATCAGCTTTTGCAATCACACAAGAGAGTTAGAGTCCCACAGGCTGGCCTGAACAGGATAAGAAATTATTTTATTTCTCCGTCTGCCAATCTATTAAATCAGAGAATGACTTCGAAGTAGCCTCAGTTTACCTGATATGAACACTTAATATAACAGATAATGAGCAATATGTTGCACTGCATCCACTTTTCACAATGCCTGTTGCGATTTGTAGCATTTATTGTATGGTTTGTTGTTTGGTTAGGTGTTGTTTGTATTTATGACATCCTGGGATGCAAGACGAATTTCTGAATCATTTGTGACAATTAAGCCAAATCAAACACAAGTAAAATCTACTTGTTGACTGCCACTTTTGGTCATCTGTAAGGTGAGAAACAGACCAATTGCTGACTAAAATTTTCTCTTTTTTTTGATCTCCACAGTGTATTTATAAAAGTGTGGACAAGCTACCTAACCAGGGACAGAAGTTATGTTATTATAATGGCAATGACTGCTGCACGAACATTTACAGGCGTGGTTGCTTCCACACCTCCTGCGGACCATAACTGAGTAAACATGAATCATGCCAAAGACCACCTTTTCAAGCAGACTCCGGCACAGTCCAGTTAACTTGTGTTCACACTAATCAAATAACTTTGGGGTCAAGTGTACTCGGATCCGGGCTTGGGTCTCTAATATGAAACCACCCTTAGCTTACTGCATGTAACAGCATTAGGATCTTTACCAGTCACCATTCCTACTCACAGCAGGAACCTCAGGACCTGAAATCATAGAGGCAATCACAAGTGTGGGAGTGACATTCACTTCCAGAGCTACAGAATATACCGCATCACCGGGGTTTAATTGGTGACGGTGGCACTGCTTCCCCAAACCAGCTTGTGGACCTCTCAGATTCTTCTGGGGCCACAACATAATCAGCTAGCTAACACCTGGACCAAAACAAGACAGAGCACACTCCCCAACCTTAATCGATTCCCAGCAAGCCAACATGTACCACACACCCCAAAATGTTTGGAAACATCATGTTTTAACCCTAGACTGTACATAAAGATGGGGAACGCGTCCCCTTTTACCCCCTCTATGCTTCAGTGAAGCTAAAATACCACAGATGCAGTCGCTGCTATCTTGCACTGGTGACTTAATTCAGCGCACGGATTAGCACACAATTGTGACGGAAAATCCCCTTTTTTGTAGAATTAATTTGTAGAATTTTGTAGAATCACACAATCACTGACTGAAAAACAATCACTTGAACAAACATCAAGACGATCAGAACTGCATTCAGAGACAGAAACTATCTTTTGAAGAAATGTATTTGGCGTGTACTTTGTGTTTTTAGTCCACTGACATAGAGGGGGTGGGCTTTACGACCTTTACTGCTGCGAACCAACAGGGGCAATCGAGATGTTCGAGCGTCACTTTGGAGGAGCTGTCATGTTGTCCATCTTTATATACAGTCTATAGCTTAACTGAGGCCAAAAGTAACAGCACAGGACACATTCATAATTTTTTCTTATCCCCAAGTGCCCACAACAGTCATGCACTGTGGCCAACACTACATCACGGATGTTGCTCGGCACAACAAGCTGAAAAACTACCCCTACCGCATCGTTACCATAACAGGGCACAGATCTTCCAACCAACACATGCATCAGTCCTTTGGCTCTTCACCCACTCCTCCTTTGACACAGTAGGAAGATCAGGCAGTGACACATGTTCTGCAGGCACCAAAACTACACCGAACCCTAAAACAGATCTGGATCAGATGCGTCGCAGCTAGGGGTCGTCCCATCATGTACATTTCACACTGTGAATCATTCCGAATGAATAAACTCTACAAATTAAAAAATAAATAAACATAATAAATAAAACCGACAAATACAGTTCCTCTTCAGAAAGCTTCAGTGTTTACTTGAAATAGGAGCTACACAAAGTCATCATCCATGTTCTGAACGCTGTAATCATCTTGAAAAATAGGTGTATTCTCTAAATACCTACAGTAATGAAGATTTTGACATTATCTCTCATTAGTGCGTGTTTGTCTATCACAGATGGTTGTAAATCCTCTGATGAAAACGCTCGCGACCGCCAGTGGGATTCTGTCCCTTTAACTTGAGAGCCTATTAATTGTCTGCAATTATCCATTGCGAGCGTGGCATCTGTCAGAAGTATCTCTTCACTTCCCACATGGATAGAAATGCCATAGTGGTAAAGGTTGACTGCAACATTCACTATTTATTGCACAGTTGGGCTTGTACAGTCCGATTTTGCCATCACAGGTCTGAAAAAAAAGAAAAAAAAAACATGTCTGCTTTACCAAAATCCCTCCCAACTCCCCCTGAATGTTTATGAAGGGCAACATTTTGTTGAAACAACTGCTTGCATACAGGAAATGAATGAAGACAGTGCCTTGTCTTGGTTCTACTCATGGAAAAAACCTATATAATGAGACATTTGTAAACTATCTTCTTTGATTACTTTGTGTTTAAAGTGTGCTGTTCTGTAACGTTGGGAAATCATCCATAGTTCCCCCGGTGCATTCAAAATCTTTAGTGCAAATTTGAAGAAACGAAACTACAGAAACCAAACCCACACACTAAAGAAATCATAAGGCAACATTTATAAATATATCAAAAATAGTCATTAGAGAACTATCTTTGTTACAAAAATGGTACAAAAGTTTTGTCCTGTACCAGCGAGAGGGACATATTTTTCAGTTCCTCTGCTGATTTCACAGCCTTGTATCCCAGCTGGTGAAGTACTTTTTGACACACAGTCTGCGTGTATTCTACCATGTCATAAGACAGTTTCAAACGCCAGCTCTCTGCATTAGCTGCTGAGTCCCTCACTGTACCAAACTTGTGTTTCGCAGAGGGCTCATTGCTGCCCCGAGTGTTTGCATGTATCCAGTCTTCCACATTTTTATCCATAGGCAACCCCAGAAAGTCATAGATCTCCTTTGTTTTGAGAAGTGGATTTCTGGCCAAATCCTCATAGCGAACCAACATGTATTTCCCTTTCAGCCAGTAGGGATGGCTAAGACCAGTCGAAATCGAACTGAGAAAGTCTTCACAGACAACTGTGAGCTGAGCCAACTCTAGATTGTAGGGCCTTCGCCCCGTGGCCCTCCAAATACGCCACAGACGATACGTATCCCTGAATGTCTCAATCCGTGATGACAGAATACCACGCGGGTCTCTGACCAGTTGAATCACTTTGATATTCAGCCGTGGGTCTTCTACCAAAGCACGAAGATCTCCAATCTCTGGCACCCGTACAATCTTGAGTGCCACGTGTCGCTTCTCGCGACAAGCCTCCGTCGCTAAGGTCATGTTCAGAGTCGCACATTTCTTAACACAGTCCCCTTCTTCAACATTCACGTCAGTAGGACCAAAGGCATCACACACAGGCTGCTGGCACAACGCTCGGCTGGCGCCACGACGGAACAGTTTGTCCGTGGTGTGGTTCGTGGGCGTCGGTTTGATGTAGCTCTCCAGGAAATAGAGGTCGCAATCGTACAGGCTACGCAGGAGGTCCCGACTGGCGCCTAACATCACACGCCGGTCCGTAGCATAGCGGCTGTGTGACATGCGTGGAATCAGCGTGGCCTGGACATGATAAAGAGGCTCAAACAGGTAGAATACCTCCTGGTGCTGGTTGAGCAGCTGGCCAACAAATGAGGAGCCACTACGGGTGGTGGCCAGGATCAGGATGTGCGTTTTACGTGTGGCGTTGATGGAGAAGTAAGGGTAGTCATCGCAGCCTCCACCGCCTGCTGCTCCCCGCTCAAAGGGAGGTTCTGTCTCCTGGCTGCCCAGACCGCAGTTCTGGGGGCTGGGCAACGGGCACAGCTGGAAAGGCTTGGAGGTGAGCGTCCGGATGGCTGTGTACTGGATGGCGATGGAGGCCAAGGCCAGCAGAATCACTGCCTTCCAGGAACAGTGCATGGCTGAACCACTTCATTTAGACACAGCGGTCCATGCCAGGTCCTCCCTGTGAACAACAAATTTGTCTTTTTATTCTCAGAAATGGTTTCATGAGCTGCTTCATTCAGGTGTAGCAGTTTTGTGAATAACTTTCTGGATTTGTCTACCCAAACTAGATCACTTAGTGCCCTACAATCGAAATTGATATCATGTATTTGACACTACAAGCAGACACAGCACACCATAGAAAGACCATAAAAATAAAAACAAATTTAAATATACCAATTAACAGTTGGAAAACTTGTATTGTGATCAATTTGAGAATCAAGGGTGAGTCAGCAGTTGGTTGGACATACAGTACAGGATATAATTTATTTATGTTTCTAGGGACAAAGGGCTATGTTTTCATTCAGTTTAATGTTGAAGGCAGGGTTCAAGATTTACTATATACTGAATAAAAAAGAGCAAGCGCAGTCCTCAACAAAGACTGATGTAGCCATGAGTCAGAATCCTGTGACTTAACCCTTTCAAACTGGAGTAAACTGGCTTGATTTCAGTCAATAACATGGAAAGAAGACAATGAACAACTTAACAGGACAGTACCCCAAATTATCCAGAAATGACTAAGTTAAAAAAAATCTGAAAATTAGCGAGGAATGACAACAATAAAAAAATTTAAATAAGAGGAAGTAGAAGAAGAGCATTAAGAATTTTAAAGTTGATAATAGAAATAATAATAATTAAAAATAGAGTTTTCTGAACATTTTACCCCAGTTTCAAAACAAATTCTCTCTGTTCTCTCTCTGTCTATCTCTCCCTCTTTCTTTAAACTAATTTTAAATAATTTTTCAGTTCATTTTCTTTTCACCTTTTCATAATTTCTTTTTGTTTCCTAACATCTCTTGCCAAGATGCTGGTTACTTTTTTTTCTCCAGGTTTTTGAAAGGTTTAAAAGGTTTAAATGCTTGTGAAAAGTTTCTGAACGCGCCACAAGTAAACCTATGTTAATCCAGGTTCCAAAGGGTTATCATTTAATTTCAGCCTCCAGCTCCTCCTTCCGGTGCTAAAGCCGAATTTTTGAAAAAGATTAAGAGTTCTGAGCCATGTAACTTTTGGTTTCCTTCCAATCAGCTGACTGCCAAGAACATGTACAGCACACCACACCGGAGTACATTTAGTTTAAGTTTGTGCCAATGTTTGAAATTAGCTTTTACCTGAATATTAGACTAAAAAATAGTCTGGTTATATGTCTGCAGTATGAGCTCAAAATGCACCAAATATTTACCATACAGTCATTATTAGGGACACTTCAGTATGTCCACTACACTGCAGGACATCCACCCTGGCTCTGTGTCTACTCCAACATGTCTGCATCTGATTCAAGGACCTTGTTTGGCCTGATGGGAGAGTCTAAGCAATGTGATGTATTCCACTTGTTCATCGGATGGAAAAAAGCCAGCAAAAGAAAAAGGTAAACAATAGTTTTAAAGCTTCACTGCCAATGTCACATCAAGGGGAAATGATGCTGAAGAGTTAGATAATCACATAGAAAGCCTGTCCCATTTAGAATTAGATTCATTTTTCCAAATCATACTGGGGCCTGGATGCAGGGAGCTTTTTGATGGTGTAAGTAACATAAAGGCTCATCACTTCAGAAGCCATGCATGAGACTCTCCCCCCCAAAAATGAAATGATGCATCTGGGTATCTCTTCTGTCTAACTGTAGAGGAAGGCTGCTCTAAAAATAACATCTAAGAGGGTAAAAATGTTTCATGAAAGCAGATACAAATCTACCCCCCTCACTGCATAGACTACAGACTTCTGTTTGTGCGAAGCAGTGTTGATGGTTTAAATGCAGACTTCTATGGCCGCAGATAGCAACTCTGAGCACTTATAGAGAGCATCAATGCCTTCTTCTCATCGACATTTGGGATGAAAAGCCCACTATGCTGCAGCGGGAACAGGTTCTTGACAGATTTTCCGCGATGCAGACATTCTCACTTACGCTGCGATAAGACAAAAACATGAACCACCCAGCCTCAAGTGTTCAAAAAACACTCTATAAATAAAAATATATTTACATAAATCATCCAATTTGATGCAGCATGGTCAAATTATAGAGTAAAGCACTCTGTTATACCTTGTTGGTAGTTGTAGTATTCTCATGACGGCTGTACGTCCATGAATCACTGCTGCTTTCCGTTAGTCCTCAAACGTTTTGCGCTTCCTCTCGGGTAACAGGGAATAAATGCGCCTGGCACAGCCGTATTTTCCTTATAACGGCGCTGCGAGTCGGTTTAAGTTGCCTTCAGCCGCAGCAGAACGAGAGAGAGAAAAAAAGAAACAAATAAATAAAAGTGTCGGAGGAGCGTTGAAGCGGTCGTGTTATTATGAAGCAGCAAGGCGGGGAGAAAAGCGACAGCCGGGCTCCCTTTAAATGATGCGCAGAGGCTGAGAGTGTGTGAGGTACACAAGGACCGACTGTCTGGACCACCCCAGACCCCTCCCCCTTTCCACCTGCCTCCCTCTCTCTCCCTCTCTCTCTCTCTCTCTCTCTCTCTCTCTCTCTCTCTCTCCCTCTCTCTCTCTCTCTCTCTCACACACACAGTCATCATCATCCTCAGTCTCTCGCCTGCCACATCACACACTCACAATCCCCTCCTTCACACGGGCACATCAGCTCTTTTCACCCCGCCAGTGTTGCAGCGAGTTCACGGTGATTCCATCAAGCCTTTTTCTGTTTGAATTGTATGCAGATGGTTTGATTGTTTTGCATGAAACCACTACTTTTTATTCATTTATTTTTTTTTTGTATCCCTTCATGAATGAAATGGTAACAGAATATCCTGCAGGGTGTTTTACCTCACTTGTCTTGTATGTTATCCCACCAGTTGAGGCTGTTTGAGGGGTTTAATGGCAAACCATTTCTCTTCTGACTAGGACATGAACTCAGCATCACTGCCTCAGGCTCTGTGAGTCCATAGGCGGCGCCAGGAGGGGCATGGGTTTATATGTGTGAGAAATTGGCTGAAGCAAAATCAGAGGTATGAGCATTTTTAACTATTTTATAATGTAACTGTATGTAGCATTGATATTTGTCTTTTTTTAAATTTTATTTCATTTACTGTAAATGTATGTTATAATTCTATGCATTCTTGATGTAAATATATACCTTTTTAATTTCTTTTAAAAATAACTGTTATTGTATGCATGCTAATGTATGTGACCTTGAAATCTTTCCCTTTGGGACATGAGCTGAAAACAAGCAATAGCTATAATCTCCATATGTGAACTACAGCTTGTTTGTAACAGGCAGAAGTTGTATTATGTTAATTTACATTGTACCTATCAAATAATCTATATAGGTAAATACTATTGCTGCTGCTTCTGAACAAGCCTTGTTTTTGGCATAATATTGTGACATTTTATATTCAGATGTTTGTTTGTTTGTTTGTTTGTTTGTTTTGTTTGTTTTTTTTGTTTTTATTTGCATTAGCAGTCTTGTGCATTTTACATGCATTTCCCTTAAATTGAATATTTTGACTTGAGAATGGCAATGTAACTGTTGTGGAGCAGGTACTGCCTGTGTGTGCATGTGTGTCAGAGGCGTTGCAGTAGAAATTTAACTGTGGTGACTGGCACATTAATGGGAAACCCTAAAATTTCCAAACAACCCCAGAGGACCAAAGAAAATCGTCGGCACTGTCACCATGTGATTCTGCAAAGCCCTTCCTCCAGGGCAGCTGTAGCTAAAACAGATATTGATACTGGAGTGAGTGGGGTGATAATGAACAGAATATGAGTGAGAAAAGTGCATGCTGTCTAAAGAAAGCAGAACTGAAAATCATGAGGTGGAAAGTTTCTTTAAAAAGAAGCAACAGAGAAGCAGGATGCACACATAAGTAGTCTCACATTTTAATAAAAGGCAACCCCACATGTGAAAAACAATCACGTCTGCAACTGTGTTTTTAACATATTAAAATGTGTTAACATGAGGCTACAGTCATAAAGGAGATTAACCATGTCACCCCTGTGTAATATTCTAATAAATAATATACATTGTTACCACTTTCTAATAAGGCACCCTTTATTAATGACTTATGAGTTGCAGTTGGTTCTATTAATGGTCAGTAAATCATCTTAATAACATTTCATATGTTATAAGCCAATAATAAGAACAAAGTTTGGTTTGCCAAGTTGTGAAAATCCTCTCCTGTGAGTCTTTATCCTTCTCCAGAGAGAAAGTTGCTTTGCCCTTTAGTTCGTCAGACCGTAGAGCACTTCAATGGAGTGTTGGACCCCCGACCCTCTGGATAAGTGCTGCAGAGCATCTGGATCCAAAATCTACTTATTAAGATTTCCAATTAAAGATTTGAAGGATTTTTTGTAAAAGCACTTATTATTAACATCCACAATCACAGAGGATTTAGTAACTTAAGTTTTGGTTTGGCAATCGCAGCATGGTTAACTATATGAGGCTGAGAAGCATTGTTTTTATTAACAAACTTAAGGCCCTGACGTCTTTGCTATGAACAATAGGTGTGAGGTGACAGATTTCCAGGACTGCGCTCAGGTGAGTAAGAATAGGGGCTGAGAGCTCTGTGCAAGTGGTTCTGGGGTTTCTGGGAGTTTTTGCAGGTTTCCAGGAAGACGGATGATCAAGGAGCCGGGGACAGAAGGAGCTGGATGGAGCCGAGGGTAAACAGATAAGGCTGGAGGTGAACTGGTGACAGGATTTCTAGGATCTGCACACGGAGAATATTGCATGTACCACTGATGGGTAACAGACGATCAGTGGAGGTGGCTTGATTGCATCAGCAGTAGCAGGTGAGTGATGAACTGCAGGTGTGTGGATCATCAGTGTGCCACACTCCGTGACTCCGCCCAGCCCCAGACAAACACCCACAAACACACAGACACGGGGGAAGACAGATAATGCACCGACACACCTACATGAGGGGGAGGGAAACTGAAACGACAAGAGGAAAAACACTTAGCCCTAACGTTTGTTTTCATGAAGATTTCATGAAACCAAAAGGGGCCACAGCATGTTCAGTTGGCCATTAAATGTCAATACTATGTTATTCTTTAACTATGAGGTTTTGACAAAATAACAATAAAATATATCTAAATAATGACATAAGAAACACAACAAGAAGCAGCAAGGATCTCAGCATGTTTTTTTCTTCACAGTTAAATATGGATTTTGTTTACAACAGAGTGTCTCTTTTTCACTCAATCGATTCCAAAGTGGATGTTTTCCAGACTAGAATCTTCCACTTTAAAAAGATGTAAAGGATGTACTGTAGTCCTGTATTGAGAGTTAGGGGAACTGAACCATTTGGAGGATCTTGTGAATCCAGCAGCAGACAGCCTATCATGATGGAGGACCAAGGGGAATTGGTTCCTCATTTCTCTGGCAGAGGTCAGTGAGGTAGTTAAAAAGCTCTGAAGTGGCAGCGTGCCAGAGATACCGAGATTTACCCTGCCAAGCTTGTGCATGTTGACGAGCTGTCATAGCTCACACGTCACCAAGTCCATTTCGCACCGATGTCAAATAGCCTTGCAAAGCCAACCTGAATTTTTAGCAATCTCAGTTTTCACAGCAAGATTGTAGAAGGACTGAGTGAGCCTGGCCACAGCAAGCTGGGCTGATCAATAAATTGTGGTGAGTGGTTTAGAGATGATTACTTGACTCTGGAGCCCTCTGAACAACTTTTTCAGCAAGTAATTGTACATATGAAATGAAATATAAATGTGCAATGTCAATGAAAGACGCAGCAGCTGTTTTTAAACCATATTGTAAAGCAGCCAAAAAGTGGTGGGTTGGCTTAAAACAACCTTCTAAAACATTCAATTATGTGGAACAAATAAATACATTTTTGGAGAAACTTTTTTCACCAGAGAGCAAAAAGTGCTTTTAGGAAGAACAACTCCATTTAGAATATTGTTTTTTATCATAATAATGGATTGTTATCACTCGTGCATCATGTAAGCAGCCTTTTAATGTGTCAGCTGGTCAAGGAATAGAATAATGTAACTACTTCATAATGGTGGTACAGTTGAACTGCACCGTTGCATTACAAAATGTTTCTGTGATAAAGTGGTTTAGGTAAAACCTTAAGCTGTGGATAAATAAATTAGGGTTTTCAAATGACTAATTTTTATTTTATATTATCTCGATTATTTATAGAATTTCAGTAGTTAATTGCACATATTTCAATCAGTCAATCAATTCTTACCAGATAGTCTTTATTAGGAATCAAATTACAGCAAAAAAAAAAAAAAAACGCATGATACTTACATAAAGTTGGTATGTCTGTAAAGGGGAGCATCATGGGTACCCACAATACCATTTTCATTCACAAATCTTGAGGTCAGAGGTCAAGGAACCCCTGTGAAATGACCATAATAAAACCTTAATAAAATAAAAAAGTAAATAGTAGCTAGGTTTGGGGAAAGCAATATGCTCAAGCGGCATCATGATATCCACTTAACGTTTAGTTATGTACATTAGGGTTAGACAAGTAAAGTAATGAAGGTTAAGTTAAGGAAAAGAGACATGTTTTGTTTGACCCATCCACCACCCAAACCTGCATCCTTTCATGGACTTTAGTTCTCTACTCCCGTCAGTGCTTTGGTCACTTGATTGCAGCCTCCCCGATAACATGATTTATACACAAATTACTGGCTCATTATGTATGTCTTATATGAATTCTGGTACATTATTTTCCACTGGTAAACATACAAACAGTGCATGAGAACTGCCCGTTAAATGATGTGATTGTAGTCTGTGAGATGAGATGAATTTTGCTGTCATAGATGGGACATCATGATAGAGGTAATAGCCAAGAATGTTTATTTTCAAAGAATATGAACAGCTCAATTAACAACTCTGTTCACGAGCAGGTGAAGCAGGCCCAAGAAAGTCATCTGTCTGCTGAAAAACTTTGCATCTCCAAAATCTAAACTGATATAAAAGTTAACAATAATATAAACAGCTTGCTTCTATTTGCCTGTCATACATTGTCAAGTGTTTTAAATCATGTTTTTTTAAGCTTAGCTGCAGTCGAACTTGTTTATCCAGGAGAAGAATATGTGAACAAATATATATTGAAACACATTCATCTACAAAATTCATGGTTTGAGATACCTTTCTTAACAGTGTATTTACAGGTAAATATACCAAGTTCAGCAAATGCATCAAACACCATAAAGATGCTTTATTGAATAGAACATGGCTGTCAGATGTTATACCAATGGCAGCAACACACACTGAGATGCTCTGTGTTCTGCCTCCTCCTATTTTGCAAATAAGAATAAGGCAGTCCCTTGAAATCATTATAGAGCTCCAAGTTGTGAATGAAAAATGCAGACACAAAAAACCCAGCTTCAGTCGCCATGTGCACCCTGGCATAAAGATGACGGAGGGGAGAACAAAGCCAGCACCCCCCAACACACACATTATTTAGCTGGCGTGTTATGAATCTATTACAAATCCTTTTATAGCATGCTCAAGAAGAATAGCCTTACGTGATAATGCGCTGAAAGGCTATCGCGTTGCAGCAGATGTGCAGCTTCAGTGTGGGAGTGCATCCCTTGACAAGGCTTCCAGAAGCTGGGTTCATTGACATCAGCGTTCGGGGGACAGCCGTGGAATCAGAGCTGTATAGCTGCTTCTTCGCCGGCCTCCCTGTGGCTCTGCTATAAGCACATCCACGGGCCTTTCATCTGCAAGGTTCGAACAATAGCAAGGAACTTCACAGAGCATCCTGGAAAGGGCAAATAAATGTGACTGTGAACATGCACAAAGAGAAATGCTGGGCAGAGGATTGCCTTTCATAATGCATGTGAGAGCTACGTGTGAGTAGCATGTGAGTATGATAGCTGTATTCTGCGACAAAACCGGAGTAAAAAGTGGCAATTGCCAGACACTATAGTGAGTTGCCATCATGTTGCAGTTACATCACAAGCACATGTGAATCTACCATCGGCAGCTAGTATGCTGACTTTTAATATTATTTTTGTTACAGTGTTACCCTGTTACTTAATGAGTAACCACTGTATATATATATATAGGTGAAATGTTTATATAAGTTATAACTTCGGAATCCTTCAAACAAAAAAATCTTAAAAGACAACAGTGTCATTTATTCATTTTAGATTTACAATATTAAGTGTAAATTTGACTTAATAGGTTTCCGGACTAAACAGTTTAAGCAGTTTCCTCAAAGTAACTGCCTACTGCGGAGCTGCCCCAAAAGCTAGATACTTTTTCGGGCATTTTTCTGTCCATTTTTTCATCACCAATAGAAACACTTAAGTGATGTTCTGTAATCCGGCCAGCAGCTGGTACAGCACCATCACTTCCACTTTGACAAAACACAGACTTGTTTTATGTACATTTTTCCATTTATGCTCAGTCAAGTCTGGACTTTACTGTCAGTCCTTTGGTCTGTGTAATTTTTTTTTTCCTTTTATTTATTTTTTCGTTACAAGCTTTTGTTTGCGTTTTGTGTTGTCTGTTGTTTATGCCGCTAAAGGGTTTTGAAAATGGCTGTTGCCAGTGCAGCATTGGCTGTGTTCATGGTTTCTCTTGTGCTGGGAGAGTACTCACTCTGAAATAAGTGCAATAAAAAAAGCCCTTGACAATGGTGATTTAAGAACTACAATTGTACCTAGTTCTTACAGTGTGGACACAGCAACTATGAAAAAGCTTATTTGTTCCAAAAATGTTAACAGTCAAACGCACTCTGAAAGGGAACAAGATACAACATCTGAATATTTCCATCTATTTGAACTAAAAAAAAATAAAAAAAGGCCTAACTGTTAGGTAGCTAGCTGGCTGCCTCTATTGCCATTGAAATCGCACATGATGCTCTGTATTTGTTCTAATTAAAATTTGCCCAAATCATCCAAGGCATGTTAAAACTACCTCAATTAATTAGAACTACTTTACGATCCTGAGCTGCAGCCAACCACGTCCTCAGCTTAGTGAGGTGTCGGAGAGGCGCTGCGGTTGGTTCCTCTTGAATTGTATAAAACGAGCCAATCAATTATAACGTAGCAGAAAGCAGAGTATTGATTTGTTTAAAAGCCGTTCAGTCATTCTCATCTTCTCTCCTTAAGTGTGGAGAGACAGAGACGAAAGCAAGTCAAGCAAGAGGTTTGCGAGCTTTGAGTGCACACAGACCAACTGTCTGTGACTCGGAAACCCTCGAAACTCAATTCCTGTGTGCAACTCCACTGTTGAGCGCACTGTTTTCCTCCTCTGACCTCTCAGTTCTCTGTCTGACATGCTCATCTCTGCCCTGAGCGTCTTTTCAGGTGCTCCCATCTCACCATACCTTCACTCAAAGCACATCCAGAGCATGTGCGTCTTTGTCTACTGACTAGCTCATAGCCAGTCAAATGATAAGGTAATGACATGTATTTTATTCTAAAGAGTGAAAATTGTGTTTCGTTTATAGGTTTCTCATTAGGATCTAATGGCCTCTACAGAGTAATGACTGCTTGACTGATTTATTGTGTTTGATACTTTCAGTCTCATTTCGCTTATTCAGTCGACTATAGCCGAGTTAATTAAAATGCGTTTTTTTGTTTTTTAAATGTTTGCAATCTCCAATTACACTTTCACCAAATTACACAGCTGTTTTGTGATTCGGATGATGCAATTACTGTATGTTTTGGAAACCAGGAGAGAGTGTTCTAATTGCTGCATCTGTAAGTAAAAGGAGGGTTTTTAGGTTTAAATCAATTGAAATGACAGCTCAAAGTGCCTACTTTGCAATTACATTCACTTCCCACAGAACTATGCTTAGGCTTGTTAGATTTTCTTACTCAGCACAGCACCTTGCCAGTTTTCAGAGGCTGTGCTTCTTTATTCTGCTCAGTTGAAGTGAATAGGTCTTGGGCTACTGTTTGATATTCACCACAAACAAGAACTGCCCAATCTGCATCCTCTACATTGAATATGTAAGTGACCTGAAAAAGCTCCCATCTCGTCAGTTCTTCAGCAGCAATGGCACTGCTGTATGCACCCCAGACTGCTTGAAATTCCAACTAGACGTTGGTCCCTCAGGAGGAGCTTTATGCAGTGTAAACCCACAGAGCTTTGGCTGTCATTCTGCTGTACTGACTCCTTTGTCAAAGGTTTCCTTAATCAAATAGACACCATATATCCTGTCTCTTCGTGCATCCATATGTATGGGGTCCTTTGATAAATGACTTCATAGCCTTGGCAAAATAACAACATGACATTTGAAACATACGCACAGTGGTGGTACACTCAGAGACACACACATAAACCACATTCAGCTGCAATAAAAAAAATCTTACGCCAGTTTTTCACTGAGGCATAATTACAATTCAGTTTCTACATATTCATTAAAATCACATTAGGTAACAAATTATAAAGGAATATAATTTTTTTCAGTAGAATTGTGTCGTAGAGTACAGTGAAGCTATAAGTCTAATCAAAAATTTAACATTGGGGTTGAGCTACTTTTTCAGCTGTGGTAATGAAATCACTGATTTATATGTTTCATAACTGATGATGTGTCATGCTTGTGTGCTATTAATCACCTTTCCATTATGTAAGAATTTGAATCATATCCATTTTTGTCAAAATGGACAAATAAATGAATTCCACCAATACAGACCTAAATAAATGACAAAGAGAGATTCGTGTGATGTTGTTGTATGTGATCTTTTTTTTTTGCATCTATCTGCAACACATTATCTGTGAAATAATGGCAGCTTGTTGTCATTGTTGTTATATTTATATTTTACTGCTGATTTTTACAGAAAAAAATGTGTTTGTGTGTGAGTGTGTGTGTGAGTGTTTTTTTTTTTTACAATGGCGCTTGAACACATCATAGGTTTCCAAATTTAGTTTTTCAAACTTCTTCAGCCCTGGAAAATGCCATTTGCAAATGCCATGACTTTTCCAGGTTTTTCACGACCGTACGAACCCTGAATCAACATTCTAACCTGCAATCCGCAAACAACTATGTGTGATGGCTGTAATGAAAGCAGCATGCAGGCTGTTTGCCAGGACATTCATTATGGAAGTGAGAAATCCTGCATATTTTCATTACAATTCAGTCACTACAGTTAAATATCCTGCACAGTCCCACACTGCCAGGACTTTAAGCCACTCCCAAAGTTGGAATTACAACAGCTAAGTCTCCATTAGCCCCATGCCATTCTTTACCAGTACTACCACTGCACATGTGGAAACCTCCATTCCCTGTTACTAGCTGATACACGCTGTAATAATGCTAATGCAACACAAACTGCACTGCCAACAGCAGCTTAACAGAAGCTTCAGATGAGTCTGGCACATCTTTATCCTTATCCTGTGCCCTTAATCATTTGGTGTGCTGAACACTGGATAGCTGGCTGGCTGGTGCACTACAGCTGTTGGCTAGCTGGTAGCAGTTGGTGCACACAGTTAACCCGGCCAATACTACACCCTTTAAAA
The DNA here is from genome assembly GCF_026936395.1 of Plectropomus leopardus. Classification (NCBI taxonomy): domain Eukaryota; kingdom Metazoa; phylum Chordata; class Actinopteri; order Perciformes; family Serranidae; genus Plectropomus; species Plectropomus leopardus. The sequence continues at coordinate 7,150,712 of NC_142176.1, read as the reverse complement.
TAAACTACAGAGTACTGGCATGGGTTAACATATTCCAAAAAGGTCCTGCAGATCTTGTAGCAAGACAAATTTCACCATTTTGTGGGGTCTTTCAAAGTTTAGCAGCCATAGGACAACGTAAAGTTGACTCTTTTTTTTAAATATATTGAATAGCTGAGAGCATGTTATGGTGGGAAATTTCTGTTGTTAGATTATCCTTCCTTTCATCGTAAATTGTATATATTTTTTTTCTATCAATATCTGAAATGCAGCTATTTTCATTCTGAGTCTTATGATTTAGTGCCATTGAATATATAGAAGTTAGTATTGATATAAAAGGGGTAAATATACTGGTAAATATCATCTTACGAGGTTTTCTGTGTGTGGCCCGTTATGATGGCAAAAACTTAAATAAGCAATAAGCTCATAAACAGTCCATGAATGGGTAGACTTGCCTTAGATCAATTCAGTATGCCCAGATGTTTTGCTGCTGCGACTTACTTGGTCTGGTTTGACCAGCTGCATCTTTAGATTGGTAGAAATGGCTGTGATAAAACTGAGTCTGTTCACATCATTTCTACTTGTGCTATTGTTATGCTCTGATATGTATCAGTATCTCAGCCATATAGGCTCGATGGAGTGGTGCAGGAATGAGTCTTAAACCCCGGGAATGAGTTGGCATTTTTGGACTACAGGGTCCTGCGTCTCAAAGGCAATGGGTTTTCTGAATGGGTTTTTGGTTAAATGCCTGAATAAGGTCTGTTGTTAACAGAAGCCTGAGAGACCTAGACATAAAATACATCAGTAAATGCTCTACTCCTGCACTTAAAAGCTCTTAAAAAAGGTGGTTGCCAACAAAAGGTTAAATGAGACTACAGAGGTTGTCAGGGACAGTAAAGTCATCACCCTAAAATGAAAGTTCATCCGCTCAATAGTCGGCCTTAAAGCCTTGTTGTGTTAGTACTCTTACTCCTGCAAACAATTTGAATTCAAACTTTCTAACCTGACACAGCCATGACAACTGGCTAGATCAGGTCACGCTAAGAGTAAACGTTTCTGTAGAAGATGTGTTCAAAATCCAAATACAAGTAAGGAGTTTATGGATGGTGATGCTAAAGTCATACAACAGTTGTGTAGTTTATTCAAAGCATTTATAATGTTAGCTTTTGCACTTTTAGCAAAGTAAATTACATTCATGCTTTGAAAATAATGAAAGTGGTGCTCATTTGTGAAAATTATCGTGCTGAATAAAACTTGTGTCATAAATGTTTGTTTGCCTATTTTCTGCAGTAATCTGAAATTAGAAGGAAAATCATATTGTTTATTATCGAAGTAACTAGTGGGGTGGTAACTTCTGGGATGACCAACAAAAACAAACAAATAAGCAAACAAAAAAGTCATCCCTGCAGTCCAAATTGGATTTATTTATTTCAGTAATAGGGAGAACAAAATGAACAAGTTATCAAACCAATGTGCTCAGGTTTAAGGTTTATGAATGTCAGTCCAAATTTCAAATTAGTTAAACACAAAAACATGAAAGTGGCATCAAACTTCTAGTTCAACTTTTGGGAAGAAAGGAAAAACACATACTTCCCAAAATGATGAGCAATTCTTTTAAGTTTAAAAATAGGTCTGGGATGGGTAGTGACATAATTCATTGTGTCCACTGTCGGGAGCAATTTGGGCGCGCTCGAGGACACTTCAACGCTTGGTTGTGTCCTGGAAAGCTCGTAATCCTCGTATAACAAATTAAAACATGAAGAACTTCTCTGAAATCGTTTTAAAGTCTCAAAATGTCGGTCTGTCACGGAACAACTGTACCTCTATGAATCCCCCTGCTACTCTGACTGGCATGTAATGTGCTTGTGGGATGACTCATTTACGTGTGACAGACATCCTAAATGCTAGATTAGCGAACCGTGCCTTATCTAAAAGAACTAAAATTGAATGAAAAGCCTTCCAGTTAAATCATTCCGTCCCTGCAGGATACCCATCAAACCCTGTTATTTTTATCGTATATACTGACAGACGAGGAGATTATGTGTAATTATGGAGATAAGAGAAATTAAAGGGCTCTGTTCTTATTGACCTGCCTAATGCAGTGGACTGAAATTTGGGTCCCTGAAAGCCTGTTTGCAAGTGGCGGATGTGCATTATCGTGTATTATGAGAGATGCTTCAGCACCTTTTTTTTTTTTTTTTTCATCTGGCACTGGCTCGTCTCTGCAAATGAAATGAAAGGCAGGCATCTCATCTGGAACATGAAATAGAGTGCATGAAAGCTGGGATGTCAGTGATATAAGATTTTTTATGCAATTTTGGTTAAAGTGTTTTTTTTTTCTCCAAATAGTCTGAAAGTATTACTGCATTTCTTTAAGATGACTGGCCATTCACGCAAATAATGGTTTTGGGAACCAAATTGGATGGCAGAGCACTCTGACACATCATTATTGGTTTTGTAATTTTCTTGATAAAGCACAGGCAAAATAGATTTAATTTTGTCAGCAATAATTCCAGCCCTTAAATAGGAAGGAAATTGTATTATACAACACATATAAGTAAAGGCACTCCACAGTTGCAGGGGTCATTTATTATGCATACTTTGCTCCCAACTGTTCACATATTTTATCTCACAGGGAGCCCAGATAAAAGTCCTTTGAGGAATTTACTGTATATTTTTTTATGTGTCTGCAAAACACACACACAGCCCATCCCAGCCGAATGATGAAGGCCCGTCTCTTCAAAACAGTTGTCAGCAAGATGAAAACAATTGTCAGCAGGATCACCTTGTGCTATTGTCAGGGCTGACCCAAATTTTTGTTTGTTGCCATGGTAATCAACGCTAAAAATCGGTTAATGTTCTCGCTGGAATATTCAGGAAAGGAAACACATGCTGCTGTTCAACATAAAGAATGGAGTCAAGTATACTGCAGGGGTGCAAGTTAAAGGCATACTGCGCAGATTTTTAACCAGCCTTGTTTCAAAACAGTGTGTGTAAATGTGTAGACAAATAACCACCCTGTCAGTGACCTTCCGCATCTACTTATGACATTTTAGGTATCCCTCTGCATCAGATGTTTACGCTCCAGGATGCTGTTACCATGATGTCAAAGAATGTGCATGGTGGGTTTAGGCAAAAGAGGAACATGGTATGGTGTAGAAAAAAAGCATATACACATCCCCATGGAAAGCAAACATCAGACCCCTGAAATAAAGTCAGTTGCTTGTGGGACCCATCCACCTTTCAACCCACCTGCCCTATAAGCGGACTCACACTCCGTATATTACCTTGTTATCAGCTGCATTACTACTTGACACTGTCCTTCAGCATTTCATCCGATGCTCTGTCCATCTGCATTCTCAAGTGATGCCGCCAGTGCGTTGCATGTGGATTCCTCTGGTGCCATCAGGATGTTCCCCAGCATATTGATAACAATGGCATCATTTTTCTCCAAGCGTGTAGTCATCTGACGATGTCCAGCCACATTCCAGTTAGACACTGAAGTTGGATTTTGGCATCACACTCGTAATGTTCTTAATGAGAACAGTCTCATCCCAACTCATCACATACTGCAGCTCTGTCTGCCGCTACCGTGATGTAAACACTAGCACATGGGAGGATGACGCTGCATGTGCTCCGTGCACAACAGCTCATGACAACCAAGCTGAGACGTCAACATACACACTTGCTGGCATGGATGGTAAGGGTTAGGGGAAAGAGGCACATGAATAGGTGAAGAAAAAAATCATCACATTCACACTCCCCTCCCGCTGGCCCTATAGGCACCATCGTGCCTCTTTTATTACATCATTACCAGCAGCATTTAAACCTGATAGGTTTCAGGTTTCGCAAGTGACCATCTGGCTGTGTTCTCAAGTGACGTGACAGGTGCCATTCAGCAGTCCAGCATATAATAACACTGTGACCGGCTCTGGTCAGCCATGTTCATACGCCAACAGCACTGTCAAAATGATGGTATTTTATGAGTCTGGAATGAGAACAGGCTGGATTATTTTACTACACTGTATATATCTCACCTAAAACGTTTTCGGAAATGTATTTCTTTGTTGTCTTTAGGCTGCGTGGCTATACAAATGACCCCCGGAGAATTCTTTTTTGATAAATAGTTCTCTTTTAATGCTTATTTTAGTGCTTGTGAATTGTATTTTTTCTCCTTTTGAGTCTCTGTCTGCAGCTTATAACTTGTGTTCTTGTCTTGGCCAGGTCTCCCTTGAAAAAGAGATTCTTAGTCTCAATGGGACCATCCTGGCTAAGTACAGTTAAATAAAAAAAAAAAGAAAAAGAAAATTTTCATGCCCTGGTTCACCCTAATCACGAAAGCATGTGAACAGGAAATAGGCAGCACATTGCTTTCGGCACAGTGAAAACGGAGGCTGAATAAACAGAGATGAAATGGTAAAACTAATCAGTGCTGATCAAATATAAACCAAGATTCTGGTACTGAGTTGTATATTTCTCACCTTAAATGTTTTAACCAGTGGGAGCATTTATTGGTCCGATACATTCTGGTAGTTGTAGGTTTTTCTCCCTTTAAGGCAAAAGCCAATATCAAAGTTATTTTTCTGTTTTCTCTGGTCATGCTGCACCAAGTATTTGCATCTTTCTGCTGCAGAGACCGCCTAGTTTTATGTAAAGAATCTTGATTTTGACAAAATACTTCTTTGATGGGGCATGTGCATGTCTGTATCACCCTTTATTTTTTAATTTGGAAACTAGATAAATCTCTAAAATCTCTCTTCACAGTTCCCTCCTACTGCCATCTGTCATAATGGAAATGAGACAATGCTGTGAGTTCATGAAAATCCAGAAAGACATTTTTATACTAGACGCACTAAAAGCTTCAACAGCCTGTTTATTCATATTGGGATGTGTACTGAAGTCAGAGTGTCATGAATGTGGTCTTTTGTGCTTCCAGACTTCAAATGTTGTCATCATGCTCCCAAAATCCTGGAGGAATTCTTACTGCTTCCTGTTACAAATCAGGCACCAACATTCATGGCAGAGCACGCCTTGCTAATTTATGCCCCAGTCTCTGCCAAAAAGGAAAGGAAACTGAGGTAAAACGCTCAGTTTGGATGAGATTGTGAACACAGAGATGACAGCAACAGATTTTAAACTTTTCAGAGAAACCTGGAGACACCAGCATGGGCGTGATTGGGCATTACTTGCCACACAGCTGTGTGCCAGGCAGTCATTGTAAAGCATACTGCGAACAGCTGATGCCAATCAGCCGAGACAAGTACGACTTCTGCGCTCTCCCTGAACTAATTGATCTTTCAGTTAATCACATGACATCAGCTTCTTTGGATTTCCGACTAAAAGGATCCCCGAGGAGATATACTTGAGCAGAAAACAAATGTGTGCATACTCTTTTTTTCATCACATTGTTAATTAAAGTGGCACTATTAACACCAAAGTACCAAAAACCTGTGAACAACTCTAAATTAACTGCCCTGAACTTTGTTTTTTATTTTTTTAAAGCCATTCATATTTGATTTCTTAAGATTATGGTCATGTAACCTTTAAGCTATTCTTAAATCAAATATCAAAATTCCTATATAAAATATAAAAGAAAAAAACAAACATGATTGTGGTGATATTTTTTGGATTCCATTATTTTCTTGCTTGTAAAACTTTAAGAGGGGAATAATAATCAGCAATGTCTGGCCATGTCCCTTTATGGATAAATGTACACCAGGAATTAAGGACATTTAAATATAATTTTGTTGTTGCTTTTGTATGTATTTGTACATATGTGTGTGGATATATGCATATGTGCATATATTTATATGTATGTATATAGCCGACTGTAAAACTTCAATTAATAGTGCGGGCTATTATTTTCTTAAATCACTGAACTCAACAGGCTTATATTTGGCACAGGCTTCTTATTCCTCTCACACAAAACTGTTGCTCAGCAAAAATGGAAAATGCAATCAAATTGTTTATTGAAACCCTTGTTCTGGCATCTCTCTTGTTTACTATGCCAATAATACTGTCTTTGTTGGTGCTCATGGTTTCAGTAAAATGAACTGAATGATTGAATTGTAGAAAATCTCACCACAACGCTTTGTGAGTAGCATGTCCATACAAATGTTTAAACGTTTGTGGCGGTATCTGTTTGTGTGATCCAAGCAGCTAACTAACGTTATCTCCCAACAGTAGCCGACAATCTGGTTTTATACATCAAAAGAACTTCTTTAAAAATCAACTGCATGGTTACCAGACCGTGCTTCTTACTGTGACAGGCCTTTAGTTGTCAAAATGTGTCACCTGGCTAGTTAAAGGGACTGGGCGTTTAATTGGGACTAGGCCTATATTTAAGTTTTACAGTATACAGTACGTACTTTTTTTTGTTTGTTTTGTGTTTTTTTACATGTTTGTCAGTTAACTTGAGAATACTGGGGTGAGGGGCAGGGATGGGAAGATATGACAATTCTCAGCGTACTGTTATGTTTATATGTTCACCTACTGGTGACTGCTTGTACATGTCTGCAATAAAAAGATGAGGGCCAAAAAAAGATTTTAGCTGTGTGATCGAATGAGGCTGTAAAAATTATAAAAGCCATCTCAGAGACTATGTTTACATGCACACCAATATTCTTCTATTATTCCAAATAAAGCAATATTCTTAATTTGGTACGGCTCATGTGAAACGCACATTATGGATATTCCAAATTTGGGCTTTTTTCTTCAAACAAAGCATTTTGCAATCAAGACAGGAGGGATGTGTCTATATTATTTAGGTTTTAGGAATATTCTTTAGAATATGTGTCTCAACTGGGGATTTTTACCACAGTTTGTAACACACTGTCTGTTGTCTGCCTAACTGTTTGCATCATTATTGATGCATTGTGCACACACTAAAAAAGGAATGCATATCCCCCCAAAAAGCCCATATTTTTGGTTGAAAGAATAAACAGACCTTCTCTTAAACATTATGTAAGACTTGAATATTGACAGGTCTTTGGATATGTACAATTATTGGAAAAGGAACTTTTTTGAGAAGATTGGTTGAAAGAGGGGGTACATTTCTGCATGGTCAAACAAGCCCACCACAGTGGAAAATTTTCAAAAACCAACATGTTACAGCTCATTAATCAGAGTATGCATGGTTACATGTACACCACAATATTGGTGGATTATTCATTTTCATTAGTCATGTAAACAGCTTTGTAAGGATATTGTCTTTTTTTTTAATAAGGACAAAAAGCGTAATATTTTGAGCAAGCAAACAGTAAGTTATAGTGAAATTAAAACTATTTAAGTGTGTTTCTACTGGATATTTGGAGAAGAAACATTAATGAAAAATACGTTCTGCTGGTGGTTGTGTACACAGACTGTATAAATAATGGACCTATCTAATGTGTTGTCAAGCATTGGTTTACAGACTGCTGTTTTGAAGCCTGGCATTTGGCATTTCAGCCATAACCATCTTGGGTTTTTTTGTGCCTCAAGTGGCCATTTGATGAACTGCAGTTTTTGACACTTTCACATTGGCTTCATTATCCAGCCTAAGAGGTTGCTGCTTGGTTGTGTATCAAATCCTTGTGTGGGTAAATATCACATCATATGTAATTTGGAAATCGTCCTGTACACACATTAAAGTTAAACTACTTAAAAACCCCTTTATACATTTTTTCTCAGCAGCAACGGATCTACTAATTGATAGTGTCCTTGTCGCACATCTCCTTGGCTTGATGAAAGAGCAAAGAATGTCTTTAAAGTGTTCAATCTAATTTTTTAAGTGACAGTCTCGACTCTGTCACTTAAAGACCAGTCATTTGAATTCAGAGGGGGACGCTTGTTCTGCCTCTACCCTTTCATTTATAACTTTTAACTAGAATCTTCTGTCCTTGAGCAATGCATAAGAAATGCAAAGAGTTGACCTTATTGCGGTTTACAGGAATTAATACAACTCTTGCTGCTTGAAGTGCTTTTTCTTTTTCCTTCAACTGATATTTACTCCTGCTCCTGCTAGTTAAGAATGTTTTGTGCTGGCCACTACCTGACCCAGATATGCCACGAGACATTCCTTCACAGGTTCATGGACATTAACACAATGAGACAACTTGTCCATGTTACATTTTAATATGCGTGTCTGATAAAGGGGTTCAAAATGAATAGCATAACATTGGTTTGTGATATGTGTGGAGTTTCCATTAACAAAATACGCAAAGAACAAAAACACAGACATCTTTTAGATCTTTGTAACCTGAGTACCCCCTTTGTATGTCCAAACACAAAAACAGGATGCCAAGAGGTTGACAAAAGTGGGACAAAGCACACCATTGTTACTCCCAACTCATCAAATACTGCTGCTTTGTTTGTGACCAGGTGGAAGGTTTTCATGACTCAGGGGTCAAACAAAGTCTGGACTTTCACCTAGGAGCCCGCTGTTTGTTTCCCATGTGAAACCAAAAGTGAGTGGAGGGATTTTAATAATGTAGTGTCTAAGTATGTGTAACATACTACACTTGTAATGTATGTGACATGTGTGCATTATGCATATCACATGACATTACATTACTTTAGTAACAACCATACTCATAATAATATTATAACAATTATTAATTTCATCTTGTTTTTTGTTTTTTTTTTAATTTTCTTTGTAACCACGGTCTTCTGTCACGTAAACCAAAGAAAACAAACTTAAAATCAAGCGCTGTTAATGTATTTTGAAAAAGATTTTGAAATGCGTGTAACAAGCAGAAATTACATTTCCTGTTAAATCGAAAGTGCATTTTAAAAAGAGTATATTGACATGTCGTCCCTTAAAGTCAAAAACTTACACAGATGGGTCTCTAGCACAAAACATTTTGACCAACACGTTATCACCCCAAGTTATGACTGCTTTGCTGTGGATTTCTGCATCTACATATTACAGTCTGGGAATCAATCTGCTTCTGATCTTTACAGTCCAGGATGTCAGGACAAGCACATGGTGGGGTTATGCTGCACATGGTTATGTTTAGGCAACTAAAGCACATGACAACCAACTACAGGATGTGAAAATATGCACATGCTGCCATGGATGGCTAGGTTTGGGGAAAGGAGGCACATGGTAAGGACAACATCACATTTAGACAGAAAGCGAACAATGGACTTCTGCATTAAAGTTTGCCCACCCTATAGGCACCCTTGCAGTCCTTTATATTATGTCATTACCAGCAGTGTTTCAACCTGAACCAATCCTGCTGGGTTTCATGTGGTTTCACAGGTTCTGTCTGGCTATGTTCTTAAGTGATGTGGCAGGTGCTGCTCGGCTGTGTTTTTCATCTGATGCTATCCAGCGGTGTTTCATGCCCCTGTGAAAGGTGGCTTTTGGCGTCATGATCTTACGCCAAAAGCACTGTCAAAGCAGTAGTATTGTATGAGCTCAAAATGAGAACAGGCTGATTTTCCTGTATAGGTCTACTGACAAAGTGGTAGTATTTGACGAGCTGGGAGGAGAACAGGTTGGATAAAGTCTGAAATCTGGGCTAAAGTGAGTATAATATATAATTTATAAGAAGTTTTTATTACAAACAACCACTAGAGATGTACCATCTCATTTTCAAGGGGATTCTCAACAACAACTATTTAATATAAGCACAATTAGACATAAACTATTTGAGAAAACAAAAGTAACGGGATAATTTAACAGGTCCAAATTTGACAAAAACAAACAGGAAGACAGCATGACAAAAAAAAGACACAAATCAAACAACATGAACAAAACAAGAGCTTTTAAGTAATAAGATACGTTATCAGGAGATCATACATGCATTATTTGAAATTGATCATTATCGATTATAGAACAATATAAGTGACAGTAATAGCATTAAGCCGTAAATTTATAAAATATAATTAGACAAAATATTAAGGTGTTATTGTGGACACCGATTCTATGATAAGAAGACAGGCATTTTTTAAACAATTGGAAAAAAATGATATGGATAGAATATTTACAGGGAGATTATTTCAGTCACAAGGAGATGTATGCATAAAGGCATTTTTAGCTAATGACTGTGATTTATTTAGATTTTTGTTTTTCACAGATCCATTATTTTTTTAAAATCTAGCAATCTTGCAGCATTCTTCAAAAAGGCATTTTTAAACTTAGAAAACCACCCTCTTAAATTCCTCCCCCTGTCTCAGGATGAAATAATCTAACTTGCATTAGTCATTCTGCCATTGTAAGCTTGTCAACTTTCCTGTGAGGTTCAACTGCAGCATCAAGCTGGCTTCGTGTGCATGAATAAAGGCAGAAATCAGAGGATTGACTCAATCAAGGATTGCTTTTTTTTAAAAAAAAAAAAACTCTTACCCTCCTCACAAACAGCAACACACACACACACGGAGCATACACACAAAAACATCACATTGCTAACCCTTTTGAAAATCTAAAACACAAAAAAGACACAGTCCTGATCCAAGAAAGCTGATTTCCAGATTTGACTGGACTGGCTGTCAGTTATCTGTGGGCCAGGATGAATGAGAGTCTAAATGGAGGATGGGCAGCGCCAACAGGGACGCAATCAAAAGCGATTTGTATCAGCTGCAACCAGGGGTTGAGCGGAGTGATCAGGTGTCTTGATAGCTGCCACCAGTTTTGTGTTCCTCTCTGTTTCTCACAAATATGTGACACCCCGCCTCCCCCCGAAACCCGCTTTTATTGAAAAGCTGGAAGCAGGGTGAAAAGGAATGAGGTCGAGGGGGGGTTAAGAGGAGTGAGGGATTGTAGAGGGACATAAACCCAAGACGCAGACGGCTTTTTACCCAATCCTTGCCCGGAGCAAGGTCCCCTTTCACCCAACAACCTCCTTCTGTAAAGCTTCCTCCTCCCGTCTATGCCCACCCCCATTTTTCTGTCCTTAACCCCTCCTTCCTGCGGGGAATCCATTCAGCTCATGCATAAATACGAGGATGTGCCGGGGTGGCTGCTCAAACTATATCATTTACATGTGTAGAGAGCAGCCATCCACAAGATGCAGCCCGTAGTTCCCTTGTGTTTCCTTTTCCTCTTGGTTCAATGTCAGGTTTTCAGTGTCCCATCTTTCAAGCCTCATTGGAGCCTTGCACTGACTGAAAGGAGGTTTTTCAAACTCTGTAATGCTGAAAAGAGATCTGAGTGCATCTCTTTATGCGAGTAATCCATGTGTGTTTAGGATGGTCAGCGATAAAAGGAGGACATGTTTGAATGCATGCCCCATAAAAACAGCTGGATGGTGAAATAAAAGTGTTTGTACATCACTCACAACTTGGGTTTCTGTTTTGTGGTCCCAACAACAGAGATGAACAGTTTTGGGGTCACAAAAGCAAAGTGTTATCGTAATATGTTACTATCTAGCAGTAATATGATGACTTACCAACAGGCTTTAGGGTCGTTTCCAATGTTTTCATTTTTCTGATTTATCCAAAATGCACCACTTCCATCAATGTTCCACCAGAAAACTTGTTGTTGTAAGTTTTTGATTTAACATTCATATTAAATGTTTGTAGGTTTTTTTGTGTAGTTTTATGCTGCATTTTCTGTCTTGTATATTCTTCTTTGCATTGATTTATATCATGTGCCACAGTGTGTATTGTTTGTCTCGCATGCTTTTTCTTTTCTTTGTACAACTATATATTATAATGTTATTGTGCTGTGTCCTTGTTCTGAACTGCTGAGGGACTGTAGATGTGATGTAGCTCTAAGCTATAATCTGGTATGGTGCATCAAAAAGTAACATAATAGTTTTAAATGGTTTTATATATATATATATATATATATATATATATATATATATATATATATATATATATACTTAAATATATTTAAGCATATATATATTTAATTAGTTTATGTTTTTGTCATAGCCACGTCATAGAAGGATGCTGGAGATCATCACATAGGGTGATGCATTACTTTGAACGTTATCATGTTCAATGTGTTTACATTCACATACCTACTATAAGTCCCGTTCTGCTTTTGCGTCTAAAGGCTGCTTCCAGGCAGCTTGGATAAGAAGTTAGGCTTGTTTTTTCCTTGCACTAGGACCTCATTTGTTTATTTTATTTCATATGATAGAATGACAAATATTGCTCCCTATCATATAATTGATCAGACTGTGATCCTCTGTCTGCCTGCTCATCCCTGTGTCCGAGGCTATTCGTTTATTTAAAAAGGCCCAGTCTATTTCATTGTTTTATATCATCGCACTATTGTTAATATGAGAGGGTGATTTTAATACAAAGTGGTTACCAATGCATGAATGATTCAGACCCGCACTCTGCAGAAGAGCCTTCATTAGGCTGTACAATATCGCCCTTGCAGTTAATGAACTGCAATAAACTTGATCTTCTGTGCTTTGATTACCCTCTATTAAACATTTTCCATTTTATTAAGCCTTGTCATGTAGTGCATTATATTTTAAAACTTGCCCAACATTGACAACAAACTTGAAGACATCTGTCCTCTACATGAGACTGCCCTGTGCTGTTTTTTTCATGTTGCCCGGAGAACATTTTCCATCAGATTTAATTAAGTTTGTTTGCACTGAATACACTGAGTGCTCGCACAGGGTTGACTACCTTGCAAGTTATTATTTTTTCCTCCCAGAGTTTACCTCTTGCTTTTGTGTGGCATTATACTTCCATTTGCTGCTATGGCAACAATACTGATCCACATCGATAACATCAAACAATCCCTTGGCTATTGTCGCTGTAGAGGAAAAGATGCACAGACATCTGTTACATTCAGGCAAACTGAACTCTTATTTACTTTGAACACATGTCTATTAAACACGCACACACACACACACACACGCAGACACACACACACACACATACACACACACACACACAAAATCTTACATTAAAATTGCTTCACAAATCAACAATCGATCAAATGAAAAACATATATAAGAATAAGAATGTAAGTAATCAAAGGCATGCAAAATATCTTTATAAAATCATGAAAACAAAAATGGCATTGCACAAAACAACAATATATAATATGTCATCGTGATAAATAAAAGGGGTTAAAAAAGTATATTTATAGGTTTACGTTTATTGCAAATGAATATGGTGAGCCTTAACCTCTAAACATAAGCATATCATTGTCAAAATGTGCATGTTGGCATACTGATATTAATATTTTAGTCAAAATACCACTGTGCCTATTAAGGCTCATTTATACTCCCTTTACCTATGAAAAGAGATACAAATGTAACTGTCACTGCCGTCGTGCTTCCACGCGTTGATGTTGGCATAGATACAGTGAGTAAATGTGTCTAGAGGGTGGGCGGGGTCAAAAGTTTTACACAACAGATGAGGGGACGCTGGGTGAGGCCTTAATAATGCACTTTTTAATGGAGGCTTTGTAAACAGTGGGGGAGTCTGTTAGTTTTGGATTTTGTTTTGCTTTTGTTTTTTCCTCTTTTGTCTTTTTCTTTCTTGTTGTTATCTTTTTTTTCTTGTTTTGTTAAATAAATGATTAATTTATGATTCATCAATTAAATGTTGGTTGCTTTTGTACAATGTGTTAGAACAACATGCACAAGTTACCACAAGTACTGTGCAGGTTCACACATTTATTTATACTACTATTATATACTACTATTTGTGTTGAGCTGACGCATGTTTATGTTTCTCTAAAAAAAAAGAAATACTAAATAAACTATTTTAAAAAATGCTTAGTGACATGTGGACAGAGAGTTCATTTTACTATATTATCATTCTGTTATGTTCTACCATTTTAAAAATGCCCATGTTGTCTCCTATGATCATATCTTGTTATCTCCAGTGCTACTGCTCCATTTCGTACGGATCTGTCGGCTTTCAGAAAACATGCACAAATGCAGATGAAATAAATGCTGACAGAGTGCTGACAGAAAGCTCAGTCGGTGTCTGTGTTTGACAATGAGCATAAATGAGCCCTAATGTTGTCTAGTTTAGTTTATTTGCACAAAGTTTATAATAAAATATTACGCAGTAAAATTACAAAGTGAAGTTAACTGTGCAGGAGAGGAAATAGGCCCAGTGGGCTTATACAAAATTCTCCTCTTCAAATCAACAAGTCATTAAAACTTAGTAAATCAAAAAGCCGAACAAAAAAAAAACAACATTAAAAAAAGAAATCAATACAAAACAACATCAATTACATTAAAAACAATCAAAAAAGAAAAAAGGGAATGAAATTAAAAGAAGAAAATGTACTATTTTTTTCAAACAGAACAGGAAAAACAGCCCTTTTTTTGGACTTAGGAGTTACCACACATTGTTCAAAGGTGCTCAGACCTTCTGCTAACCCAGCCACATCAGATAATACCTGAATTAGCCTTTTTTTTGTTGTGTTGTGTATTTGTAGCATTTTGGTATCAGGTTAAACCAGATACAGACAAACAGTGTTTAGCTCTTATTGTCACAGTCTGCTGTGTCTTGATGCCTTCGGGCTCTTGGGGAAAACTGGACTGAATATCCTCAATAATTTCATTTCAGTCAGTTTATTATTAAGAGGATTGTGCTTCCAGGTTTTGGAGTTTTCTCTCCTCTCCTGTGTTTCTGTGCTGCTCCCCCTCATATGTCCATCTACACACCTGCCCTGCCTCAGCCTCGTCAGTCCTGCCCTGCTGCAGAGTTTGTCACAGCCAATCAGCTCGCTGCATCATGTTCTTCCGCCGAATCACCTCATTCCCTTCACCAGAGCTTCTCTGCCCTTTTCACCACCTGCACTTCATCCCCTCTTCAGACCAACTGGTATTCAGGTTTTCGGTTCAATCTTTGTTTGAGTTGTGACAGTCTCCTGCATCTGGGTCCACCTGCTCCACACCACAGGACACCTATACATTTAGCTAAACAAAATACATTTGTGATAATACTGGATGTTATTTTAGTATAATAGTCAGCAGGGGCACATTTGCAGCTGTTCTGTCATCTGTTTGTTGGCATGTCTGTAACTCGTATTTCAAACTTCGAATTAGAAGTTGGAGGAAGACACCTTGAACCATCATAATTAAGGTTTTAGTGACGTGAACGCGGCATTAATACAAGCTGCTAGCATGGCTGTGGACTGTTTATTTCTGCTTTGTCACCAGCGCTGTTTCACTGGCTGAACTGGTAAAATTGCTCAGTGCTGGCTCGAGCCATTTGTTTCCTGTGGGTAGAACAAAGACTCTGAACCTTGTGGCACCAAACAAGCATAAAGCTTAATTGGATTTTTACACATCACTGAAGTGCTCAAAGTTCTAAATATTAATTATTTTTCAAACAAGAAGAGGCATCTAAATTTCTAGAGGATAAAAAAACAATATTTACAAAAAAAAAGTCTGCTTTTCTTCAGCAGAAATGTAACATGTTGCATTAATTTTAACAATTAGAATTAAAGAGCTGAGCTCTCTCCATTGACTCTGTGGCCCACTGTCAGTGTCTAGTTATATGTACACAAATATTCCTCTATTATTTCAAATATTACAGTGTTCTGAATTTGATGTGGATCATGACTTTCTGTATAAATATTTCACATAAGGCCATTCTCCAAATTTAGCATTTTCCGATTAAGACGTGGGATATGGCGGTATTATTCAGGTTGTATTGTTATATTTGGATATGTATACAGCTAATTTGGAATATGCATCTCAGTTGAAGTTTTTAACCGCAGTCTACATGCAATACACGTCATTAATACATTGCACGCAAACCATCTTGCTAACAGTTTGCGTGCTGGGGTAAAAATGTATGCAGGTAAGCCCACATTTCTGGTCAGAAGAGGAAACACACCTGCTTCTAAATATACTAAAAACGTGGATATCAACAGGGTTTTTTGTATGCACAAATATTAGGACACCAGCCTTTTCAGGAGAATGGCTGAAAGAATGTAAAGGGGGAAACTGTGTTTTTAAGGCCCAACAAGTCTGTTACCGTTTAAAAAAATTCATTTTGATGCAAAAAAGCAAAAATAAAAAATAGCTCCAGCTGTTTGATGTTATAAACAACATGTTGGGACATTTTAGCTGGAGTATGCAGGCCCGCATGTAAACAGGAGTAAAAGTGGAATGTTTATTTTCATTCGTCACATAAACATCTTAGCATATTGTCTTTTTTTGGAATAAGGGCAAAAACTGGACTATTTTGCACATGTGGAGGTACTCAGTGACTTACTCTACCAATCATTGAACTGGCTTGTTGAGCCCACGATGCACCAAAGTCCTGTAACAGTTCTGCACTTGAGTGGCAGCTTAGAAATGAATTCCTCTATCTGCTGCTGTGATCACTACAGTGATCTACACTCTAGTGTGAAGGTAGATGTGAAAACCAACACTTCAAAAATATGGAAATGAGTTAAATTTATTGTCAGTGGACTAAATGCTGCTGCCTGATCAGCCATTATTCTGTCTGTCGACTCATTGTTAAGTGGTGGTGCATGAGGGGAAACAAACAGTAAACAGTTCTTCCTAGTGAGTATGTGTTTGTTTGTGTGCTTTTGAAGAAGTGTGTGTGAGACACAACCCTTTATCATGCACATACACGAGCACTCGGTGAAACAAAGTGCTGTGGGTGAGCTTACAAGTTTGAGGATAAAGTGCGTCTGTAGCTTCTCTGGCTGGAAGTTAATTTGCATTCTCAGTTCAGGTTCGTGAATGCTACAATTTGTTGACATTTTAAGGTATTCTACACATCACATTGTTATTCTCCATCAGCATTAATGACTCACAACTATATACACATACTACAGTACATATAGCTCTTTATGTTTATCTGTTAGAGGTCCAATGTGTAGGATTTAGGGGGAAATATTGGTAGAAATTTAATATAAATGTTTTCTTTATTTTATAATCACCTGCCAATAAGCACTGTTGTGTTTTCGTTACCTCAAATTGAGCTGTTTATGTCTTCATATGGAGTGGGTCCTTGTTTATAGAAATTACCATGTTGCATTACCATGTTTGTATAGTACCCCAGAAAGGACAAACCAAACACTGGCTCCATTTGTAATTTTGCATCGACCACCGCAGTTAGAATGTGCTTTTGTAGCGTAATCCCGCCATGTGCTTTTGTTGATATCCCAGCATAGAAGAAAGCATAGAAGAAACACTTATTTGTAACATGAGACTGTTTTATTTGGTGTTTTTACCCGTTTTAATCTTTGGGTCTGTTGTTTTGGAGAGGAAGAGGCCTCTGTGGAAAATTTGGCTTGTGGTATAAAAAAAAGTACTAAATCCCCTTGAATCTAACACACTGCACCCTTAATGCTTTTAGGTGGTTCATCTGGAAATATGGTAAAATTTAAAAAAAGCAGGTTCCGGGTTTGCTTGGGTGTGATAAACTATTTTTACCTTTTTTTTTGGTTATTTCGTAGCACATGTGGGATGGTGTTTTTCTGCTAGTGCAAATCCTCTGAGACCTTGCTTGGCGTTCGCTTTGTGCAGGCAGTATACAGTATTGTTGTACACTCAGGGGTTGAAATGCAACATCTGTCAGTCATGTTCATTTGCCTTGGGTGAGCACATTCTTATCTGGATCTGTGGTGGTTGAACTAAAAAACACCTAAAAGCAGAGTGCTAATTAGCATAGCTGACTTAATGATGAACGTCTATTTGGTTGTGGGTTTTTTTCTCTCTTCCTCCTGGCAGATTTAGACTTGATCTTCAGCATATGTCTGCTTGCTTTGATGGATAAAAATCCTGCCTCAGCTTTTTCTAAGCAACTTTGGAATCTCTCCACTGCGCTCCTGAAGCTTTATCAACTCCCACACGCACACGCACACACACACACACACACACACACTCACACACACACACACTGTGTCACTTTAATTTTTCCACCTGCTTTCAGTTGCTGTTACTTTGTGCGTGTACCTTCAGGGCCGGTTTACATCAAACACTCACAACTAGACAGTTTTAAAGTGGAAACCACTTGCAAAAAAAAAAAAAAAACAAATGCTCCCATTAGTGATCTCAAACTTTATGAAACTAGCAAATTTAAGTCAAAGCAACAGAACGGTAATAACAAAATACAAAAAAAGGAACTTGATGTGTCAAACAACGGTTTCTACGATGTCCTAAAGACCTTCACACACAAAGATTTGTATGATATTTGTATATCTTACAAATTACTGCCCCACAATGAAGTGAGATACCTAAAGTATAGTTACCGTGGTTAGGTTTAAGAACATAAATATGGTGAGAACGTACCTTAAGATAAATCAGAGTTCATGCTGTTTTGAACACTGGTCTCTTGGGGAATGTCTTTTGGGACCTATCCACCACCCCAACCACCCCGGACTGCTTCCTATGTTACCCCCATCAGCACACTGGTCACAAGATCACAGCCTTCTCAAAAACGTAGGTTATACACAAAGCACTTGCTCAATGTTATATGGGGTATGTATGAATTTTCATGTGTTTTTTTTATGCCTCTGCACTGGCAATAGCCATGGCCAGAGGCACTATGTTTTTGCGTTATATATCCCATTTTCTGAAACGCAATACCTCAAGTACGCCTAAAGGACAATTCTTCAACTTCGGCAGATTTTGGTCGTCATAGATCAAAGGTCATGGTCACTGGAACCTTGCATCCATCTCATTATCATGAATCCTGAACACCTTTAGAAAATTTCTTCAAATTTGGCACAAATGTTAACTTGGACTCAGAAATTAACTGATTTGATTCAGGTGGTCAAGGCCATTGTTACCTCCCATGTATTTTGTCCATAACTCAAGAATTCGAATGTAATTGTGACAAAATTGATCCAATAGTTCAAAAGTAAACTTCACTGTGGCATCATAATGTTCTATTGACGGGAGGGGAGACATTTGATCAGATTCTGATTTGGTGAACCAATCTCGGGTGTCCACCTTGAAACTGCTGATTGTATAGATCTTCTGTGCTGGGAAGATGTGTGTGAAGCATCCATGTTTTAAATTGTAAGTGCAACTTTACTTGTGCGCAGACACATACAACCACAAGATGATAATTCTAGTTTGTAGGAAAACATAGAAAACAGTGCACAAGTACAGTCTGACTGTGTTGATATTGGTGGTTGGATGTTGCATATTCGATGCAGTATTTAGATGTAATTAACAAATAACCATGGCAGTGACATCACATTGTGCCCTGTCATATGAAATGTGCTATATAAATAAACTTGACTCTTCTTTCTTCTTCTCACAATTTATTAATGTCTGTTTGAGGTCATTTTCAAAGAAAAGCATCCGATCCCATTTGAGTGTGTTCCTCGTGCTCCTCAGGGTCACTTTGTCTTACTCTCTTTTGGTTGACCTTCTTCCATTCCTGTCCCTGTCCTCCCCTTCTCGTCCTCTATAATATCTTCCAGCTCATCATTCACCCCTTTATTGATCTTCCTCTCAACAGCTGCAGCTGTATCCTGGTAAAGTGATCATGATGAAAATAGCAACATATAAAATTTGAGAGCAGTTTTTTTTTTCCAATATCCTGCCCAAAGATGGTGAAAGGGGATTGGAAGGACAGGAATTTGAGTAAAAGTGGGATTTTTCTAGCTGCCTCAGTGCTTTAGATGGCAAATATGTCAATTATTTTGCTATTGTGTTCTGTCATGTTGTTTTATTTTCCTTCTGCTATAAACCAATGTGAGTCCACAACTGAAGATACAATCCTCTAATGTCCACCATCAGCTGCAGGAAAAAAATTGGTTTGAATAAGCATATCTTCTACAGGTTATTTTCAGTTGATGTCCTTGTATTTACTATGAAAACCTGCATTTTTACTTCTGCTAAGGTTTTAAGTGCTGTTGTGCATTTGTCTGTCTGTTTGTCAGAAGGACTGCAGAAAAACTACTGGTCTGATTTTCATGAACCTTGGTGTAAGTGTGTAGCATTGGCCAAGACAATACTTATTAAATTTTGAAGATCTGAATCACAGGGCTGAAATGACAATACTATCAAAATAGCATTTGGAGAGGGATGACCAGTGGGTGAGTGTTATGCTTCTGCAATGATGCCATCCGGACCCACAGTGACAGCATGGTGTTATCAGCGTTAACCATCGTATTGGTGCCATTTGACGTTTGTGGAGGTCTGTGCTACACTAGTTACCTATTCATTTTAGTCTGAGATAATTACTTCAAATAATTTTAAATTATCCTTTTAAAGTCTATATCAAATCATATGATAAAATTCATTATACAAGTCATGTTTTAAGCAAGTTACATGAGTAAAATGTCAGGATCTCAGTCTCCCTTTTTTTCCCTCTTTTTTCTCACCCTTTGAGTTCGTATGTTCCTGACTCTTGTGTGTGTTTGTTGTCTGGAGCTGGGCAGAGCCTTAAGGTCTCCTGCTGCCACTCAAGCCCTCACATCTGCTGCTCATCTGTAATTAAGCCCTCTACACTGTCTCTGCTGGACAAAGCAGTTGCTTGATGGTCCGTTTACCTGTTGTATTCTGTGCGCTGCAGCTTTGAAACATTCGAAAATTGTGAGAATTTTCATTACGCACCTTCTCTTTGGTTCTATTTTTTCTGTGTTCAGTTCTTCAGAACCCAGCCTCTTGTTTTTCTGTCGTGGACCTGTTCAGTTGGACCCAATCACCCTGCTGGATAAGACAATAAGAATGTAAGAGGCAGCACACTCAGAGACTGAAAAGTGAAGCCAGTGCAGATGTGCCAAAAACTGCAGTTCACTGACTTTCCACTTGAGGCTGTCTCCAAAACAGAGTTAATCTCCATAGCGCACAAGTTAAAGCTTGATCAACCTCAGCTGGGTCGCCTGAGCGAGGGTATCTGATGTTTGACTTAAAACACCTGATGACCTTAAGAAACATAACTTATGATGTGTCGTAGCGTAGCATCAGAAAAATGTTCATAACAACAACATCAATACAAACTGAATAAAGACAGCATTTTTCAGCAAGCTATTTTAGCACATTCTCATCCCAAGACATCACAGTGGACAGTCAGTGGTCCGTCAGTGGACCTCCGTATATACAGGCATCCTCCTGCATCTGAAGTTGATTTTCCAAGATGCCCCGACCAATGCCGGGATGTCAGCAAAAGCATATGGTTAGGATTAGGCAACAAAAGCATGTAGTTATGTTTCAGCAACCATAGCACATAGCAACCACATGGCTGGCTATTTGTATGTCTGTATCTGCGCACATGTGTGCAAACAGAGGAGAAAAAGTTGGAGTGGACGCATTCAGAGCTGAGCATGATATGCGTCCCAGAAAAATGTCAGTACTTAATTATTGGAGTGAAACTTAAGGCACTGCCATCTATCGACATTCAACTGTACTGTAACTTTTTAGAAAACAACACACTGCAGGACATAACTGTGTTGACTGACCATGAGGTAGAGAACAGTACTTTTTTGTTGCTATTTACACCTTTATGGGACAGTTTGACTGTAAAGAGGTTCACAAAAACAGTACCGAGAGGGGTGTATGACAGGAAGCAAAGGTCCCTGAGCTGGAAAGGAGCCAGCAACATTGCAGCTATGTGTCATGCACTCTAAACCACCCTGATACCAAGGTGCCCCAGCACAGTCTGAATAGATTTGTGATGGGGGAAGACACATTCACTGCTGTATTTTTAAGGTCCTTACGGGGGCTTTACATCCCCCAGCATGATATACATTTAGCTGATATTGCAGCCCATTCTAATTCCAAAGTCATCAAATACTGCCACTTTTGCAGTGCTTTGGGCATAAGATCCTGGCCCCACAAGACACTTTTTGTGTCTGAAAGATATAGCCCTAGACGATGTCAGCTGAGAACATGGCCAGACAGAACAGTTAGCAGTGTTTTTATATGCCAGCGGATGGCCAGACGCCACCCGCCACAGCAATATGATACACTGACAGGCAGCATCACTTGAGAACGTGGCCAGATTGAACCTGTCACATCCACATGTTATATGGCTGGACAGTGTGAGGTTGTAACATAGTATAAGGAATGCAAAGGTCCCTATATGGCGGGCAAGAGGGGCAGTGAATGGATCCAACAAACCTCGGATTTTCAAACTGGAGTCCAGTGTTCACTTCTCCTCTGATGTTTTTTTCTACATCTAACCATGTGCCTCATTTTGCCTAATCCTAACCATCTGTGCCAGCATGTGCTTTTGTTGAAATCCCAGCACTGGTTGCTGTGTGCTTTTGTTGCTTAAACATAACCACATGCAGCATAATCCCACCACGTGCTTGTGTTGACATCATGGTAGCGGCATCCTGCTACGTAAATACCTGACGCAGAAGGATACCTGGAGTGTAATATGTAGACTCAGAGGTACCCTGCATACAGTGATATGTGACGACTTGAGATGTTTGATACGGTGATTTAATTTACTGCTTGAAGATGTAATACTCCCCGACTATATGTGATGCAGAGCATTATATGAAAATTAAACATAGTAATTGTAACTACCAAAAATTTCATTCTTGAATCACTTTTTATTTTGTAATTTTAAAGTCTTTCCAAGGTCACATGTATCGTGACTTGAACTTGCATCCACACAGTGACTCAGCTGTATTTTTTACTCTCACTGTTGAAAATACACCACGATCTCCTGCTATTTTGAGTAAGATGTGACCTCAAGTTTCTGGCTCGTAGTCATCTGTGTGAGAGGAGTGTGTGGGTTGCTTTCACTCCCTGTAGGAGAAAATACATTCAGTGCCAACCCCTCACAGATGCCCTCTCTGCCTCCTACTCTTCATCATGACTACCATCTCGGGCATCTCTGAAAGCTTTACTGTCAGATGTGGACTCAGGGTTCACTGAAGGCTTCAGGGCATCTCCACTATAGAAATACAGAAAGCCTCGAAAAGCAGCTGGCCACATAATTCCTGCTGGGCAAACCTGTTGATATCAATCTGTACTTCAGAATAAGGTCTTCTCTTTCCATTTCTGGCTTTCACTGATAAGAGATAGGATATATATAAAAAAGGCGTCTTCTTTTTGTCTGTGGAGCAGTTCTGTGGTCACCTGCATTCACATGTGAATATGATAGTTGCTTCTGTACAGCACAGCATGCACTGCTCACATGTCACTGCCTTTACTCATTTAACTTCTGTGCCCTGGCTGACAAGATTGTAATCAAATGCGATTTAGAGGTGAGATTAGATGAGCAGAAATGTCCACATGAGTATGTGCGCTGTGACAGATTCCAGCTCCCCATGACTCTGAAATGGATAATCAGTTGACAGAATAGATAGATGAGAAGAAAACTGAATGCTTTTTAAGTTATTTCACAAGGGGACAGGACTTATTTAGAGGAGAGATGAGGGACCTGAGGCTTGAGCAGTTGGGGACCATACATCTTCACTAGCTACAAAAGTGGTCACTGATGCATGGGATCACATTACCAATATGTGAATTCAACAGGGCTGCAGATTCAGTTTGCAGATCCGACCCAGCAGAAATCTGATATCAAAAGGGGAATTCCATAGTTTACTGTCAAGATATTTGTGCATGAAGAGCTGAGATGCATTTGTGGAATAATAAGTACCCCAGTTGTCAGCATTATCGGATAAGTGTGTGGATATATAAAAAAGTTAAACCAAGTTTTCCACTTTAAACCAAGAAGTTTAAACCAAATACCCATTTGCACCAAATACGCATTTTGCCTCTGTTTGCAATTATTTACCATCACATTGTGGTTATTGCTTATAGGGCTCATTTATTGTTGCCTTCACACATGTAATTAGTTCAGTTGGTTGAAAAAAAAAAAAAACAATGGTACACTGTTGCCTTTTGATTCATTCATAAAAAGTTAGTGTGAACCCAAAGCAAAGCAGATTTAATAGCTGTAAGCAGGAAGTCGTACATTACTGCAGTTTGGTGACTGTCGTCCTGCATCGTCACCCTGTCTTTGTGGTTCATTCATCTCATATTTTATTATCTATTTTATATTTTATTTAAGAGTCTTTGAATAATTGATTATGGGCATTAAAAGTTGAGCCTGTAACTCAGGGTCATATGTCAAGAGTAATGATGAAAAAGTAGAAGCAGGATGATTATAAGACATCTTTATAAACTGCTGAAATACGTGTAGTATAAGACACAAAGTCAACAACCTCTGACTTCGCTGTTTTAGTTTCTTATATATCTGGGAGAAGTCCTACATATATGTGCTGCATACATGATACATGAACAATCCTGCGTAGTTGACTTTTCGCTAGACGGGCCACTGCAATCCTACTTAAGCAACTGTAACTAGGCACAGGAGGCCTGTCAAATTTTCAAAATCAAGGAAAATGCTGCAACAGTGTGCATATGGAACTTGCAAGTCCAATGGCAGATATCTCCAAAATTTTGAGTAATTTAATTTTTACTTTCCCAAACCCTAAAACACAACAGAAAAACTGTTATATGTATAGATTAAACAGTGTGGGAGAATGCATTTTCAGATAAATCCATTCAAATCAACAAAAAATGGCTTTGATTTTTCTAGTGACAGGCAAGGTGGGACCAATGTAAGATACACCCCCTAATCTAAATTTGGTCACTTTTGGCTCCAAAATGAAAGATATCCAAAATATTGAACTAAAAGCTACAAAATGTGAGTCCACAAACCAGTGAGTGACATCATTTGGTCATTTTTATACAGCTTATGTTTAAAATACTCCACCAACAAATATATTGTGAAAACGCATGTTGTAGTCCTTTCTCTCAACTTCTCTCTAATATTTCAATATTACATTTGCCTTCATTTCGTTTGGAGTATCTCTCACCGATACTGCTGAAAACACCATATTGACATTATGTGCAAAAACTCAAATACAGTAACAAGGGGCTCAGGACTTATCAAAGGCTCAATTAGGCCTATACAGTTCAAATCACTTGTAAACTGTTTGACAGGTCCCAATAATAGTTGGAATTAATGAAAGTTATGTTTTTTGAGTTAATGCTAGGTCCATGCTCCTACTATTTGGTTGGAGTTTGGTTCTTAGTTTGACAACACATTTTTCAGGCAGTCTTAGGTTTAGTTGTTGGCCCTGAGTTTGATTAACACCCTAAACAGACTGAACCAAACAGGCAAGTAATTGCACCAGAGTTTATTTGGACTGAAGAAAAAAAGTTGGAGTAAAAGTAACACTATACTGAGATTCCTTCACTTAGAAAAGTGACTTTGTCTTCTCCTGCTGGTTGGGATTTTTTATTATATGTCTGATTCAAAACAAATATAAATTCTAAATCCTTTCTGGTGAGATAGAGATAATTTAGTAGCAATGTGCATATCCTGGAACAACCATGGTAAACCTCATTTAAACTATTTTCCAACCTCCCGATTTCTACATGAAACCCCAAAGTGGTTCTCAGGAGATGTCACACGAGCACTTAAAGTTGGATTTTGACATTGTTGTTGACAGAAATGGCAGCTTGGCTATGTTTATCGTTTCTGGTTGTCAATCAAATGCCATCACAAAGGGTTAATTGGATGAGACAGCTCCTCTCAGAGAAGTGTAGTCAGCACGAGCGGAGAAGATGCTTTGAAGACTGTGACCTTGTCAGCAGCCGCAGCAAGTGAGGAATGATGGACTGCTGTGACATGCGAGACCCTCAGGATCCTCACAGCTCAAGTCAACTCGCTATTCAGAAATATTGTGCATGCCCTTGTTTTGCACACAGCCCAGTGTGCCTCGTGGATGTTACTTGGCTCGAGTGTGTGTGTGGTGAGTGTGTGTGTGTGTGTGTGTGTGTGTGTGTGTGTGGGTGTGTGTGTGCTCTTTTGTGTTTCTGTACAAGCGTCTAGCCTGCAGAGGAGGCTGATCTGATCCTTGAGAATATCCTCTGTGACAGCACATCACCACTAGCCTCTCTCTCGTCTGACATCCCCCTCTCATTACTGCACTGCAACTCTTCGTTGTGTTTTGTCCAAGTCCCTGTCTTAAAGGGGATGATGTGACAACCCATGAGCTCTGCAAATTTAGAGGCTTACTAAAGGAAGAGATGGCAAAATTCAGTGAATGGACAAAAAGAGCGGAAAAACAACCAAAGTAAAAAGGCTGTTATGAGTTTGTATTCCTTTTTTCATTGACTGTTAGTTGGAGATCACTTTCATCCTATGATGAAATTGTTGCCTGAAGGTAGCAATGATTTCCAGGATGCTAATTTTCCAAGAAGTGCGGGCTGAGTTGTCAATGATAATTGAACTGCAGCTTATTATAAATTCATAGCAAAGTGCATAAAATGCTCATTTGATATGTTCTGTGTAACTGTGTAAATTTGAGCAAAAGCCTCCCAAATGGATATGAAGGAAATGATTACTGACTTGAAATCATGTTGAGTAATTTGTGTTGCTGAGAGATTTTGGGCATCAGATGGTGATGTTAGATAAACCAACCCCAAAGTTCCCCAAAATAAATGCAATTCTAGGTCATATCAAACCCTGTTTTTAAACATAAGCATGACTCACCTTATCATTTCCGTGGCCATTCAATTGTCGGCTGCACTTTCAGCAACAATGTCTTCTAGAAATTATATTTATTCAACTAATTTGTTTTTCCAACAATTTGAGGGTAATTGCTGCCTGGAGTGTTCACCAGTAACATTTTTTATCAAAAAAGGAAGGTTAGGAAAGATTGCTGAAAAATGTAAGTAAACATTTTTTGCCTTGTGCCTCATGTCAGCATTGACTTTTCAATATTTAATTAAGGCCATGAATATGTTAATCATGCTTTGTCATATTTGTGGGAAAGCATATGTAATAGTTGTAAGCCAATGTTTTGCAGAAACATTTCCTACTGACATTTTGTAAAGTAACTATTATGTTGGTAATGTAACATATTTCAGTTGGCTTTACATTGTATTCCTTTGAAAAAAATCAACCCATGGATGTAAAGACTAAAGAAAATGATAATCGTTGGCTCAACGAGAGAGAACGAAATGGTGATGTGGTGGAGTGTGTTTGTGTGTTTGTGTGTGCATGTGTGTGTAAATTTAGCTGAAGCGAATACTTGTGTGTGTGGCTCAACCTTGCCCTCGATCAAGCAGACACACCTGCAGCTCACATCCACAGAGCAGAGGAGAAAGATAGCTGGTCGCTACGATTTTAAACCTCAACCTCAACCTCATGCTGCTGTTGGCTGGAGGCTGCACACCCCGACACAAAGGTTGACACCCAGAGATGTTCTGAATAAAATTTTTTTAAAAAAGAAAATGAAAAGAAAATAAGGAAATACAGGCGGAGGACATGTTCTCTGCAGATTCATCGGCACACACGGAGAGGGGGTCATAAGTGCTGATTGAGACAGATTCTTTTTTAAGCTAAATTCTGCTTCATATGCCTTTAACTTTCCGCACTGATTAATCTGCCAATCAAAACATTTTTCTGCACATTTTTATATTGTCCCTGTTACTCTATTGGAAAGCTGGATAATATGTGAAATGTAGAGCTTCTGCACGCAGTGAATAGTGCATGATTGCTGGTGTTAGTAAAAAAATTCTTAACACATTTGTATTCAGTCTGCATATTTTGAACAATGGCGATCGAATAAACAAATTTATACCCTCAACAATCACTCATGGTATAATCTGTGCTGTCCTCAAATCAAAATAATTGTAACTCAAACAGCACAACACCAAACAATTGTTCTCTTGAAATGAGTTTGATTACGTACAGGTGTGCATGATGAGCTGCTGCAGAGCAAATCCCTCTTCCACACAGCACTGATTGGATTAAGGCTTATTTGTTGGGAGGGGGCTACCAGGGGCATGTTTAATCTGAAATTGGTGTGAACTGTTTTGGTATGGTTTCTGGGTAGAGTGAAATGTTTCTTCAAAATGATGTGCAACCAAGAGGTAACCTCCAAAGGCAGAAAAATGTAGCCAGTAAGTGCCAAAAACTGCAGTTCAATGAATAGCCACTTGAGGCTGGCTCCAAGAGCGAGTCAATCCCCATACACCCCCATGTTAAAATGCCTAACTTTACAGCAGAAATAAACATATTTACAGCCTGGTACTAAAAACTGTTCAGGTTTCTCAGCTAATTTAAAAAATAATAACATCTGTACAGGGAGTTTATTTTTTTTAGAATTCATCTTTTTATATTTTTAATAAGGCCTAAAGTTATGTTACAGGTGTGCCTCGCTGTGTTCAAGACATTGCCAAAGTCTGTGAGTCAGATTCACCACTTGCTCCTCCCCATCTTCACCCTCACTTCTGCTCACTTTGCCAAGATGTGGATGACCGAAATACTGAGCTAAAAGCTTTTAAGTGAGTCCAAGTCCAAATGAGTCCAAAAGCCAATAATCAGCCTGTTCTCACTCCAAAGTTGTCAGATAATGCCGCTTGGTCTGGGAATTCGTTGCACACACAAACACCAAAAGCTACCTTTTGCTGCAATATGATACGCCAGTGGATGATGTTTGGTTATAAATGGCCAGACAGCACCTTTTCTGGCAGTATAATAAGCCGTCGGTTGGCCGGTCAGTCAGACTGCACCTGTTGCTGTGGTATGATTCACCTGCCGGCTGAGTCAGTCTATAATGTGGCTGGACAGAACCTGTCACGGCAGTTTGAAATGCTGCCAGTAACGATAAATATAAGGAGCTGAAAGCCCCTATAGGACTGGCGGGATTGCTGTGGGTGAATCCAACAAACACAGGACTTTCATCCGGGAGCCAGCTGTTCAGTACCTATATGAATGACGAGTCAATCGATTTTCCCTAAATCTAACCATGTACATGTGTTGCAGGAGGGAATAAACGTAATTTTTTTTACGATTTTACTGATGTCTTGAACCAGACGCAGGAGGATACGGTGTAATATGTAGACTTGAATGGCACTGTCCAAGCAGCGATATTTGATGAGTTTGGATGAGAATGTGTTGTCAAAGTAGCTATGTCCATTATCTTTTACTGTCTATGTGTGAAACTGTGTTTGAGGAAAGTTTTCTTTCATTTTGTTTGTGTTTTACATTTATCAAATGCCAATAAAGCCCCTTCGAATTAGATTAAATTAAACCTTACTGACAGCATGCTTGCGTAACACAACAGGGTGTTCAACACATCAGTTTTCAATTAAATAAATGTTTTGTTGGGGCTGAATTCTTTGAAAGGTTTGCATTTATATACTATACATTTAAAAAAGAATACTCACCACTAATGAAAATGTCAGTCAGCTGCCACTGTGTGATTAACAAGATATAATTTAAAAGAACATTTCAATAAGGGCATTTTAAATATTTTTTTCTTTGTCTTGATAATAAAATTTGAAGCCTGAAAGGATCATAAGAAATCAGTGGTGAGCACTACAACCATCACTGCTGCTGGAGTTAAAATTTCAGCTGATGCTTGCACTATTTCTGCATACCCTTAGTAAAAATGGTTGAGGGGATTGTTTGGTGTATTTCATATGAAGACCATTATTTTACTTTTGGCATCATGTGAAATGATGTAGAGGTATGCATGAGGCAGATGCATTGTCTCCTTAACTGAGACGCTAATGGCTCAGTGTACAAGTGGCTGACTTGTGCTGAGATCAGGCTATTTGGGAACAC
This sequence comes from Plectropomus leopardus, assembly GCF_026936395.1. Taxonomy (NCBI): domain Eukaryota; kingdom Metazoa; phylum Chordata; class Actinopteri; order Perciformes; family Serranidae; genus Plectropomus; species Plectropomus leopardus. Next base: position 7,121,282 of record NC_142176.1, on the reverse strand, counting down.
CTCTCTCTGATAATGGTTAGCTCTGTGTCCATTGAATTAAACAGTTTTCGGTTTAATCATGAGCAGCAATTAAAGCAGCAGAGTTCTCCCTCTTTATTATTTCTAAGCGAGCGCATCATTCTGCTGGGCTGTACAATGCGGTTTGCTGCTCAGTCAGGTCTCCCTGCGGCGATGTCGGCTCTCCTTTATGAATAGCTTAACAGCCACTGTAGATCACAGTGAAACCAATTACTGAGGTGAGTCAAAGGGAGCTGAGATCGAGCTCGCATGAATTCAGATCAGGAGACCTCAAGCTTGTAGCTGGTGTTATATCACTGAGATATTCCAAACAGATCAGAGGCATTTCGGATAATCCTGATTAAACAGAGGTCCAAAATTACGCTTAGATCCTTTGATCACAGCAGGCGGTATTGTTGTTTTCACCGCAGCACTCTGTGATGATGAGAAGGATCATAAACCAATTCAATCCCTGACAGACGTGTAATGGCAGACATAAAATATTCAGAAGTCCCACCTTAAAGTTTGATAACTTGGTTTCACTTCTGTTGTCTGCTCGCTTTGTCAAGTAGCAGCTGACAAGTAACTTCAAAGGCCAAATGGATATTACACACAGTACTGTTGAAAACCTAAGAGACCGGAAGTCCTTGTTTGTTATTGAACTCGATTCAACAAGACATGAATATTCTGATCAGGAAGTGCCCGCAACAGAGAGCGCAGGACACAATTTTTTTTTTTTTTTCCTGTCATAGCAGGAACAGCACAGGTGGAACTAATGATGCACCATTAAGCATCCCAGTAAGCCATGCCAGTTAGTCAGCATGCATAATACTAGAAGTCTGGGATCCAGCACAACCAAATTTAATTACACCTTAGACTATTGTGTGTAGTGACTAGTCCGGTTTGCAGTAAGGATTGTATGCCAGAGAGCTATCACAGCACTAAATACAGCCCTCATCTAATCATCCAAGACCCACCAAGCTGCTCTTCAATAGACGCCCAAACCCAAAAATCAAAGTCCCAAAGGAACATTGTTGAGTTTGTTATGCCATCTCACACTGGTGGGTCTTCAGATTTTCCCAGAATAAATTATACATAATGTTTGTGCAAGATGTTTTTTTTTCCCACCAAGCTTTACAGTTATGATGAGTTCTGATGTTTTTAAAGCAAATATTTAAACATTTTAATGTGGAATATTTTTAAAATGTAGTTGTCAGTTGGTCTGGAGCAGTAGTGTAGTTTCAGCCTGTTCACGTTCCGAACTTGTAAGATATGTCTGCTCTGTCAAAGCTTTTGATGTACAAGTGTGCCGCCAAAAGACACTTACCACGTCCAACCAGAACTCAGCTGGACGGCGTCAGATGAGAACACACTTGGAATTGGTGGCGTTGTTATTATACGCTGGTGGCCAACCGGATGACACTGGGCACAGTAACAACAAAATGTAGAGAGCATTAGAGCGCCTACAGGGTGGGCAGGGGGCGGTGGATGGGTCTAAGAAACCCTGGACTTTCATGTGGAAGTCGGAATATGATTTTTTTTCCCGCACACCTTACCATGTGGCTTCCTCCCCTAATCCTAACCATCTGTGCCAGCATTTGCATGTTTTGACATCCTGGAATTGATTGTCAAGTGCTATTGTTGTTTAAATATAACCACCATGTATGTGTCTGTGTTGACATCATGCTAGCAGCATACCAAAATATAAAGAGCAGACACAGAAACAGAAGCATGCCTTGAGCTTAATACGTAGATTTGGAAGTCGATTTGGGATGAGAATGTATTGGTTTTTACTGGTGCCATTTTAAACTGACAACACTAAGCCAGGTTATAAACTTGTGCTTTCCAACAGAGTATCATACTGCCACCAAAGGTGCTTTTTTGTCTGACGCCAATGTCACTAACCAAGCAGAGGTATCTGACGAGATGGGAATAAGAAGAAGCTGTTGTAATATAAGCAATGGTTAGTTTGTAATTTGTGTAGCCTCACCTAGTTGTAAATCTTGTATTTTCTTCATTTTTCAAGGCGGGAAAAGCAGACATTATGTCAAGGATAGAAATGCCTTTGATATGCAGTGTTAACGGACAATTTCTCTGCCTATTTCTGTTTTGTAAGAAGCATGTGTGGGTGAAGAACGCAGTGGGGGACTGTTTGAGTGAGACCACTGCACTTCCATTACACACCGCAGTGCCTGGGTTAAATAAAGGGTGATACCACGTCTTATTCGTCTCACAGCCAGATCCTTTCAAGAGTTCTTACTGTGATCAGTTAATGAGGCTTGTGAGGTTAGAATCTCCTCCATGCCCACAGTCTTTATCACTTCTGTTGCACAAAACAAGCCATGACTAACACACATGGCTCCTGTAGGATGAAGCATGCATGTGATGTTTATGGTTCTGCAATGTTTTACACTGAAAATCCATGATGTAATGCTACCTGGTATTAATTCTGTTAGCTGCTACAAATCTAAGAGCAAAAAAAATTGGACAAACATAGAGTATGTGCTAAAGAAGGAATGAGAGCTCTGAAAAAAAGAGACTGCTGCTTTTTAGAGGTGTGTGGGTTTACAGAGAGAAAAATATGGAAGCAGTATGGCAGCAGGGCATTTTGCATTTGAAATTCAGTCCAAGCACTGCACAAGAAAGCTGACCACCTGTGCTTTAATTCAAAACCAGACATCCAAATTAACATAATAGTGCCATAGAGCAATATGCACATGTTTGTTATTTCGGGTGTGCGTCTGCCTTTCACATTATTTGCATTCAGCAACAAGCTTTAAGTGTGATTTTTTTCTCCCATTTGCTCTGTAATTGTTGAACCACTGTTCACTCTCTGGAGAGCTCAAGGTAACCTTTTGTTAACATGGAGTTAGTTGCAGAATCTGGTTTTCTGTAATAATCTCACTGGCTCAAGTTGTAAATTGGCATGTAGCAAGTCACACAGACAAACAAATGTGAGGCCAGCTGCTTCTCTCCTCTCTGCTTTGTTCTGAGTCATGTCTAATCAACTGAAGTGAGGACAGGTGGACTCCAGTCAAGTTGATGGGACAGCTCATGTGGCTGCACCTTGATGTGGGTGATTCCTCAACTTTCAGAATTTTTGTGCTCCTGTCAGAAATAAGAAAAAAATCACACATCTTATTTTTTATTTTGCCACACTAACTTGACTCCAAAATGAAGTAAAAATTAAATGATATATCAGTCATTATTTTTATAATATAAAAATGCTATTTTTGTGTGTTTTTACACCATGTCTTTTATCCCTGAGTCAGATTTTGGACATTCAACCCTGCTTAAATTTGAATTTAATAATGGTCTACTATTAACTTCAAATACAAATGTTGTCTAAGTATTTTGCACCAAATTTTTCTAATAAAACATCTATGTTGTAAGCAAATCTTTTTTTATTCAAATACAAAGAACACCTGCTCCTTGGGGTTAGTGTCATTTCCACCACACTCTACAAAATGTAATATTTAATTTAAAAAAAAGGTAAACACAGCATAGTCATGTGACAGGATAGCACATGACTATAGTTTGTTGAGGGAACTGATCAAGAAGAAATCAAGACATAAAACAAGAATACTTTCATTGGCTGTTTTTGCCAAAGAGCTCATATTTCCTGAGAAATTACAAAAAGAGCACCAATTTATTTTTGTGTATTTTGGCTATATTTAATGCCAACACTTAAGCTGACATTAGCTGGATAATTAGATTTGTTGTTTTTTTTAATCATAATATCCACAACAGTCATATCCATCATTTTGTTTTTTTGACAAGGAAAGGTAAATTTATTTATATGCAAATTTCATACCCAAGGCAACCCAAAGTTCTTTTTCAGATTAGTAAGGTCTAGTCAAGTCTAGTTCATTATAGCCCAATCACAAAGCATGCCCCAAAGGGCAGCACCAGTAATAATTTCAATTTCAATTTCAATTTTAATTTCAACATTAAAGCCCAATATCACAAATCACAATTTGCCTCAGCAGGTTATGACATCCCAACTCAATACAATTTTATTAAAATAAATACATTTCTCTAGATAGGTTCTATTTTCTAATAGATTCCAGATCATGATAGACTAATGTTTTGTATTCCTTAGATTACTTTGTAGAATATGTACCACTAGTAGGAACAAAAACTCTTCCTCAGATCAGAAGCTGAAAATTAAGAAGGATGTGACCATGCAGCAGACATTGGAATTTAACATTTGCAGCAATGTTTCCTTGTTTGTTTGTGTACTGTATTTATTCAGAATGTTCTCATGAGGTACTTGTCATTCAGAAACCTTCTTTATGTTATTTTAGATAAGTCCTTGCAAAAACATCCCTATGAATTATGTTACTTCACTTGCCATCACGGACAGTTTGAGAACTATAAATCAGCTACAAAATAAATTATATAAACAAGGCTTTTACTCAAGGTGTGTTTAAGCAGCGGCTATGTAAAGTAGTGCACAGCTGTGCAGTGCTGCTATCGTGACTACTGCAGCACAGGTGCTGTGGTGATGGTGGTGCACTGTGTATTTAGTCTCACAATTTATTAATCCACTTTTGCAAACATTTGAAAAAAATAGTTAGATAGCACCACCTGTATAAAGATCATAATATTGACCAGGGAGCTCAATTTCAGCCACAGATTTTCTCTCAAAATTTGACCTCTGAGAGCAGTTACTATTTCTGACTTTTGAACTTTTTGCTGGAGAGAGGATTCTCAGCATGGCATAAAGACTAAAGGCCACTCTGCACTGGGCCAGTTTTGGCTTTCTCAGATGGAATTTGACAACCGTGACGACCGTTGAGATCTTCAAACCAACCAACTGGAATACGGCATGAGATGATGTAGAACTGACTGTCTGTTGCAACAGTGTCAGGGCTCATACATTTGTACATAAAGATGCTCCACTGACATATACTATATACCTATCACTGTTTTTAAGGGAACATTGCTTTGGAAAAATGTGGGTTTTTTTGCTGAATTTTCAAACCATAACAGCAGTGGAGAAAGATGATGTAAGTTGATCCATTCGTGACATCAATTCACCAGGTATTCATTGCACAGTCTGACATACTGCAAAATTGATATTGGTAAGTCTGACACAGATTGTAGCTATTATATTTTATAGACTCAGCTTGCATAGCACCATCTGAGTCCCAACGATGGTTTGAGACATACTGGGCGGCAGCAGTTTCTGATAACTTTCACAGTATAAAGAGCAGCAAAGTCCGAATGAGGCAGGTATGAGGGGAGGTGTGGATTAGTCAAATACCTCTTTTCCTGGAGCCCAGTTCTCACCCCAAGTTGTCACATGTTGTGCTTTGCAGTGGACTTCAGCGTCTACATATTACCATCTGGGTGTCATGCTGCTGTGCCAGGAGCACACCAGCCCTCCACCAACATATAATAACTTAACAAAAACAAACTTGTTATATCATGTAAGCTTATTTTTCTTTAGCCTTTGAGACTTTTAGCAGATATGATTTTGAGGATTTGAGCTATTATTCACTGGCGCTTGTGCTAACTGGTTGACTAGCATCAAAACAATCTTTTTAGTTTCTCTTTTTGAATGATGGTTATGAACTTCCACCATTTGCTGGTATGGAGGGCTTTGTCTTTTAGAACTCTGGGTGCTTGCTTGCTGTTCGCTGCAGTGTGTTCATAGGCAACTTTTTGGCCAAGACACAAGCAACATTAGTCAGCAGTCAGGTGTGTATGGGCCTAAGTTTTATTTTGAAAAAGACCGTATGCATTCAGAGCAGACACTGTACATTTTCTATGACAACAAAGGTGTGTTTACAAAAAACGCTGCATGTCAAGTGAAGTCAAGTCAATTTTATTTATAGAACCCATTATCACAAAACATGGTTTGCCTCAGAGGGCTTTACAGTGTACGACATCCCTCTGCCCTTAGACCCTCACATGACCCAAGGAAAAACTCCCGAAAAAGAACCCCTGTAACGGGGGAAAAAAAGAGGAAGAAACCTCAGGAAGAGCGGTAGAGGATGATGAGGCATCCCTCTTCCAGGACGGACAGACGTGCAATAGATGTCGTAAATAACAAATGAAATACAATCATGGCAAAAAGGAAAGAGAAAGAGAGAGGGGGAGAGAGTCACAGCAATAATAGAAACAGATGCATGTCATATTACAATAGCGATAGGTGTGAAATTATTAATTGCACTCTATGATGATGTTGAGGGTGATGATAAGAGTCTCATGTGTATATTGATAGGGAGGTGTCCAAAGGCAAGATCACAGCATGTAACAAGCCTAAATTGACATACGTCCCTGAAAGTCCAAAAGGGGTACCTAGCACGTTAGACTACATGCAGGGCTGAAATGAGTTTGGAGTGACAATGTGTTGCCTTGCACTGCGTGGCATGCAATGAACCTGTAAGACTGCTGTTTTCACACACCGGAGGACACATGTTAAAAGGCTTTGGATATTGTTGGCCTCTCCTGAACATGAGGATCAAGAAATCTCAGTAATGAGAAAAGCCTTCACACCTGGATGACTGCAGATCCTTTGTTTCTGTCTTTTTCATCACGTGTCTTTGCTGCACTGATCACATAAATCCCACCACTTCTTTTTCACAACTACTGTATGTGTTGCGCAGCAAAAAGGAAATACAGCAAAAGAGATAAAATTATTGTATTTTCATTCAATATGAGTTTGTTGGATAATTTTCTTTCTGTGACTTTCCTCCAGTACACATGGAAACATTTGTTAACATTAATGTTAAAATGTGGAAGTTGCCCACTTTTTTTTTCTTTTTAATGTTTATTTTAAAGGGACACAGCATATTAATGAAGATCCGTATAAAATACAAATGTAAATAACCATTCATACAGAGGACAAATGTGCAGTAACAGTAGCAATTTAAACTGTATGGTGCATGGTATAAAGTGCATCGTGCAAAGTGCCTTGGGTGAATGGGATGTCAGTCAAGCACAGTATGCAAATGCCCACACAGTTCTAGCTTGAGGTCTAATCAGCCAAAATAAGTGAAAACACCTGTGTGGGGGGAATTTGAGTGTTGAGGGCCTTAAATCCCCAGCAGCAGCAGCAGCGGTAGCTTTGTTGGGCACTCCATTTAACACAGTTGGCAGCGTTTGCAGCTGGGAACCTGGCAAGAGTTCATGTCTTTCTAGCTGGACAAGCAACTGCTGGGGCGTATCATGAACCATTTGCGTCCATCCCTTAGTGAAGGCCATATCATCAATAACTGTGCTAAGGAAGAGTTAGTTAACAAGCTACTCTACATTTGGCCATGAGCATCGGAGGTGTGAGGAATTGATTACATGCCATATTACGTGGCTGCAAATGGTCTTAAAGGAACGGTGTGTGGGATTAAGTGGAAACTAGCGGTGAGGATTGCAGGCTGTCAACAGCTGAAACTCCCTGTATTTGCAAAGTGTGAACTCCCAGTTAGGATTCCTCCAGTGCTCATTGTTCAGGAGGTTGTTATTCCAAGAGTTATTTCTCTAATGCTGTAAGATGTGTTGCAGCACAATATTTGCTAATGTGTGCTCACATTTTTCTCTAATAACAGTTCCAGACGCTCAGAAGATTTTAACCCAGAGACGAATTTTCTACGGAGGTCTCTTCACTCTGTGATTAAAACCAGAAAAAAAAAAAGCAAATTTTGTTTCATTGTTTTTTCTGTTGCTCTTATTATGGAGGGACTGCTTGTTATGGGGGCAGACTCAAAAACTTGAATGCCCCTACAAAGAGACAGTATTTGGTCAGTCTGTTTGGGGCTACTTTAGAGTTGTTACTTTAGTGTTGCTGTGTGGCAGACTCCTTGAACGACTTCCATAGACTTTGGTAATACCGCAGACCAAAGATGACGCCTATTGATTCCAACTGAGTTGTTTGCCTGGTGCACATGCCAGAACCATTTTCTAACTTCCAGATTTACAGTATGCGGTATGTGGCCCACTGAATATCTGCAGTAGAGTTTCCCAGCTGGCACCGCCCACGATGTCCCACTCGGCTAATAGACTTTATATTGTGATGACGTCACAGATTTTAAAACTGTTTTTCTCAGCTTGAGCAAAGTCTTATTAAGCTAAAACCACCATGGCTAAAAAGTGCAGAATATAAGGAGTCTTACTTGACCTTTTTTGAAGTCCAAGGTGTCTAGCCAACAGTTTTACAACTGTGAATTTAACAATGGTGGTCAATAGTGAAAATTTTCTTCAGGCCGCAGATGATTTTTTGCTGCAATACTGAGTGGCCACTGGGAAAATTTTTCTGACTTTCTAGAGGTCTATGAAGATATAAACGGCTTCTTCTGAGGTAACAAAAACATAATTCTTTCAGGGGACTATACATTAAAGAAAACATATGTCATATAATATTAAATGTCTGCCAATATATCACCCTAAATACTGCACACTGGACCTTTCAGTCATTGACAAATCTTTAAAAACCTTACACTTTATTGTAAGTAAAGTGTGAGGTTATTGGAGACAACCGCCCTGTATTAGAACCAGTTTCTGGTCATTATCTTTGAGGCAAAACGATAACTGATAACTAACGACAAAAATGAATTTCATCCAAGTTTTTTTTTTTTTTTTTTTATAAAGGATGCCAGCAACACTGCCTTCATCACCTGTCAGTGTTTAAGTCTGCTGTAAATTATGTTTTAGTTTTTATTCTGTTGTTGACTCCCTCTTCAAGCATCATTTCACAACAGTGAATGCAGGTTTTTTAAAAAAGTGAATCAATCCAAGGGGATTTAAAGGGTTGCAAAGTGGTAATAGCAATGGATTAAGAGGGTCTCAGTAGAGATTTGAGTTGATATTGAGTTGCATTGCCAGCACTGCAAAGCAATTTTTGACAGGTGCTCTAGAGGAATACAGTGATAGGACTGAAAATACATCGATATTGAATTTTCATGAGGGCCTTCAGAGCAGCGCAATTACTATGCCTGTTTTTCAGTTGTGGCACAATTGCTCTGGGAATAGTTTTACTCAGTGCCTGAAAAGGCTCAACTGCAGCGGTTAGCTGACCCTGTAATAAAATATTAAGCCAAAGCAATAACTGCCTAATCTTTGTAAAATTCAAATTAAATGTTTTGTTTGGAATAAAAAAGACACAGCAGATGACTTGTGGTTAATTTATTTCAATTATTTGCCAAAAAAGGGTAATTCTTGACCTTAATATGCATATTGAATTGTGAGAACAATTGGGATGCAATTGGGATGCTATGGCATCTAGTTTATAAATCATTTTAGTAAAAATACACCAAATAAAAATGTTTTTACCTTGATGTAAAGATGTATGAATAATTGCAAAATGTAAAGTTGACTGAATAAATGTGAAAAATAATAATAACAAATGTACAACACTTTCCCATCCCAAGCTGTCACATATTGCCACTTTGCAGTGGACTTCTGCATCTACATATTAAACTCTAGCTGTCCTTCTGCATCCGTTCTTTACATTCTCGGATGCCGCAACTGTGATGTCGAGACAATCACATGATGGGAATATGTTGGACTTCTTTATTTTTAGGCAACAAAAACACAACTAATGCTGGGACATCAAAACAAGCACACATGCTGGCAGGGATGGTTAGATTTAGGGAAAGGAGGCACATAGTAAGGTGTAGAAAAAAACAATCACATTTAGAGGGGATGTGAACACTGACCTCTCATGTAAAAGTCCAGAGTTTGTTGGACCCCTCCAGCTCAACCTATAAGCATCCTTGCACTTTTTATATTATGCTGTTACCGGCATAGTTTTAGCCTGACACCTCCCATTCACGGACATAGCAGGTGTCACCCGCTGACGTATAATTAACACCCCAACTGGTTCTGTCCACTCACATTCTAATCTGACGACATTCTGCAGCATAATATAAGGACGCAGAAGGTTGCTTTTGGTATCAGGATCTCAAGCCAAAAGAACTGTCAAAGCATCACTATTTGACAACTTCAGAATGAAAACGGACTGAAATGTTTTGCCAAATGTTTATCTTATAAGAGAGAAGAAACGGACTTATCACCTTTTGCCTATTGCTGCTTGCACTTTTAATGTAGTAGTAGTAGTAGTAGTAATAGTAGTTGTAGTAGTAGTAAATGTAAAGACAGAAGTTACCACTTGCTTGTAAAATTAAACTCAAGGCTCAAACTGTAAAAGTTCTGACACAATTCACAAAAAGCTTTGAAAGTTAGATGATTATTCATTCCTGGAGGGGGTTTAAATTTTTATTTAGCCCTCCATAACTGCAGATGTCCTCACACTGAAAGGTTTCATGCTATATTTTCAGATAGCCAGGAAAAAAACATTTTGAGTCTGATACCTTGGGCACTCTCCACAGCCTATGGAAAACTTATCATTAATTTATCTGGAGAAACGGTCGATGGAAATGGAGTATTTGTGCTCTACATTTAATATGTATATAGGTTTCCTCTTGGCCAGTGTCTAGTCTTGTGTTAAATGTGCTCTACATGCATGAAGTGAAGGTGCTCTACATGCATGCAGTAGAAGTGTTCACATTAAATTTGCATAACTTTAGGTGCATACATTTTTTGTAGGCAGAGAGAGGTGTCCCTCTCAGCAGATGCTCTCTCAGGAGAGCTGCTTTGATCCATCAGGCACACCGGCTTTCTCACCGGTCAACTCACCTGCCTATTCACAGAATCAAATGTTCTTGTTTATGAAATATAAATGACAGCCAACAGTTTTGATGAAGAAATCTGCACTGCGTGTGACCGCATGCATTAGGGAACTGAGCTGCTTTGGGTTCAACGAAAACAAGTAAAAATTTGAATTTTAGTACTTTGTTATGCTGCAAATGGAGAGGGTCACCAAAATGCCATCAAAACTTTGCTCCCCCAACAGGCTGACAGCCTTCCAGTGGATACAATTGTTGTAGTGTTACAACACACCATGCAACACATTTTGTGGAGGATAGTACCTGACAAGTTGCACATTTCTCAATTGTAATGGGTAAACTAAACCCACAACACAACAAGAGTATGAATTAGTAGGTATGGAATCCTTTGTTTCCTTCTCCTCCATCGATTTGGATGTCCATATTCCCAAAAATGTCAAACACACTTGCAAATTGAATGTGCATGGTTCTCGTTAAGAAGCTTTTTTTCATGTTTGTTGGTAGTGGTTTGACACATTCCCAACTCAGCTCGTCACATGTTGATGCTTTGCAGTGGACCTCCACGTCTACATTTTACATTTTAGGTGTCCTTCTGCGCCTGCTCTTTACATTCCAGGATGTTGCTAAGGTGACGTCAACAAGTGCACATGCTGGAATGACGCTTAAGGTGGGTATGTTTAGACAACACAAGCACATGCTGGCACAGATAGTTAGATTTAGGAGAAGGGGGCACACGGTAAGGTGTAGAAAAAAAAACAACACATCATATTCAGACGGAAAGTGAACTCCCGCATGAAAGCCTGGCTTTGTTAAACCCATCCACCACCCCTCCTGCCCACCCTATAGGGACCTTTGCACTCAGCAGCGTTTCATTCTGATGTCGTTCTCTGGCATTTCATGCCAACGCCATGGGTTCTGTCCGGCACCATTCTCAACTGATGCAGCCCGTCCTCGTATCAGGCTGGCGTGGCAGGTTCTGTCAGACAGTTTGCCAGCGTAAAATGACAATGCAACCATTCCTGTCATGCCGTGTTCTTACCTGATGCTGTCCAGGGGCGTATCATTAGCACGCAAAAGATCAAAAGATTCCTTTTGACATCAGGGTTTTATGCCAAAAGCACTGTCAAAGTGGTGGTAGTTAACGAGTTTGAAATGTGGGCTGAGTGGTTGAACAAGTATCACCATGTTCAGGTCCTGTAGTTAAGCCTTACTAATGGATCTTTACCCACAGTCCAATATGCATTAATGCAAACAATCACTTAAGACGTAGGTGTGTGGTTAGTAAAAAGTAATCCACATCTCCCAGCCAATTAGAATTTACAGTTGCCATTGTATAAGTAGGAGATATCCTCCTTCTGTCATTACTGCCACTAAACACACTCACCCTCTTTTGTTTGGATGTCAGTAATCCAGTTGAATAGGGATGAAGCAAGCCAGCAAGCTGGTTAGACAATAGCCCATGAATTAATACTGTCGAGGAGCGCTAAGTCCACTTCAGATACTATACAGGCCAGTTCTGTTTATACAACACTTTCAAAATTAAACTGCCTAGTGTCGGGCTGCACAAAGCACATCACACACGAAGCTCTTACTGGCTGGAATAAAATTACAACACCCCCTAATCAATTCTTCATTCAACAAAAAGTCCTGGGCCTTGGTTCATAATTTATTTTTAGAAAGACATCAGGGAACAGTTGTGCTTAATTGGTAGCACTCAGAGAGAGGTCCTAAAACTGTATACCCTCAAGTTTGTTTTCATGTGTGATTTTTACGCTTACACTCTCATACACAGCACAGTAGATATCTCACTTCTGCAAATTGCAGTGTAAATTATTCGTATTAACTTGGGTGTGTGTGAATTTGCTGGAAATTAAAACTATGAACTACAATTAATGAAAGACACTGAATAAAAGAAGAACATATGAACTTGGCTATTAAACTAGTCCCTCCGACCAGACATTTGGGATGTTCTTTTGGGCGTGCATCTCTACCCCTCGGAAATTGCATTTCTTGGGATAGCTAAGGAATGGCCCGTCTCACTCTTCCTCCGATTGGCTTATCTTGATGATCTTACCCTAACCAATCACACTCGCACAAGAGGGGCGTGGGGTACCTTTGCTATGCTATTTGTAAATTTACCTATCCCACGGCCTCGCAAAGCATTGACTTTTTGGTATTGGAACAATATATCCACGACAATGCACTGAGCCAATAGTAAACAGACAAGAAGCTGTGTGTGGCCAAACAGTGGTAAAAACCAAAATTGTAGCGCATGTTCCAAATGCACTGTAAATGTCCAAATAATGCTACTAAAACCCGAATAACTCCATCATATCCCACGTCTTCATTGGATAATGCTAGACTTAGATAAGGGCCTAATTTGCAATGTGCAAACAGAATTTACTGTTTACATGACAAAGAAATTGTCATGGTTCCTGCATTCTCCTCCTCCCCTTCACTGCTAGTATTTTTCCATTCACCTCTCTACCTGCCAGCCACGCCCACTGCTGCAGCCTGCTCTCTCCCACAGCTGCAGCTCATCATCAATCAGTCCAGTATTTAAGACACTCCAACACGTTCACTCACTGCCAGATTGTTCCTCTGCGATTATGCATGACTCTCCAGCGTTTCTCTGCCTGATTTCCTGTTGCCGACCCTGCCTGTTCTCGACCAGCTCTCTTCGTCTGCTTCCCTGTGTACCTACCTGCCTTCTGTCCCCGACCACGATGTTCCGACTCGGGCGTTCCGAAATCTGACGGCTCCTCTGGCAAAGACCTCACCGCCGACTCACGACGATCCTCCTGCCTGCCCCCTCAACGGTACCGTGATTATTTCGGACTGTATTCGGCTATGGATCCTCTGCCTGTCCCCGACCACCATTCAAGCGTAATCCCGACAAATTCCCGCGTGTTGTCGGCTCGTCGAGCTACGGGGTTTCCTGCTCTCCAGCCACAGGAGGTTCCTGCTTCTGTGTTCGCCCGTGGGATACCCAGAGACATTGTTTGGGTTAAACACCTGAAGAACTAACTGAATATCTGTGAGCTGATTTTCATTTATGTTGGTATAAATAAGTTATTACTAACTCAACTTGAGTTTTAGTACTGCATCTGGGTTCATACACACCCCGTTTCAGTACAATCTGGCCAAACATGGACCCAGCAGACTCCAACACTCTCCAGTCTCGTTTAGCCCGTGTTGAGGGAATGCTCCAGCAACACGAGGCTCAGCTTCTCCAACGCGGGCTGAGGCTCGTCTTTCCGCCTCGGCGTTGGAGCAAGCTTTAACCCTGCTGGCGAACCAGGTTCAACAGATGGCTACCACGTTGACCCAGCACGCCACCCCTGGTTCGATTCCTGTTCAGACGGCTCCCAACCCGGTGCCACCTCCCAACAAGACCAACCCACGGGTTGGGACAACGCCACGCATTGGAGATCCAGAGGGCTGCAATCCGCTTTTGACTTAACTGCTCCATTCTGTTTGCTCTGCAGCCGCATCGCTCGCCACTGAGGGAGCCAAAGTGGCCTTCGCTGTTAATCATCTCACTGGCGGCACCGACTATGGGGAACAGCAGAATGGGAGAGGTACACCAGCCTGTTTTCGTTTCAAGCTTCGCTGATGAACTACGGAGGGTGTTCGTCCCGTGCCTTTTGGGTCCGGACGCCACCGGGACTGTCGAATCAGTGACAGGGAGGTCGGACAGTCGCTGATTTCGCTATTGACTTTCAACACAGGCTCTTCAGAGTGACTGGAATTCCTGCAGCCAGTGACGCTTTTCTTAATGGGCTAGCGCCAGACATCAAAGACGAACTGGTTTCGCTCGACCTCCCCCATTCGCTTGACGGTCTCATTGAACTTACCACGAGACTGGACAGGCGGATTCAGGCGAGGAGGAGGGAGCAGCGCCTGGAGGAGGTTCTCACCGCTTCCTGTTCACCAGCCGGGACTTTCCACCCACCACTGCGCTCCAGCTGACCAACCAGGGTGGGACGCCAGCCAATGCAGGTGGGCTTACCAGGTTGACCACAGAGGAGCGTGAAAGACCCAGCGTCGGGGGACGGCTCTGTCTCTACTGTGGGCAAGCTGGACACTTCGTCTCCTGTTGTCCAGAAAAAAGGACAGGCTCAGCAGTAGAGAGGGGCATCCTGCTGAGCCGTTCCCAGAACTCTGCCCCCCAGTCTCCGTCCCTTGTTCCATGTGCAGCTCCTGTTGGGTGAGAGACCGCACACCCTCGCCACTTTCATAGACTCTGGGCGGATGTTAATCTGATTGACGAGGAACTGGCTGGCCAGCTGGGCCTAAGACTAGTCCCACTACCACGAACCGCCCCAGCGAACGCTCTGGATGGTCACCTCCTGGGAACTGTAACTCATCAGACCGCTCCCTGCCTCCATGCTCCTGTCCGAGAACACTATGAGACCATCCAGTTCCGTCCTGAGGTCTCCTGAGCTGCCATGGATCCTTGGATACCCTTGGCTCCGTCGTCACAATCCCCACATTGACTGGTCCACCGGCTCGATTGTGGCGTGGAGTTCTCCCTGTCAACAGACCTGTCTGCAGTGGCACAAGCCTCCCACGCCGGCCAACCACTCCGCGCCACCCCAGATCTCCTCAGGGTGCCCACAGAGTATCAATGACCACGGTGAGGTGTTCAACAAGGCCAGGGCTACCTCCCTGCGCCCACCGATCCTACGATTGTGCCATTGACCTTCTTCCTGGAGCGGCTCCTCCTAAGGGTCGGCTCTACTCTCTATCCGCACCAGAGAGAGAGGCCATGGACACCTACATCAGAGACTCCTTGGCTAGCGGTATCATCCGACCATCTCGTCCTTCTGCCGGGCCGGGTTCTTCTTTGTGGGGGAAGAAGGACGGTTCCCGCGGCCCTACATTGACTATATAGGGGTTGAACGAGATCACTGTGAAGAATTGCGCACTCCCTCTCATAAGCGTCAGCATTCGAGCTACTACAGGGGGCAACCATCTTCACCAAACTCGATCTGCGTAACGCCTACCACTTGGTCCGCATCCGTGAGGGGGATGAGTGGAAGACGGCCTTCAATACCCCCACTGGACACTATGAGTATTTGGTGATGCCTTTCGGGCTCACCAATGCACCCTGCAGTCTTCCAGTCCCCTAATTAACGACGGCGTTCTCAGAGACTATCTCAACAAGTTCGTGTTTGTCTATCTGACGACATTCTGATATTTTCCGGTCCAGACAAGAACACGTCCATCATGTACAGACTGTTTTGCAGCTCCTCCTCAAAAACTCCCTGTTTGTAAAGGCGGAGAAATGTGACTTCCACGCGTCCTCTGTCTCCTTCCTTGGCTACATCATCGGTCACAATAGTATGGAGATGGATCCTGCTAAGGTCTCTGCCGTTGCCTCATGGCCTGTTCCAGATTCCCGCAAGCAGCTACAAAGATTCCTCGGGTTCGCCAACTTCTACAGAAGATTCATCCGGGGTATAGCACGGTGGCAGCCCCTCTCACAGCACTTACCTCCTCCAAGATTCGATTCCGCTGGTCTCCTGAAGCAGACGACGCCTTCCAACACCTCAAGGGGTGCTTCAGTTCTGCTCCCATTCTCCTCATCCCCGATCCTGACGGGCAGTTCGTGGTGGAGGTTGACGCCTCGGATGTCGGGGTGGGAGCAGTCCTCTCACAACGCTCGAGTGAGGATGGGAAGCTGCATCCATGCGCTTTCTTCTCCCGACGACTGTCACCAGCAGAGCGCAACTACGACATCGGCAACCGTGAGCTCCTGGCGGTCAAGTTGGCGCTGGAGGAGTGGCGACACTGGCTGGAGGGTGCCAGGGTACCATTTCTCGTATGGACTGATCATAAGAATCTGAGTACATCCGAACTGCTAAGAGACTCAACTCTCGCCAGGCTCGTTGGCTCTCTTTTTGCTCGATTCTCTTCACCCTCTCCCACTGCCAGGTTCCGTAGAACGTCAAACCCGACGCCCTGTCCCGCCAGTTCCTGGAGGAGGAGGAGGACCCGCCTCTCCCAGACAGCATTCTTCCTGCCTCCCGACTCCTGGCATCCCTCACCTGGGAGATCGAAGAACGCATCCTGTCAGCCTTGGAACAGCAGCCTGGTCCCAGCTCCTGTCCTCAGAACCGCCTGTTCGTCCCAGAGGGAGTTCAGATCAGAGGTGCTACAGTGGGGCCACTCTTCCCGCCTTACCTGTCACCCTGGGATCACTGTAGGAGCTCCTGCAAAGACGGTTCTGGTGGCCCACATTGGCCGACGACACCAAAGACTTTGTTAATTCCTGTCCTGTCTGCAATCAGTGCAAAACCCCTCGCCGAGCTCCTGCTGGTCATCTGCACCCACTTCCTGTTCCTCATCGCCCATGGTCCCACATCGCCCTGGACTTCGTCACCGGTCTGCCACTGTCGGGAGGCAACACCACAATCCTGACAGTGGTAGACCGGTTCAGCAAGATGGCACATTTTGTGCCCCTACCAAAGCTCCCTTCTGCCAAGGAGACAGCGGGTTGTTACTGCAACATGTTATCAGGGTTGCATGGCATCCCTTCTGATGTGGTCTCCGACCGGGGCCCCCAGTTCACCTCAGCGTTCTGAGGAGTTCTGCCCGTCTTCTGGGGCGTCCACCAGTCTGTCCTCCGGGTATCACCCCCAATCCAATGGTCAGACAGAGCGGATGAACCAAGAGATGGAGACGGCGCTGCGCTGCATGACATCTGCTCACCCTGCTTCCTGGTCATCGCAGCTCCTGTGGGTGGAGTTAAGCCCACCTTAACACCCTCCAGAGTTCCGCCACTGGGCTCTCTCCCTTCCAGTGTGCCTATGGTTACCAGCCTCCTCTGTTTCCCGCTCAAGAAAGGGAGACAGCCTACCCCTCAGTGGAAGACTTCATCCGTCGCTGCCGCCAGACCTGGACCCGGGCAAGAGCCACGCTGCTACGGACTGCAGGTCGCTACGCCTCGGCGGCTAATCGGCGCCGTTCCCAGGCCCCTCCCTACCGGGTGGGTCAACAGGTTTGGTTGGCTACCAGAGATCTTCCGCTGAGGGTGGACTCCGCAAGCTGGCTCTAAGTTCATCGGTCCGTTCCCCGCTGAGAGAGGGTCGCCAACCTGTGGCGGTCCGGCCTGAAGCTGCCTCGTGCCATGAGGATACACCCCACATTCCATGTCTCCAAAATCAAGCGGGTCCGGGGAGAGCCCCTCTGCAGCCTGCCTCTCGCCGCCTCTCCTCCTCGGATCATCGAGGGAGCTCCAGCCACACGGTCGCGTCGGCTCTCGATCCAGGCGTCGCGGCAGGGTCTCCAGTACCTTGTTGACTGGGAGGGTATGGTCCGGAGGAGCGGTCCTGGGTTCCGGCTCAGGGGTCTTGGACCACCAGCTCATCGAGGAATTCCATCGCCTTTCATCCGGATGAGCCGTCCCGTGCTGCTCCTGGTCGTGGGTCGTCCGCCTCCTGCCCGCTTCTCCGGCCTCTCCTGTCCCTGGACCTTCTGGGTTGGGGTCCTGCTCCAGGGGTTCCGTGCCGCTGCCCGGTGAGGGTCCTCCTTCTGATGATGACGCATTTACGACGACGACTACGACGACGACGACGACGAGGTGGCTTCTGCCGGGTCCGAGGAGTTCTGACCCTCCTTCCGGGCCCCCTCCGCCCACCCGGCTTCTGTGACTTTGGGTTTGGGACGCCATGGGTCAGTCCCTTGGGGGTTCTGTCATGGTTCCTGCATTCTCCTCCTCCCCTTCACTGCTAGTATTTTTCCATTCACCTCTCTACCTGCCAGCCACGCCCACTGCTGCAGCCTGCTCTCTCCCACAGCTGCAGCTCATCATCAATCAGTCCAGTATTTAAGACACTCCAACACGTTCACTCACTGCCAGATTGTTCCTCTGCGATTATGCATGACTCTCAGCGCTTCTGCCTGATTTCCTGTTGCCGACCCTGCCTGTTCTCACCAGCTCTCTTCGCCTGCTTCCCTGTGTACCTACCTGCCTTCTGTCCCCGACCACGTGTTCCACCGGCGTTCGAAATCTGACGGCTCCTCTGGCAAAGACCTCACCGCTCGACCACGACGATCCTCCTGCCTGCCCCTCAACGGTACCGTGATTATTTCGGACTGTATTCCCGGCTATGGATCCTCTGCCTGTCCCCGACCACGATTCAGCGTAATCCCCGACAACATTCCCACACGTGTTGTCGGCTCGTCGAGCTACGGGGTTTCCTGCTCTCCAGCCACAGGAGGTTCCTGCTTCGTGTCTTCGCTTCGTGGGATACCCAGAGACATTGTTTGGGTTAAACACCTGAAGAACGAACTGAATATCTGTGAGCTGATTTTCATTTATGTTGGTATAAATAAAAGTTATTACCAACTCAACTTGAGTTTTGGCGTACTGCATCTGGGTTCATACACACCCCGTTTCAGAAATAGTCAAAGAAACAATGCAGTATTTTAGTGAGAGGGCTGGAATGAATACAGTACTTGCATGCTATATATTATTGTCCATCTGTTTCCAGTTTCCTTTACTGAGGGCAACCAGGAACACAGCCAAAGGAAGGTATAGCTAGAATTCAGTTTGAAACAGACTTCCAAAGTAATGTGCATTTGTTTTTTGAGCTATCCACACCACTCCTCTGAGCAGGCCAATTGCAGTGGTATAATATACATCAAATTTTGGTATGGTATGTTAATGTGGAGAGATAAAATGGTGTTCTTTATTCCTGCTGTTAGTTATAAGTTGTTTTGGTAGGTCTTTCTTTCAAAAATTGCAATTGAGGCAGGCATTTGTATTTGGCTGTAGCTCCATTCTCAGACTGTCAGTCATTGATCTCAAGCTGGTGGTTCGATCCCCCAAACTCCAACTCAGGAATTCACATTTCAAAGTTGTCTTAGCTCAAGGCTACGAATCCCAAATGGCTCCATATATATGTGTCTGTGAAAAACTGTCACTTATGACAAACTGTCTGCAAAATAGATGAAATGCATTTCTAACAGGAGCACTTATAATAATATGGTGTAAGAAGTGGTAATCATTAGATGCATACTGTTTGGTTTCTGCTGCTGATGAGAGAAATGAAAAGCTTTTTAACTTTAAAGCTTGGCAGTCTTGTTGAAGGTTGAAATGCAATTTATTAGAGCTTGGTGCCTGAGTGAGATGTTAAAACCGTGCAAACTTAACCTTACCTATAGGGCTGTATGGAAAGGTTTCCAATTAAGAACAGATTTCGAGTAGACAAGACCACAAGAGCCCTCAGCACTGCATTGCAGAACACAGCTTGGACAAAGGACTTTTTATAATAAGAGTTAGCTTGCATTTAGGATAAAACTACTGCTTGACTCACAAATGAAATGAAGTTGTGTTGTTTTTGATATATGGCTTATGCCCAAACATTGCAGACTGTATTGAAAACAACCAATTGTTTGTGTGTTTATTTTTGTCTGTCTTTTATCTTTCTATTACCACTGGTTGGATATTTGTTGTCTATTGAAGGTTGGAGTGGGAACAGCAATGTAAATATAGAGGGAGGGCAGTGTGAGAAAGGTGGGTGAGGAATGGCAACATAAAAGAGAGTAATTTGCAAGAATGAAGAAATGCATTTTCTATACTTATCATCATATTTTCCCAACTGTACACTTAATGAAAAATGTGAAACTTCACAAAAAATACTTTTCAAAAGTGAAGCTTTTTCCTCTCTGTGCAAGGTGAATGTTGGTGTCTCTCCCATCAGTAAAAGGACTGGCTCTTGGATGAGGTGAAGAAATGCCTTCTAGGCATGTTTGATGTGTTGGATTTCAATTAAGCTTCTCCTAGGCTTCCAGTCAATGAGCAGCCTCACTGGTGTGACTGCCTGAACTGACAAGCGATGCCTGGGAGCAGAATAACTGCAGAGTGGATGCAACAAACTGCATCAATAAGATGGCCTACTTAGCTGTTTTGACAATCAAGGCATCAGGTGAGGGAATCTCTAATGTGTAGTAAATACAGATGCACGATGTGCAAGCAAAACTTGAATGTCAACATGGTGAAGGTTGAAAGCTATGTTGAAAATAGTACCCTTAACTTACTGAATCTTGGGTTGATTAGTAATCAGGTGGAAGAAACAGGATCAGATGGCAAACTACATATAAAGTCCGGTGGTGTCCAAGACTGTTTATGGTATGTACAATAATATTCAACATTTACAGAACTGAGTTCTGCTTGTTCCCCACCATTTACAAGATACTCAGTCAATCTGTGTTTTCACTGTTATACTGCAGGGGGTGCTGCTACAGATGTTGTGCAATAGAACAACATATCCATGTCCAAAATAAATGAAGACAATTTGAAGGAAACAGGAATAGAGGACAACCAATTTGTACCAACTTGGTGACTTTCTTGCTATATTTAGCAACTTTTTTCAGACCTTCTCAGCGACTTTATTTTTAAAAAGCAACAAGGGACACATTTAGTGACTTATTCAGATCACAACAGAACAAGAGGGAAATATATTTAAATATAACACTAAATGACTTTCTTTGACACAAATGCAATTTTCTGGTGGCAGCATCCCATAGTGTCAGGAGTAGACACAGAAGGATACCTAGAACATAAAGTGTTTATATAGGACACCACTGCAAAGCGGCAATATGTGACAACTTGAGATGACAACGTTTTGGATATCCCACCCACAAGCCTGTCCGACCAACCATGAACAGCGCCACTAATCACAATGAAAACATTTAGCAAACACAGCCGTCAATCAAGGCCCCCATCCCCTTTTAACTTCATCAAATAATTAATTGAAACCAAACTTTAAAAAAATGGTGTGATTTGATATCCACATAAAAAGTATCAAGGCTTTTCTTTAATATTAAGAGGTAAGTAGGCGGGTTTCCATTCCAGATTTGTGCAACACTAAGCAATATTTTCAACATGTCAATAAAACACAACTGTGAGATGACTGCGTTTCTACTGAGTGATGTTATACAACTTCTCCTCTTGTGATAACATTCCAAGAAGCATGGCGATGGATGTTCAAAACATTAGCAGGTTTATTTCTATTGCAGCTGTCATCATCTAGCGAGCCTTATTTTCTTTGTTTCGTAAAAAACTTTAGAAGCTCTCAGTCGCTTCCTGTGTCCACACATACAGTGCCATGTTTTTTAGGATGTCATGTGACTCTTTGTTGTACATCATGTGACCCATAAAAATGTTTCAATTGCAGTTTTGCAAAGTATGGCTTTTTCGAATTGCCTGGAGTACCATGAGAGCTTAAAAGTATGTCTGAGAGAAATGGGAATTTTTTTGAATTTGACATGTTTCCATTGCAGGTATGTTGTATTCACAATTTCAGTTTGCACAATGTGAGGGTTAATGGAAACCCACAGTGTTTCAGTTGACTTACGGCATGACTAAAAATGATTTCCTTACTTTATCTTTGCTTTACCTTAAAAATACCACCAACATAAGGTCAACGGGGAGATGTGCTTTGAATGAATGATGAACTGAACTATGGCATATTTCAAGTATAAAATGTCCAAAAGTTAAGAACACACAGTGCACAGATACCCGCAAACACCTTGACCAGAGTAAACCATACGGTTCTTTAGAAAAATGTCATTCCTCTCAACCTTTGAGAAAATATTTTGTATCCTTGAATACTGAAAGCTGATTTACTCCATATATGGAGGTCAGTTGCCTTGAATGTATTGCTGTATGAATGTGTGCAGATGAATTAGAGGCTTTGCCATTTTTAATAAAAGAGAACCCTCCACTGCCAGGTGAGCTGCTGAGGAAGCTTTTAAGATGAATACAGTCACAGATCTTCATCCTTCTAAGCTTTCACAGATCTTTTACTGTCCAAAATGAGGGAACATCAGGAAAAACATATTGCCTATCCTCGATATTTTTAATGTCTTACACTAATACTAATGATAAAGAGCAGCTTCTACAGGTTAGTCATAGAATCCTGACTATAACGTCCAAAGAAAAACAGTGTTTCTTTCTCTACCTTTCTTCTGTTTGCCACCCTGCTGCTGTGCTCGATACAACACAGACTCATGTTTTTCTTTGCTGCTAATGGCCCATGTTTGCTGTGACCCATGTAAAGAGAGAACAAAAGAGGTCACACAGGAGCCTAGCCTTGAGACACACAGCAAATTGGGGTCTTTGTGTATAGCTGCCTTTAAATGCCTGCTTTGTACAATCAAGCTATTATACTGTTTCTGCCTTTTGGTGGCTATCTGTGGACAACCTTTTGCCTCCATTCCTGTTCCTCCAACACACAAACATACCTGACTGCACCCTTATCTGTCATTTCCAAATGCCCCAGTGATTACTCACTGTAATGTAAGGTAAATAGTCAGAAGAGAATGACCTCAGTAGATACATGAAACATTTTGCATTTTATTTTTCATCCATCTTGAATTGTTATTCTTAAATCTTTTGGTAAGGGGAAACCCTCACGCTATGCCAAAAGTCACTACAATGCCAAATACCACTGGTGTAATTAATCCTGTTTTCAGAAACATCATTTTTTGCAATTCACAACAGCCAGTACTGATATATTGTCCCATATTACTGCTTCTGCTTGTGTTTTTTTATTTATTTCATTCCAGGGCAATTTACAGTGCACTATACTGTATATAATGTACTATGTATTTCTCCCTGATTGAACCTTGGTCACAACTTGCATCAGTCACTTTGCAAAGAGTCTAGTTAAGGTTGTTTGTGTTCTGTGATCCCTTTTCTCTCCTGCAGCTCTGCCCAGGCAAGCTGCATCACCTAAAGAGGCGCACTGCTTGGCGAGCTGCACCTGGCCTGGGACAGAGCTCCTTAACAGCTCCTGTTCCATTGGCAGAGAAGAGAAGGGTTTTTTTAGGTTTTGTTTTTCAGGCTTTAATATTATCATTGTTATTTTGCACCATTAAAAATACACAGAATGACAAAAATTACACATTCTCCTGGGCAGCAAGAGGTAAAACCATAACAACACATAGGGATATTTGAAGCCTCCACCCTCCCATAAAAGGTTAGAATTTCACAATGTTTACATGAAACACAAAACTGAACACATAGCAATTAAAATGGCAACATACAAATTATGGCAAATAATTATAGAATATTTAAATGACAACAATGACAATAATAACAATAATATAAATAATAAAAAAAAAAATAATAACGTTGAATCATGTAAAATTTAGGGGAATTTCGTCTAGCTGTGAATTGTAGATCGCAACCAGCTCAAACTTCTCCCATAGCATTCCTTTGTTTATCTGGAATTATCCACAGAGGTATGTGCCTCTCCAAACAAAGGGCGCAATTAAAACAGCTATAAACACCGAATAAAGTTGTTTCATTTTCACGTTTCACGTCTGTGGACATGCAATGTGATAAATATGTCCAAGCCTTAAGTGTTTTGTTTTCAGATAACATGCACAAGCGTTGGTAATGGAAATAAAGAGCAACAGTATATACACTATGTAGATAAACTGCATATTATCTGCCATTATTGCAAAACAATGCTTGTATCAGTTAGTTACTGTGTCTGTAAGACTATGTAAAGCAAGGCAACTTTATTTGCATAAGGCTTTTAACAACAAGGCAATTCAAACTGACATAATACATTAAAATTCATGAGGGAATGATATACTGAGTGTATGAAAGAAAGAGGAGCTCAGAGGATTCACAAAGCCAACACTAAATATTTAGAAGGAATTGATACTTAAATAAAGATGGAGATGTGGGAACTAATAGAAGGAATCGCAATATACAAAGCGAACTAAACATACAAAATTGATACAGCAATAAAAGCGTAAAAAGCTTTAATTATAAGCCTAACACAGAGCGAAAAATACCCATTGTGGCAAGAGATGGTTGATGATTTTACCCTCTTAAATTACTTCTGTCTTCATTTTTAATGCAACCAACAGTCAGGCGAAGACAACACAAATACATCCTAAGAGTGAATGACATTAGTCTGCTGTCATTTGATTCAGGCGTATCAAATTACAAGAACCCAGCCTTGCATTAAACCAAACATCAACGGTTATAACGAACACAAAGGTGGGGCTTTATGATGAGTGTGTGATGAGTCATTGTGGACATAAAACTAGTAGTGCAACAGGCGAGATAAAGGTGTGTTAGATTTGAGGGTATTATTTAATTAGCTCTAATTGTCAGTGTGTGTATTTATGTGCGTCAGTGGAGTCTCATCTCTTGGAACATTCCCATACAATCTCTTAGGAAGCATTCGGTCGCTAAATAGACTGAAAGAAAGGATTACAGTTGATTCAGACAGGATTAATGATGTAATCTAAAGCCCACTCTCAGCATGAACTCTTCTGAGATCATGACCTGCATCGACCTTTTGCTTCCATTTTCTCTTTTATCCTGACTATTAAAAAAAAAGGGCAGAATATATTAACTCATGTTTTTTTTTTACTCTTTTCATTATTCTTGTCTTTAAAACATTTCAGTAGATCAGTTACATGCCCTGTGTTTACACAGATAAAATACTTTTTTTTTTCTGTGTTAACAATCTATTTAACAATTACATTTTTGAATAAAGTTGCAAAAAATTAACTTGCTTATGTTCATGTCTTTCGTTTTATTAAAAAAATTAAATAAATTATTATTCACTTACTGGATGGAAGCTTCAACTTGATGTGCTGTTTTAAATTTGTTAACAATGTGTTTGGCGTTCCGACTTGTTTCTGTAACTAACTGATTTGTCCATAAGATTAATATAGATAATACAATACAACACAAATATCCATATATAACTGGCTGAAGTAGTACAGAGAACAGCCAGTGTTTTATTGGGTGCTGTAAATCCTCAAGTGCCAAAATGAGTGTTGAAAACCGTTGTGAGCGTGAAGGATGTGCAGGTTGAAATTCATGAGTTGCAAACTGTTGACCTCAGTTCAACATTCACCAAAATAGTATATTTAGTGAACGTGCTCCTTTAGCAACCCATAAAACCATAAACAAGTGTATTTGTGCCTTAACCTAGCCACCTTATTATCCATGTGAAACAAACGTTTTAACACATTAACGACATAAGAACATATCTGTGGTTTGCAGAAATATAGAATGCCAACATTTATTTAAGTGATTCTGTTGCTTTTAGTGGGTTTATGTACAACAAACACTGCCTGGGCTTTTGATTCTCAGTAAGGTTGCAGCACATATGCCCTCAAGCAACCCTTTCATATTTTAGGAGACATTTTAGGAGTTTATTGTTAATATTAATGACATTGCTTAATACGAATTTAAACGATTATTATGGAATATTTCCAACATACTAAGGTGCCAGTGTTTACCTGTTGAACTTAAACCACTGGAATGATCTCCTCTGACTGGCGAGATTTGATGTAATTAGTTAACATTGCTTCTCATTACTTTGTAATGGTTTGTTGATCATTTGAAAAAGATACTAAGTCATTATTTTGAGAAATCTCATTATTTCAAGACACCAAGTCATTATTTTTGAGAAAACTTCTCATTATTTTGAGATACTAAGTCATTATTTTTTAGAGAGTTATTCATTATAATGACTTACAGGATCTGTTTTTCTTTTTTTTTTTTCCATCACATTGGTGGAAGTGTGCTTCCATTACAACCCATATATAATGTAAGCCTACTTATGAAATTATTCGGCTTCAAAACCCTCTAAAAAAACAACTTTATGTAACCTGCTGGGACATAACTTACTTCTATGATTAGGTCACTGTACATTAATTTTTGTTTCTGTCTCAAAAGTCCAACCAATTTTCATCAGAGCAATATCACAGTTCCCATAAGACATCTTTGAGTTCATAGTGTCTAAAATTTGTGCAAACATTTTAGTTTCATTAAAGCGCAGTCACATGAATTATTTACATGTCTGCTTCTCTTGCACACTTTGAGCAACACTATAAGGGCTGTCATTCACTGTAGATCCCTGGAGATAATATACCTCTGTATAATGAATACAAAATAAAAGACAAGTTTTTATATGCTGGTTGAAAATTTGTGTTAAAGAATATGCAGGGTTTGTCCAATAACATTAACAATAACTACGCACACTACAAAAGGGACTCTATTTCCATAAGGGTGTTTATAATTCTGTTTGTTTGTGTTTTCTACAGAAAAATAGCTACTACACATCTGGCCACTTTGTATGCACCATTCGAACCATTTATAAAGAATGAGACAGAGTGCATTTTAATTACGGCGTACTTCAAAATCCTCTTAAGCAGAAGTGAACTCAACTCGTGAACCCACTCCAGTGAAATGGTAATTAATGAGAGGGAGTTTAATGGAGTTCCTCCAAAATGTGTTTTGATGTCAACCGAGTGTGAAGTAATACAGATGTGTTAAAAGTAATGGAGATAATTTTTTTCCCCCCTTTGTTTTTATTTGAGACAAGGCAGTGAGGTGCATATAAGGTGTTGTATAGCAAATGCGTTTTGTATTGCAATAATTGATATGGAAGGTTGGAAGGTATTTATTTTGATAATTATAACTTCTAACTCTAACTTAGACTTCCTAGTTTCCTTGTTATAGCAGAGGGCATTTTGTGATAGATTATAGCCACTTGGAAAGGAACTGCAATATCTGTCTGGGGCTGATAAAATAAAGTGAGACCATCCATTGAAATGTCACTATTCCAACCAATATACTCCAACACAAACTGGGCAACAACTGCACACTCACTGACAGTGAAGTTCATTATTTTGGATGAGGCCACTCTGAGGATGACTAATTGGTGTCACCGGCATTAGAAACAAATGTAGCTATAAACAGCCTCTGATCAGCCGGTCTGTGAATGTCACATTGGTAGTTTGAATCTCCCTCATAAATTATATGTTTGAACAATGCACTAATGCTTTCATTGGACTGAACGTCGTATTCGCAAAGGACAGCCCATACAAATGTTTTATTTAATGATTTTGCAATAAGGGTATGGTCACACAAGAGTGAGTGCCAGCAAGTGATCATCTTTTGCAAAGGTAATATTTGTACTGAAGGTGGGCAGTGCCAGATTTGGTGCACACAGAAAGCAAACTTGCTAGCTAATGAATACCACAAAATATGATGTTTTGGTGCTTTTTCCAATGTTATGTTCCATGCATGTCTGCCAACTTACCACAAGCCAGGCAGCATCATTAAAGTCAAAGTCTAAAAACTTTACACACTTTGCACTATCTGTGATACAAATGTGAACTAAAGGTCAGGTCAAAAAATGAAACAGATTTGGGAATCTGCTTTCATTCTCATATTGATTTATTTATTTAAAAAGCATTTTTAGTTCTTGCATTCTTTTTTCTTGTCAGATCCTCACATCTACTTTACCCACAATGTAACCTGACGGCCAACAGTTTGGTCTGAGATTCAGGTTAGTAGCTGCAAATGTAGCCTGAGGAGTTACCCTGAAGCAGAGATGAGGAGCAGGCAACAAAGGCCTGGTGACCTCCCTGCTTTCTAACCCCACACCCCCAGGGCTCTTTCTTTTTTTTTTTCTTAAACTTGTAGTCTTCAGTCCCAAACCCACAATGCCCTGACTGATGTCACATTAGGCAGTTTTTCAGATTTAGGGCAACTCTCTCAGCAGGCATTAAAAACTGTTTTCACACATGCAGCAGTATAAATAGGCTTTCATGTGTGGAGTTCTTCTTTCACAGAATTACTCTATCATAACCAGAACAAAACACACACAAACCTTAATATTCATCTGTACATTAAAACATGCAATTTATTTATCTGGCAAAAAATTACAGTTTAGGAATTTTCTCAATGTGCATCAGTAGCTTGCAAATAAGTTATAAAATTGCACGTTGTGGTGATTCGATCCCTGTCAAAACAATTGTTATTTACATGATTCTGTTTAAAAAGATCTAAAATAAGATCAATAATAGCTAAAGCATTAATCTCTTTTTGCAGCAGAAAGCTGAGGATCCTGTCATCCCCATCATCATGTCATGACCTTACCTTATATGCCATGTAAATGTAGTATTTGGCAACATTTCGGTAAAAATGGCTAGCTTTACAGTCCTTATCCTCGTTAACAATGTACCCTGAAATAATAATACTTGGTGAATTAAGAAAGTGGATGTCCAAGTAAATACAGTTATTTCATTGGGGGAGAGATTTATTTTTTGAGCTGAAAGAAAAAAAACATTCGACATTCCCTAATTTTCTTTTTTTTTGTGAAACATTATTTTAAATTAGAGGGCATTATTGCAAATAGACAGGGACCAATTAAGGACTATGAAAGAAAATGGAATACATTAAGGCCATGTTTAGAAGACTGATGCTCATGATGACTATGATTTTGCTTGTTTTGTTCTTTAGTTGTAGTGTCTTTGTCTCTGTGTTTTTTGTTTTTATTTGTTGGTTACTTGTTTTGTGGCATGTTGACAGTTTGTGACATGTTAGTATTATGGTGCATCTTGTGCGCATTAATATGATGTTAGAAATATAATAATAATAATAATAATAATAATAATAATAATAATAATAATAATAATAATAATACTCACTCACTCTGGTCAAATAAATGAGCATATTTGTAAAACTAAATTATGTACACAGTTCAAATAACTTATAGAGTGTCAAGAAATACTTTGTTTATGTTTCTTCACCTAAAAATGCTTTGGAGCCGTTTTTTTTTTTTTTTTTTGTAAAGTCTGATGAAACTTACATAACATTTTCACTTAGGTTGTATAGATTTTAGGGATGTTAAGCATTTGAAGATACTCCAAGAATTGACACCACAATAAAAACAAAAACACCAATGTACGCATTGGTGGAACATTTCTACTGCAGAGTTAAAAGGGTTATTAAAAGCACTACACATCATCAAAAGAGTGAGATATTGAGTATCAGCAGCTCATCTTCTTTTCAGTGTCTCCATGACCCACATTTCAACCCTCTTCAAAACAAGTGTAGTGTACATATGGTGCAGAGCAGTGCTCCTCAAATCTGGTCCTCAGGGTCCTGAACAGTGCTGGGTTTTCTACCCCACCAGGTGGTTAATTGCATTCAGCTGTCATCTAGGGTCAAAATCAGCCCCGGATCACAAACAGAGTGAAGATTGTCTGGCAGAGTGGAATCCCAGCAGCGCCCCGAACTCTGGGAGCTGGATGAGTACAGCCATAAACACACCTGTGTCAGGTTTTAATTGTATGAATGTCAAGGCTTTACACACACACTTTCCTCTTTGTATTAGTAAGCACTCTACATCACATTTATAAAGAGAAAAACAGACACAATGCTTTTTTACTTTTTCTTCTTTTTTCAGAAGCTGCTGGATGCTGCAAAGATGTAAATATCCAAGAACATTGTGTTTTTGCACCCATTTTTCACAGGTTTAACCCATTGAAACATGAGCGAATTAGCTTGATTTTCTTTCAAACGCATGGGAAGAAGGTGACGAGCAGCAAAAAAAAGGGTAAAAGTTCTTAAAAATAAGTTTCTAATTCTAGAAATTTCTTCCAATTTGTGGAAAAATTCTCATCAAGTTCCTTATTTCCTTTTTTCCACATTTTTGACAGAAATCCCACCTGTTTTCTCAGATTTCAAATATTTAAATACTTGTGAAAGGCGTCTAAAATCAGCAAAGAAAAGTGATGTCATGCCAGGTTTCAAAGGGTTAAGATAAAGATCTAAGACTCCTTTATGCAATCAATAGATAACATTCTGTCAAATTTTGGTCCCAAAATTGTTAAAATCTGTAAATAAGCAAATCTGTAGTCAGCACTTCTCCCTTTTCAAGAGTGCTTGACTGTTGCTAAGCCCCGCCCCCAAACACCACGAGCCAATCACGTTTCATTCAGCTACAAAATGCACTTGGACATCCTGCTTGTAGATCTCTGTAGAAAAGCATCAGAAAATGCGGTTTTATTTGAATTTATGCAGTTATAACGTAGAGAATGGCCAAAGGATGTGCATAGGGTAAATACAACACTGATACGAGGTGTCCTGAGAGGCTAGAGGGTGGATCGTATTTTGTCCCGTTTCCTAAACATCGTATAAACAGAGCGAAGTGTCTCATTTGGATAAAGCTGTGTGGCACGTAAAGAAGAAAAACAAGGATGTCTACATTTGTTATAAGGTAAGGCAACATAGTGATAAGTATATAACTTTATACAGTAGCTTTGTTCGCAACATCGTGAATAACGTCACCCTTTAGCAAACTTTGCTAGGTGACGTTAGCTAATAGCCGCTAATGTTATCGCCAGCTTTAGCTTCATAACATTAGCTCATCATGTCATCTATTCAACTAAGTATTTTTGTTC
This sequence comes from Plectropomus leopardus, assembly GCF_026936395.1. NCBI lineage: Eukaryota > Metazoa > Chordata > Actinopteri > Perciformes > Serranidae > Plectropomus > Plectropomus leopardus. Next base: position 7,090,407 of record NC_142176.1, on the reverse strand, counting down.
TTTGACAAACGGACATCAGTGTTTACTATAGAAAGGGCTGTCGTTAAAGCGCACTCAACTGAAAACCAGTAATGTTAACTTAACGTTAACATTACAAAGAAATCAAAGGCTAGCTAATGCTAACACCGCTGCATAGTGACGACCCGTGTGATGGCTTCTGTGTGAAATAAGGAGCCTCTGTCCTCAACAGTTCTGTATAGCATCTTTGGATATATCTTTGACTCTGACAGCAGCCATTGTTAGCAGAGGCACTCACTATTTGTCCAAGTGAGCTAAGGGTCGGGGGTTAGCGATAGGTCAGTTGTGCACAGATCCTTGCAACATGGGGCCATGCATTATCATGACATCATATTAGGTCTCAGGATCTTGTTGCTGTAGCTTCATACTGCCATCAGTATAACACAGGTGTGTTTGTTGTCTGTAGCTCATGCGAGCCCACTTCTTCAAAGTGCCAGATGCCATCAACTGTGAGCCCTTGCCCACTCAAGGCGGTTATGATGATGAACTGCTGTCAAATCAAGCCCCTGGTGAGGACGACTAGCATGCAGGTGAGCTTCCCTGAGATGGTTTCTGATGGTTTGTGCCATAATGCCTTGGCTTTGCAAACCAACTGTTGCATCAGCTATTTGTATGGTTCTGAGCTGGTATGGTCACTCATGGTTTGTAGTTGTGAGGCTGATTGGATCTACTGCCATATTTACAGAAATGACGACAGCTGCTTTTTTAAAGTCTGAGATTTAAATCATCAACCAGAGACCCCTTGGTTGACTGAGATTGTTTCAAGTTGAGTAGTGTTTTGGTTTTTTTTTGCTTGTCAGTGTGCTGTGTAGTGTAATTTTGGTAATGTTTTGGTCTGAAAATTTTGCTGTGGAGTGAGTGCTCTTGACTTTCATGCTACCTTTTGATTTAAGCAGCTGCAGCACTGAGGAGATACTTGGCACAGCACGAGAGAGAGACTGCTCTTCTGCTTAGAAGTAGTGAAATTAAAGCTCACAGCAAGTTTAAACACCATAGTCTCAGGCGTTTGTGTGATATTCAGTGTCGGTAAAGATGTTGCTGCGCATTTATGACCCGTCGTTAGTGCCCTTAGCTTGTTTACTGTATTATAAATGCTGCTGTCACCCTCTGAGCACCATTCAAACTTCAAATTTATATTGAAGACAAAACCAGTCGTTTAATATTTGTATTGAACTGCCAAATCCGTTTCGACTGACATAATTCTGATTTGAGTTAAGCCCAAGAAATGACTTGGAGATGGCTGGTAGTGAAATAAACAACAGTTCATGGACAACAGTTGGACAAGTGGATGGATTATCTTAAGAAAAACTTAAACCTGTGAAAAATGGGAGCCCAAAAGTCTTGAGTTTTAAGTTTTTGTTCAGTTTGAAAATGCTTGAGCAAAACAAGCACATTTGATCAAATGACAACTAGATACTGCAAGCATGTAGGTTTTGGATTTCACTTGTTTTTCACCACTATTCCTCTCAATGGTTTCATCAGCTTGTGTTAAAACTGTAGAAGTCATCTAATTACACATTTGCTACTGCGACTGAACAAGAAATGGTCACCTGCTTGGCATACAGTTTGCAGCTTTCAGTCCACCTTCATTATACTGCACAATCAGCAAAGTGAAGTTGTCTGCTGAAGAGGCAGCTCGTGGCAGTCCTTTGTTCATAATTACTGCAGCTACTCATACCTCTGCTGTCAGCTAAAACTGGCTCAATTAAGAAGTTTCCCACATTTTTCACATTCATCTTCTCTTGTATCTGTTCATGAGCTGTTTCTGTGAGTTTGTCTTTTATTATAATACATTTAGTTCTTCCCACACACTTGACACTGCGTAATACTACTGCATAACTACTTGAGCTATCACTCTGCTTTGTGTACATTTAATTAACCAAACTGTTCACAGTTGTGTTCTGTGCTTGTTGTAAGCAAGTAATTAGGATGAATTTCAATGTTTTTGTCCCTGATATGATTATGGCAGAGGTATGGTCTTTTTACAAACTGCCTTTAACATTGGTGTCAAACAAGCGGTAACAAATTAAAGCAGCAACAGTACAGTGATGAAAACCAACACATTCTTACCCCAACTTTTTAAATATTGCTGCTTGGTTAGCGCTGTTCACATAGTATGCGCTAGGTTTGTGTTTGTTGTCAATGTTCTGGGACACTGTGTCAAATTACACCTGCTAAATGCATGTGTCTTTTCAAAACAAACTTCCATTTCCACAGTAAATGTACAGTTACTGCTTGTTAGATGCAGACAGTCTTTTTCCAAATAATCCTACAACATTGGCAAAACACCTTGTATGTACGTTTATTTCCTGGAGCATCACAAACATGTGGTTGGGTTTGGAGAAAAACATCATGGTTTGGCTCTACATTCACAGAGGAAGCAAACAGCAGCATTTTAATCTAATACCATCCAGCAGTGTCATCATATCATGCTGCCGTAACAGGTTCCATCCAGCCATGTTAGAGGCTGAAACCATCTGGTGGCCTAAACGTAACACGTTAACAGCATTGTTGAGACAGCAGCGGTGAAGCAGCAGTAGACTTTAAAATAACTGTTTTTGTCAATAGAGTCTGGTGGCTTTGAGATAACGGCTTCAGTTAAAAAGGGCTGTATGACAGCAGGGTAAAGCACGAAGGTAATCTAAATATAGCATGCACTTAAATTGAAAGATTTCTTTAGGTGGGCTGTTTTTAGATGGCTATAAACTAACCAATTGAGGCAGCCTTTCATTTTATGTACGTGGCATGGGGATTTTTTTTCTACTCTTAAATTATTGTAAATAAACATTGGGATTCAGTCTATTGCCAGAATGAGCTGGTGGAACACAACCTGGGGTTGCTTAGCAACAGGGAACAACATGTGTGTGCCAAAAGACCTAAATACATTTATGAAATGAACCTAAGCTTCTCTAACAGTAAATGTTTTATCACATGTTGTCCCACGCATGAGTCTGTTAGAAGGGCCGGTATCTCACTGATACTAAAAAGCGGAAGGCAGAGTGCTGAACAGTTGGTCCGTAGTGCCAAAATCTTAGGTCAGCTAAAGCATGACTTTCAGTATGTTTTTATTTTGTAAACACACTATACTCTGCATAGCATGGTTAATCACTAATATATTCTGAAACACCATATCTGGTTCTACGATCACATGGTTTTGTGGTACTTTCAGAGTCCCTACCCCCTCCTGTGCTCATGTCTGACGTGATGTTTTATTCTGTCAGTGTGATGATGGCCACCGGGGCTTAGCAGCAGGTAGGCATATATTTCTGTTTATTTCTCAGCACCCACGCGCAGTAACTCTCAACAGGTGATAAAGGACTTGTGCAGAAATCCTGCTAGTGTAAGACCTGTGGGCTTCATTGTTAATAAGACCAGTCACCACCCGCATGTTTGGAATACTAAGAGATCTGCTGCCAGCAAACAAGCAAATCTGTGGGCTGGAGTATAGATATTGACCATATGCCTACTGTGTATGACACTGAGTGTTATTGGTGGTATAGGAATCTAGTTGACTGTATTATACTGAACTATACTATAGTGTTAGATGAAGTAGTAGTAGTAGTAATAGTAGTAGTAGTAGTAGTGGTAGTGGTAGTGGTGGTGGTGGTGGTAGTGGTAGTGGTGGTAGCCCTAGGGTTGGTCGTAGGTGTACTGGTTACAAGAGCATTCAAAAGGTATTATCACTTTAGTTGATACAATTAAGATAATTTATTTCAATGATTGAGAATTTGTGAGGCAACACACTTTTATACTTGACCATCACAACATTAGAAAAACTGATGAAAGAGTGGTAAAGGCAGGAAAGTGACTGACCTTTACTTGAACAAGTTCAAGTACTTGTTGCTGCTTACATCTGAGGTGTCCCTTTCATGTTTAAAATAGCCTAAAACAAAAGAGCAAATAAAGATCAATGTAAGTTTTGATTCTGTTATTTGTGCAGTGTAGTCTACCACATACCGTTAATGTCGTGAGGCAAAAAAACAGCTAGTCCTCCAAACTGAACAACAAAATACTGAATCTTTAATTGCCCTCCAAAACAGCCAAAACATTTTCAACTTATCATGTATCGCCGCTTGGTCTGTGCCATTCATATCTACATATTATGCACTACATATTCTTATGCGTTTGTTGTTAATGTTCCAGGATGGTTTCTGATTGTTAGACAGTCTATTTAAAAAAACAAACAAACAAAAAAAAAGAACTCATGAGGTCAGTAAAATATCTCATACTTACATTAAACTCATTGTGCAACACAAACACTTTATTATGACAAGAAAAAACATCATGGTTTGGCTCAACATTCGTGCTGTCTGGCTGAGCAGCAACCTACTATACTGCCATGAAAGGGTTCCCTGGCGTCAGTGTCTGACTTGGAAATCACTCACCACGCGGTGCGGTTTGGTGAGTTAGGAATGAGAACGCTGAAACAATACTTAAGTATTTCTAATCTGATGTCTCTTTTCTGCAATGCATCATTTATCACTGCCTTCCAAATTGTTTATGAATCATGATTGCAAAAATAAAACAATTTGTGTTTTTTTGGTTGAGGTTAGGAGGGAGAACGTTGTTGTTTTTGGTAAAACAAACCAGCATTACCTCCTCAGTCTCCTCCTGCAGACTTTGCAGCTCTGTAAAATGTCAAACTATTTCCTCCTTTACACCTGAAGGACACCAGTCATGATGGCTTTCATAGATCCATAATAAATGTTACATTTTTATCCAAAAAAGTTCCCTGCACAGTGAAGCATGGAGGCTATGCACTGCAGCAGCTGTACCTGTCCAGATGGATTAAAGTCTGACAATCAGACACTGTCCGCAGCAGCACCTGCATGAAGATTTCTGCAGTAGCTTCTCCCATAGAAACTAAAAGTTACCAGATCTGCAGCTGTAACCTCCTGATGGGATGTTAAATACATATTTGTATCAGTTGATTTATAAAAGCTGATAATATAACAGTTTGTATCCACTTTGTTGTCGAGTCTGCAGTAGGTAACATTGAGCCAAACTTTGGATGTTTAAAAATAAAAGCTTCTATTTATCAGACACTGGCCACCAACAGAGAAAGGACTCAAATGCATGACTCACAGACGAGGAATCAGAATGATAGTCTTTAGTGAACAAGGCAGAGTTCAGTGCACAGTTATCAGGCCAAAAGTACGGGAAAGGGTATCCAAAAACGCAAAGTAAGATCTTAGTCAAAGGTGCAGAAGAATAGTCAAAAAACTCTGGGGAAACTTTCCGGAAAATAATGGTTGTACCGTTTCTAGGAACAGTGAGGACGAACTGGCACAGACAAAGAGGATCACACAGACTACATACACGAGGGAGGCCGGGTAACAAGGGACAGGTGAAACTAATCAGAGTGGGTAATCACACAGGCGGGAAACACACAAAGGCAGGGGGTGAGGAATCTGGTACCAAAGAAATGGTGTATTTCAGAGCCTAACAACTTAACAAAGTGCTCAACAAAAACCAGACAAGATTTATACAAAAAAAAAATTGGATAAAATAGTTAATAATAATAATAATAATAATAATAATAATAATAATAATAATATTAAACAAATAATAATAAGTATAAGTATAAATTTAGGTTGATGGATATTTTTCCCTGTTTTTGTTATCCTCTCTCTCTCTCTCCTTAAGAAACAATTTCCAGGTTATTTTCTTTTCTCTGTTTTCTCTGCTAGCTAATTCCCGCCACTCTTTAATGCTCATATGTGGCTGTTGACGCTGAGGCGGAAGCATAGCACCCACCCTCTGGTTCTTCCGACCTCAACACCATTGGCTCCGTCAGCGCTGTTGCTGTTGTTCGTTCTGTTCGCGCTGTTAGCATCGTAAGCTGCTGCTGTGTAGCTGCTAGCTCAAACACAACCATATTGACAGCCAGGCTGTATGCTCTAAACAGCTCCCTGAAAACTTTTTTCCCTTTAGGCCTCTGTTCTGCAAAAACTAACAAAACATTATTTTGTTTAATTTACCTTTCTTTTGGGTTCTTCAACAACAATAACATCCTCATCTGAAAACTTTTCTTGACATTAGTTAACCTTTTGCACAACACAAATTTGCAAATCCATATATCCACATTTTTTTACACAACATAAAGTACAGCGACTGCGTAGGAGGGTTTAAATTATTCATGACTTTAGTAATAAAACACTGCAACAATAACATGCTGCCTGTTTGTTTAGATCTGCCTATCAACTGTCCAGAGTGTGTGTGGTTTTGTTCTTTTACTTAAATGTCAGCTTCTGATCTGAAGAATGAAGACTTTTTGGAAAACAATTAAAAAATGAAAATAAATATAGGGTTCAGAATGTAATGTTTGCTTTTTAATACATTTTCAGCCTATTTTATGCCCATCTAGATGCACAAAAACAAATTCAAAAACATGGTAAATTAACAAAAAGCCCTCTAAATATTCAAGAAAATATTATATATGTTTAACTGTATGCATGTTATATTGCAACATCTACAGTGTGCTGAGTCAGTCATGATTTGACAGCAGTTTTGATTCAAAACTCGTAAAATTGCGCTGCTTTGTCAGTGGTTTTGGTGTAAGGGCGCAATACCAAAAGGCACCTTTTTATGTGCGTATGAAACGCCACGAGATGGCTTAAGGTTAGAACGTGGCCGAACAGAACAGGTCGCATTTTTATTGTAACTGCTGCTAATGTGCACAGGCAGCACCGTGGCAGGACGGCATCAGGTTGAAACGCTGCTGGTAACAGTGAAATACAAGGAGCATAGGGTGGGGGGGGGTGAATGGATCCAACAAACCGGGACTTTGATGTGAGAGTCTGGTGTTTGCTTCCTGTTTGAATGTCAGATTTGTTTCTACACCTTGTGCCTCCTTTCTCTGATACCAACCATTCCTGCCAGCATGTGTGTTTGTTGACATAACGGCATTGGTTGCTGTACTGTTGTTGTCTAAGCATAACCCCATGCAGCGTCACCCCACCATGTGCATTTGTTGGCATCACCGTAGCGCCATCTCAGAATGTAAAGAGCAGACTCAGAAGGATACCTAAAACATTACTGCAATATGTGAAGATTTGGGTGAGAACCTGTTGGATCAGATCTACTCCTGCTTCCTTTTGCTCTGTTTTGACAGGAGACTTGGCTTAAGGATTAACTGTTGGATGGTCTCCATTAAGAGGCTGTGAAGGGGTCAAATTCAGAGTGGGAGTATGGTCTGCCACAGCCGAAGGTCAGGTGCCAGGAAGCAGTTGAAAATGCTTCACAGTCACCTCTTGACTGTCATTGAGTGAAACTCTGAAAGAACACAATAACTGAAAAGGTACTTAACAGCGCCTTGCCTTTCAGCAGTGCTTGTGCTTCCAATTTCTATTATTTCGAAATGCAGAGCACCTTTGCATCTGAATAGTGTGATTGTAATAGACTTGTGCACTGAGAGCGACTGTTCACTGGGAGAACAGACCAGCAAACCAACACAATCAAATGTGATTGAAAGCAGCATATAGTTGAAGACTGACTCTCTGTGGGACTGACGTCACTAGGAACCCTTTCACATAAGAGGAAGTCATACTTTGCCCTGCTACTTTATTCTCGATTTCCATGGGGTGTTATCAACGGGCAGATACCAAAATCCCCCAGAACACAGCTGGATAGACTTATAATCAATCAGAGCAACAAAATGTTTGACGTAGCTGAGTAACAAGTTTGGGCAGTCCTTGATCTGTTTTCAAGAAGGACCAAAATGGTCACAATTTTTCTCAAATTACAGCTAAACAGTACACTAAAATGTGTTCCTGAAAACAGGCTGGAGGTTGTTCTAAAGTAATAGGGATTAGAACAATCTATCAGAGAAAATGCAACACAAGCTCGCAGATTTGTCTGGTTCCCAAGATAATGATACAAGCAATGGTTAAAAACATAAAGTATGAGTTTTGCAACAAGAACACTTTGGTAAAAATGAATGAAACATTTTTTTTGTATTGTTCAGGTAAATTTCTGCTTTTTACCACCATAGTTTTTGTTAAATAATAAACACATTCCATAGAATCAAATTCTAACCCAGTGAAACCCAAAGCAACATCACTTTTCTTGTGCTGCTTTCAGATGTCTTTCACAAGTATTTAAATCTTTTAAACCTGAACAAATTGGTGCTTTTTCAAAAACATGGTGGAAAATGCAGTGAGCAACTTGGTGAGAAATGTTGCAGAAAGTGGTAAACTTTGTGGTGGAAACTTTACCAGGAAAAAAAACAAAACAACAACTTTAAAAAGTACTTCCAGAGGGTCAGCTGACTTAGTATAAAGACCAACACAGTCCATGAGGAAAAAGGTGGATAAATGGGTCAACCACAGGACGTTCAAATAGGAACCCTGGGTTTAAGCTCTGTGTAAGTCAGTGGTATTTTACCATTTTTAGACTTTGCTGACTTATTATTTTCAGTTTTTAGGATGCATAAAGCTGCTCAATGCACAATGTGTACATAAACTTTAGCAGAATATCTAATTGTGTAAGTCATATTATAACATTGCCAGGGTGCCTATGAATATACACTTGGGTGTAAATAGTCACATTAGCAATTTACTCTTGAGTGTGAATAGCATTGTAGGCCATGGACACCTGGGTGCAAATATCCATCCATCCATCCATCCATCCATTTTCATCCACTTATCCAGGGCCGGGTCACGGTGCAAATAGCCTCTGCCAAAAATAATGATAGATTAAAATCAAAAATGGAAAATTAAGGTGCGTTGTACAGAATTTTCTCCTTGTTTGGCCTTATTAGAAACAGAAGCACTTCACCACAAAATGCTCTAATGTATCAACTTGAGTATTTCTGTCTGCTCCCTTCTCTCCAACTGTGTTAGTACACCTCAACAGATAATGCAGTACTTTCTCACCAACTTTCACACACACTTTCTGTAACATTCAGTGCAAAACAGATAACCACTTCAAACAGGTACACAGATGTAGCATTATAAAATGCAGTGAGATGTATTTTTTAATCTTGCAATAAAAGATAAAGAAAAATAAAATAAAAATGCAGTTTAAAGGTGAAGCTATGCTCAGAGGCGCAGCAAATCACGGATTTTGTGGAGCTCACAGTGCGATGGGCGGATGTGGTAGATGAAGCATGTCAATGAAAAATCGTTCCTAACCCAGAGTCTTCAAACAGAGGCAGACCGACGGAGTTGGAGGCCTATAGCCTGCACACTGTGGAAGATGGATGCTAAGGATTTGTACCTTAGGAAGTGTAAGAGGAGGTGAAACAGGCATTCATGTGTGAGTTTGGCTGTGAGGGCTGTGTCAGAAACAGCAGTGAGAGCAGCTGAGGAGAGCACACACTGTACTGACTAGGGGGAGTTGCAGGGAAGTTTTTAAGGGAGATGGTAATGTGACAAATATAAGCAATACAGTTTGGGATATGTTTTCCACACCAGATGTGTTACATGTTTAAAAATTCTGTCAGGCTGCATTCATGTGATGTCAAAAGGTCTTAGTGTCCAAATTTGTAAGTCGTTCTTCCATCTTTGTTGTGTTCATGTGCTTTGAGGTCGTAAATTGGGAACAGCATGGAAGCTACAAGGAAGATGGGTTACATTTTAATGCTCAGAGCGTTTAAACAAGAGGTTGATACCTGTTTCCAGTTTATTCATATTTTTATATATAATTATGATATTTTATATATTATATTTTTATTTTTAATCTAGGTCACTTTACATGGACAGCATCTAGCATTAATACCATATGACGTGATCAAATATTGATATGTAATGCGTAATTAAATAAAAAAAAAAGTCTCTTACCATTGAACAAACATTGACTTTTGCCTGCCACGTTTAAATGCATTTATGACGTCAAGTTGGCAACTCGTGTTATAAAACGACATTGTTATCAATGTCAGTTAACTCGCCTGGCATGCTTTGTAGTTAAAAGTATGCTTGCTTGCTACAGCTAATAGATGCATATACTAAAATGTGCAACTTTGAAAAGTAATAGATAGCTACTAGGAACAAAATAACAAAATACAGAATTTTTTACCATCAGTTGTTGACACTTCTTCCATGCTTTACGCCATATTGCTGCCCTAAAACGTCACAACTCTGGCATCATCAAAATTTCCCTTTGGACGGGTTTCAGAATGTTTCAGAGGCACATGTGAAGGCACTATTACTTTGATTTTAACGTATGCAGCCATCTGCACCAACCACATATGAGCTCAAGCCCCCCACCTGCCCCTCATCTTGAACTCAGGACTTAAACATACACTCATCACTAACTAATGACTTTGATATGCACACATCCACTTTAGCACATGCACTTTTTACCTGGACTACAGCTTTGCATTTGTCTTGCTGGATTGTATTGTATATTATTTGAGGTGTTTTTAGTGTAAATTGTGCTTGATGGCTGACAAATTGCAACAATATTTTTCTGCCAGTATGTCTGCTAATAATGTTCTTTGCAGGTTTTCTAGTACACTGTAAAGTATTTTTTCTTGTTTATCAGCCAGTATGTTTCTTTGCTGTCATTAGTTTATTGACAAACTAGTTCAAATGTTAAGTTTTAGTATGCTGAAAAAGCTTGGTAGCATCCTCTCACTTAAAGGCCCTGCACAGAGACACATGGGCAGGGCATAGATTGACCTTTTTCACAGAAGGCATTTTAACATTTCACAATGCAAGAGCAACACAGGTGTTGGATGATAAAATTAGGATTGCTGAAATCCATTTAGTTGCTTTTATTACAGAGTCCTTGTATCCTACATGCTGGCCCACGGTCACTTTCACCTGAGCACCTGATTCAACAGAGGACTTGTTAGTGTTGTTCACAACACCTGTGCTTTTCTCATGACAAGTTAAACATGTGAGAGAGGCCTATTAAATGTGTTGGTTACAAAAGGTTACCAAATTTGTGTATTTTTTTTCACAAACGAGTATTTTTGAAAACTGGGTTCTCAAAAACTTCCCATATACACAAGAACTGTTATAACATAAATCTCCATCCAAATTAAAATACACAATACTTCTGAAACACTTTTAAAAGAATGCTAGACTGACAATATAATAGTAACCTAAAGCCTTGCAATAAGGAAGAAGACCTATGGAAAGCCTGAAAAAAAGCTATTACAGGAAGGCTACCTGGAGTGGTGACCCCCATAGTGCACTCTGACACCTCTGTTCCTCAATATAATGAAAACACACGTGCACATTTATGTGCAAGGTTACAGCAACACATTATATCAGCCATTTCATGAAATATTGCCTCATTTGTGACACCTCACAAAGGAAATAACAGTACACACTGGCATCTCAAGCCAAAAACTCAGTTCCTGTCTGTCCCTGAAAATTGAGTTTCTGAAAATCTTAATTTTCAGTAACCTAAAGAGCCGCTTAATGTTTATTTGTCGGTTTCATTTGTGGACAAAAATCCAAGACATATAGAAAAAGCTACATTTTTCAAATATACCTCTGTACTTTAAAGTACAGGTCTTAGTGCGGCTCTCTTGACTTGTCACATAAGGAAAAGGTGTGACATTTATCGTGGATCCAGTTGTCCCAGTGAGTCATGACAGCCCGTTCTGTTTTCAAACTCATACAATAGTTCTGCTTTGTTAGTACTTTCGGTGTAAGAGTGCGACACCAAAAGGCACCGTTTGTGTGTGTATGGAGAACCAGCTGACATAGCCTGTCACATGCGCAAAAAAGCTGACAGACAGCATCAGTGTTGCAAGTAACAATGTAATTTAAGGAGCATGATGGCTCCCATTGGATGGGCTGGAGGGGTGGTGGATGGGTCAAATAAACCTGGACTTTTATGCAGGAGTCTGGGTGTTCACTTCTCGTCTGAATGTGAATGTCTACACCTTACCATGTGCCTCCTTCCCCTAATTCTAACCCTCTGTGACTTTGTTGCCTAATCCTTACTATCAGTGCCAGCATGTGCATTTGTTAACGTTTCAGCGTTGGTTGCCATGTACTGTTGTTGCCTAAACATAACCAAGTGCGGCATCATCCGACCATGTGTATTCTTTGACATCACTCTAGCAGCATCCCGGAGCTTAAGGAGCAGACGCAGATATTGACCACAGTACACAGCAAAGCTGCAGTATGTGCCGTCTCGGGATGAGAACATGTTGGTCATGACTAAAAGCCATTATGCACAATATCAAGAGTATGCAGCTATGATTGATGTTATGTCTGTCTGTCTGTCTGTCTGTCATCTACCAGCATGACCTATTCTGACGTTTTGGTAATTTCATGATTCGCCAATTCATGACAGTACTGTACTTGTAGTGTTGGTAATTTTATTAACCCTCGAAACTTGATCAAATTGGCTAGATTTTCACCTGTGTTTGGGTGCAATCTGCACTCCCAACACCCCCCACCCACCCACCCTGAGAAACCAGGCCTAATTAGAAACACGCCTGTACCACATGAGCCACTTGCATTATGTTGTTTTCAATTATTTTAGACTAATTTTTCCACTTTGACTTCAGCACAATCTCAATAAACTGGCTTCGGCTGAATATCCCCAATTTTTTCCCACCTCAATTGTTGTACAATAATTTTAGAGACCTCCAGCCGCCTAAAAGCCTGCAAGATGATGGAGGCTGGCATCAGTCTGAAGCAACTGTACCACTTACTTCATCTTGGTGCAATACTTTACTGTACTTAACAGACAAAGCCACTATTGAGAAATATTTTAGCATTCTGAAAACCATTATTCATTCCTCCCCGAGTGTGAATGGTGCTCACTCCATTTAGATGAATAATATTCACTGTGCTGCACTAGAGAACAGAAAATTAAATTATTGTGTTATCTGGGATTGTCAGAGCTCCCAGTTCTGTCTCCATCTCAATCCACTCTGTCTCCCTCGCCTGCCTCACCCAACTCTCACACTGATTTATTTAAAATCATTGAGCCGTGTAGTAAATGTGACAATTGTGAGACATGGATTGGAGTCAAGTTTTGCACAAATCACCCTGGAAAGAAAACAAACCTTGTATCACTTTAATCCACTAAGAGCCTAATTTCTCCAGCCTGCATGTCGGTTTATGTTTGTTTGATTAAAGAGTTACACTATCACCCTTACACCTCTGTGTTTCACCATTGGTAACGGCACTAAAAAAAAATTTCAATAATGAAGTATGACTATGCAAATTAGGTTTTTAATTGCCACTCTTTAATGGCTCATTTACTAAAATGCATCAGTACCATCATATTCTGGACACAGTATTGTGCACGACATCAATTTAATAGAAAACATAATAATAACTTTTATTTTTACAATATATAAACGTGTTATGTTGATGTTTATTACGAAAAGGAAAGGAAACTGGTTTTAAATGTTTTTTTTTTAATGTTTTTTTCCGCTCTTGCATTAACAGGTATGAGTAGCCACATGCTCACATAAGCATCGCTACTTAATATTATACCACCAGTGGTTTTGTGTATTTTACACTAGTGTTGAATGATTGTCAGTAGGACTGTATGTATTAAGATGTAAGTGTGAGAGCAAGTGAAAGTGTGTTTTGAGTTATATTATTTTTTGGTTGAGTTGAGCCATTTTTTTATGCATAATATCAGTTAAATCATTGAGTCATTAAATAGTTTGAATCCATGTACGTTTATTTGATTTATTTCAATTTATAAGATTTAACGTAATTTTCGAATGGAGCGGTCTGGACACTAAATTGTATTTTTAGAAATAAACAAGCTCTGGCATAAGAAAGACACTAATTTTGGTCCTCTTTATCAATCCACAGACAGGCCAGTCATATAATTTGGCTACGCAGTGCTTCCCAGCCTGCTGGACTCTTCCCGCCAGTCCAGATTACCCCTGGGTCTGGTGCCGGTAATACAAGACGCAGCAGTTTGACGTGGTTGCGTCACACACCACTTATGCATGCACTGTGGCCCAGGCATAAGGTAATGATACATTCAGAATAATATATATTTGTAATTGACTGAATCATTTTGCAAGAACTTCATCAAAATGTAGAGATGAGCTCTGTATCTTCTTCCTTCATGGGAAATGCTGAACTATATCCATAATTGTTTCTGCACCTATTACATTATGTCAGGCTCATCATATGTCTTAAAGCTTTAGAGAGTAATCTCTCCTGCCAAGTGGATGTCAGGTGCACTATACATATACATTCATTAAGAGTTCCACCCCAGAGAACATAACAAGGGCACAATGAAACGAAGACCTTTGGGTGCTTTGCGAGTTCATTTGATACCTTCAGTAATGAGGAAGTTATTACGCCTCTTTGACAATGTGGTCTCTTGTGTGAGCTTCCTCCTAATACTCACTAATGAACTGTGGTTGTCAAAACCCACAATCATTGTCAGCAGAGAGGGAAGTGCCCAACAGAGACAACCTTCTCAATTATCTCTGATAGTAGTGGTATGCTGCAACATTTAAAGCCTTTTAAAGCTTACTATGTAAGGGAGTCCATGCTGGACCTTGCTGGTCCCAGTTGGGTTTTTCCATCTTTAAGTAGAATGGCTTTGTAATATTTTAGTTTGCATCTGGGAGGGCGCTGTAGGTTTTGAATGGGCACCAGGGAGGGCAGAATGACTTTTAATGCTGGATTATATTTGGTTTAAATGGGTCTCCTGTATGTCCTTAAATTCATCTACTCCGGCTGAATGTTGTGCTCATGCTACACTGCTGACTGTTAACGTCATTAACCCACAAACATAATGTACATTCACACAGCTGACCAGTGGGAGCAAATCAGGGTTCAATGTCAAAAACACCTGGGATCAAACCACCAGCCCACCTCCTAAAACACTTTATCTTGCTCACATGGCATTCTGTGGTAGCGCCGCAATGATCAATGACAAACTGTGGACGAGACACTTGATCTCATTTTGGATAATGACCCCAGTAAGGATGAGAATATTAATCCTAAAAATGTGATGGAGAGATGGAGACACAAAGGTCAATAATGAACATTATTCAGATCATGTCATACAGCTCAAGAATCAATACAGAAAGATGACCGTCACATAAACTGAATTTCATTTTGATTGGCAGGCATAAACACCTTCCCATGCTAAGGACAAATGGAAAAAATGTATTTGGGACATACTGTATATGCAAAAAAAACAGGAGTAAATATCTTTTCTCTGCATTTTATTTCTTTTAAAGAGTGGACTATTGAAAGAAGACAGGAAATGAGAGTAGAAAGACAGGGGGAATGGCATAGGGGACATAGGTCCCTTGAAAGACTTGAACTGGGGATATTGTGTTTCGTAACCTGGTAAAGGTCTACTTTACTAAAAAAACAAACAAAGGACAACAATGCATAGACTCCAATGTATTCTCATAAAACATTTAGTATGATTTTCTACGAAAATCCATTTTTTATAATATACAAAGAAGCATATAAGGAGACTGATATATCATTTTGTAGTATTTGCATTCACTTTGGACAGACTTTCTGTTGTAAGATACTGACGCCAAAAGCCACCTTTTGTGGCGGTATGTGTACGGCATCAGGTTGAAACTCTGCTGGTAACAATGTGATATAAGGAGCATGAGAGTCCCGATAGGGTAGTCGGTAGCGGTGGTAGGTCCAATACACCCCAACTTTTACCTGGGGGCCTGGTGTTAGTTTCCTGTATGAACACAGAGCCAAACCATGATGTTTATTCTAAACCCAACTACCCCCTTGTGTTGACATCCCAGAAATAGTTGCCCAATTGCTTTTTTTGCCCAATCTCAACCATGTTCTTTTGTTGACCTCTCCATAGTGGCATCCCATAATGTCAACAGCAGCTGCAGGAGGATACCTAGAGCATAATTTGTAGATATGAAAGTCCACCGACAAAGCAGCGATTTGTGACGACTTGGGATGAAAATGTGTTGAATTAACTGGTGGCAGTCATTATACTGTAGTATTAGTGAACAATGCATCGAACCTATCAAGGTCCATGCCAGTGCATTTTTTTTCTTGTGTGAATACCTTTTGTTTGCATCCAATGGTTAAATAAGGCAGCCATAAATAATAATAATTAGCATTTCCTTCCTGCGCTACGTACGTGTTAATCTGGCTTTCCCGCATGTTTTTTCCATATCCGTCTCCCCTTATTGTTCTGCCTTCAGGAGCATAAAGAAACAGTGCATACATATCTGTCATCACAAGCAATAGTGATCGGCAGCCTTGCCTATCCATTATTACCCATGAAATTCAACGAGTGAAGCATAAAATTGAAATGAAGAGCTGATCTGTATTGTGATGGCTCATTTCCTTATTCCACATCTCCGCATTAATTCTAATTATGCCCAAGCTGTCCCTACTTCCCTTCTCAGAGAGGTTTCTGTGTCAGGGTTTCTGTCAGAGCTGCCGTTCCATGATAAAGTAGCAGGGAGAGCCAATATTCGTCACTGCCAGAGATAGGCTTCACACACATCTGGAGGCCTATTTATCAGGCGGTGCCACCACTGGCGCAGGAAGACACACATAGATGCACCAAAATATGCTCAGAACAGCACACAAACAAGAGCTACACAATATGTACATACTTCATGTGCAGCCACCACACATACATAATTACATATTCTATTACTCACTGGTGTTGGGAGTTGTCATACGTACCAGCCCACATATTTACATTCCCATGCTATAGCAGGAGATTCTGCAGCCAAATCAGTTCAGAAAAATGAGCACATCAGCAGCTGCCCCGTGGCAAATTTTCATATGAACACACTCGAATGTTTGTTATAAATCTAGTGTGTAATTCTGGGAATAAGCAACCTTGAATGTTGCTATATGATGATGTGGCTGAATGTAGTTGAGGGTTGGTGTTAGAAAATACACAGTTTCTAGAAAAATGGTGATCTTTGGATAAAATCTTTACTACAAATTGTATTTAATATACTACTGTTTTTACATAGTAATATAAATGATGATACTTGTGTTAACCTTACTGTAGATGTTTTGCAATTCGGTAGGGTTGAAGACCTGTGATAGTGCTTGGTAATACAGGGAAGTGGTGGGAGATTGGTGACGTAGTGACTACTTGCCCTCTTGGTCTCGGACAATTGCACATTTAGTTAAAGCAAACATATTTTTACTATTCTCTACTATTTCACAAGCAAATAAAGGTAATCTCTCTTTGTGGAGTGGTAAAAACCCTTGCATAATAGAATTTTATAAAATTAAATGGTGAGACAACCAAGGTAATTTCTTCCACTTTGGACATTCTGTGTATCTGTTACCGCAAACATTGAGCTGTTGAGCCAAGTTTTGACTGGTCAGTGTTTAAAATTAGCAAATTAAAGTTTAAGTTAAACTCTTCATGCAAAATTGGTTTGATTTATGTCCAATATGACCCTGTTATAAAGACTGTTTTACACTGGCTGTTTATAGTGGGAATGTTGTGCCGTGTCTCGCCATTCTTTATAAACGGTCAAAAATCCAAATGGGGGGGTAAGCTGGCAGCGGAGGTAGTATCAGAGCTGAATCTATGTCTGTGTAAAGGGAAAAACTCAGCATGGGAGGACTACATGCACACACACACTAGATGCTAACAATGTTGTGTAATTCGTTATAAAGCCAACAGTCCAACAGCCTGTTATCCCAAAAATAAATGCCGCATTGCTCAGAAGGACTGTTGCTTTGACATCAATCTCCCAAAGCAAAGTTGTTGCAAAGGCAGATCTTCCTCATGGCAGTTTTGCAGAATATCAGTGTAAAAGGGGCTACAGTGACTACATGGTGGCATTACAAAGATGGCGTCTGGATTAACCATTTTCTCTGTGGAAATTTGCTTGGCTTTATGGCAAACGATTTCCTCTTTTAATGCCATTTCTCCTTTATATCTCTCTGAGACACACATGTATGGTGCATGTGTTGTGTGCTCTTGTGCTCCAAGTGAAAAAAAAAAAAGAAAAGAAAGAATTTAACATTGCCATATTTATTTTTGTAAATGTCATTACAAATTAACAATAATAACTTTGAAAAAAAGAAATCTAGCAGAACTCCTTTTTAAAAAAAAAATTGCAATTGAATCTGGTCTGACATATTGGCAAAAGTCCATTCCTCAAAAAGAAAAATTTTATTCGTTATGCTATTTATATTAATTAATAATAAATTGAGTAATTTAGATAGCATGCAAATTTTAAATAATCTGTTACTGAATATGAAATACACAAGGGATAAAATAAGTGTGGGTTTTCTCCAGCTTCCTCCCACAGTCCAAAGACGTGCAGGTTAGGTTAACTAGTGACTCTAAATTGGCCGTAGGTGTAAATGTGACTGTAAATGGTCACCTTTCTCTGTTCTCCGTGTTAGCCCTGTGACTGTCTGACAACCTGTCCAGGGTGTACCCCACCTCTGGGATAGGCTCGGACCCACCCCCTCCATGGCCATTGAGAAGATACTACTAATGAATAAATGAATGAATGAATAGTCAACTAATGGTATGTGATGGATTTAAGGATTGCAGAGAGCTGTGTCATCGAAACAAACAAAGCATAAAAGCCCATATCAAAACTTAAGTCTGTACCATTAGTACCAAAAAAAAATAATTTCAAACATGTTATTGCCACTAGCCAAAGCCATAAACAATAAGCTGAAGTGCTGATCTGACTGTGAGTTAGCTGCAAAAGAAATGTTGAGGTTATTGCTTTATTTTTTGTACTGTATTCTCTCTGTATTTCTCTCACATCATCTCATAAACATTTAATTTCCGTCTCTTCAGCCTGAGTTGGCACTCAGGACAGTCCCACACAAAGTCAAATTATATGGACCACTGCTTCACAGACAAATGCCTAGAATTAGCATCTGGATATGCATTGTGCCCCAATCTCCCACACCAGCAAATTTTAATTTAAATATACACCCTTTCTGGAAGTCTGAGCTGGCTCGCTCAAATGAGACCAGAGTACCTTTTATGTTATGTCTACAAATTTTCATTGCAGAGTTGCTCAAGGTTACAATAGGCCATTTATTAAACTGTAATGGATTTTCTAGTTGATACATTCTGCAATGAAACTGCATACTGAACAACTGGCTGAACCGTTTGATGGATGATTTTTCATGAAGCTGCATTATGGATAACAAACCAGTCTTTTTGCATTAGTTTTTTTTTAAATGTGCCACCACAATTTCTTTAATTTAATATTTCATGTAATTTGGAGAACATGTTTTCAGTCATCTCTAACTTCCTTGATTGGATGTTTTTTTCTTGACCATTCCCAAAAAGAATCAGATAACTTTAGACTGAAAAGTTTGTTCTTTTAGGCAATCTTGCCACAATGACAAAGAGCATCATGAGTGAAGGTTGTTGTACAAAGTAAAAAGGGAGGTGAATGTGACATTTTTTTAAATCTTGTATGCGTGTGTCCCATTTCTTTGCTGGTATAAAAAAATCTGTCAATCTGTATGTCTGTCCATCTGACATATTCTTGTGAATGCAATATCTCAGCATCAGCTTAAAGGAATTCATTCAAATTTGACACACACATTCACTCAGACACAACTACTAGCTGATTATATTTTGGTAGTCATAGGTAAAAGGTCAAAGGCACTGTGACCTCATCAGTCTCATTCTTGTGGATGCTACATCTCAAGAAAACCTAGAGGGAATTGCTTCAAATTTGACATGAACATTCACATGGACTCAGTGATGAGCTGATTAGAATTTGGTATTTAAAGGTCACTGTGACCTTGCATCAGTCTCATTTTTGTGAATGTAGTATCTGAAGATGGCCTTGAAGGAGTTACCTCAAATTTGGCACAAAGGTCCACTTCGACTTAAAAATGAACTGGTTAGGATCTGGTGGTTGAAGGTCAAGGTCATGGTGACTTCAAAAAACATATTTTTGGCCATAACTCTAGAACCGTAGGTGTACATCTTCAAACTGTGCTTATTGTATAGATCGTCTGTGTGTAAAGCATCCAGACATGGATGTAAACTGTAAGTGCAACTTGGCTGCCGCACGGAGGGTAATAACTGCTAAGCTGTATATCTGTTTTTTAAATCATTCTGTGTTATTCTTATCACATAAGCAGTTTGAGTCACAGTGTGGATAATTGATCAGCTGATCCCATCAGAGCTGATGGATGAGAGGAGAAGCAGAATGCAGAGTGCAGAATGCAAACTTTTAGACCCAGCACAGTGAACAGTTAAGTTTCACTTTCACTGCGCCGGATGTTCTGCTGCTCTGTCTGTGACAACAGTATGCCCTGTGCTCTGAGAGTGTGACACAATGAATAGCCTCATGGTATATACTCTCCAATAGGAGGCCTAATAGATGGTCCAGCTCCAAATATGGAAAATCTATTTGTGGTGCAGACATTTTACTTGTGGTAGCCTGCAGCAAATAACAGAATATGTGGGAAAATACTGGTTAGAGATGTGGAATTACAGACCACTAAAGAGTTTTATCACACATAAGGTTATTATTTATTCATATCAATACAAGCAATTTAGCTTAATTCAACTCTTCCAGGTTCTTTTTCTGCTTTCTCCAGCATGAGAAACCTTTTCAATTAACTTATGTACTTGGACAGAAACACAGCCCACACAGCACCACAGAAAGTGTCAGGATTATTAAATAAGGTCAAATTTAAATAATCTACATGGTAATTGGCTATAGTATGTAAATTTGAGGGAATTTAATCACAACAGAGTTTACTGTTACAGCAACTTGCAGAGAGAGAAGAAAGGGAGAAAGAACAATACCACAGCCACAGGAGGTTATGTGAGGTTATTTAAAATCTTCCTCTCCAATTAATCACTTCCTGCGTGGGGCAGAGATCATCAGACCATGACCACTATGTCCATGCTTGACACCTGAATTTCATTTAGGCAAATCTTATGTGTCTAAATTAGAAGAAACATTACTCAGCTCCACTTTGTGAGTGGCTAATAAAACATGCACTCAATTTGAAGTTTTCATAAGTTACCACCGAACACATAAATGCACACATATAAAGCCCCTAATAGAGAGATGGAACAAAAAAATGACAATAGGCTTACCTAAAGCAGTTTGTATGTGCTATGAACTGTGCTTTAAGAAAACGTTGACTGTGTCTGCAAACATTTTGAAGTGCATAAAGTATGCACACACAGCTTTTTTATCCAAGATTAAATTTAGCGTCTTGAACACTCCCTTCTCACTCTGTTATCCTCACAAGGTCACAGTCGTCGCCATCATTAACCCAGTGAACTGATGACCTGCGAGAGTATGCGCAATTCATTATGCCCTCTTCAAATTATCTGGCAAATTAGCTCTGCCAAAGTCAGAGCAAGGCAATTACCTCAATCGTCTGAGAACTCCAATCAGAAACTCATCTCCATGACTAATACACAGACCTCCAGTGTAATCATGTGGCTATATCCTTAGGTTGTTTCCTTTCTTTCTTTCTTTTTTGTCATTATCTTTCTCTGCATCATGTCAGGGTAAAATACTTTTCTCAACGACATCTCCGAGTCTACTTAAGTACACTTTGTTGTATCTCACTGCATGAATCTCATGGGCATTGTGTTTGTGCATGAAAATTAGATTAATTAAATGAACCATTACACTAATTTCAACACATTACCCACAAAATTCGAGCTTTTGAAAAGGGGAACATATTTTTAACATCAGATACTACAGTATTAGCACAGCAAGTTCTTATGCTTTAAAATTTGTGCATTGTGTGAGAAAAGCATTAACGTTTTGACATAGCAAGTGCATACCATAATGTTTATTTTCATGAAAGTCAGATCTGAGCTCTGAGCTCCTGTGGTACCAACCAGTGTAGAAAAACATTTAAGGTATCATTTTCATCTAATTTCCCCATTTAAGCTGGAAATGAACTCAAGAAATACAAGGAAATGTATTTAGGTCAAGGTAAAGATTTACCAAAAATTAGCAATCAATTAAAATTTTCAACTTGCTTGCAATGGCGTTCCTCAATCTAATTTCTCTGCAAACACAGTATCTTTCTACCTAACAATAGTCTTTGATTAACTCTGCAACATTAAATACGCTATGCCACAGGTTAACCATAGGCTGACACCTCCATCGTCAGCATACAGTGAACTCCCTTTTTCTGGTGGCACCTGCAAAAACCTCAAACACGAACATTACTGAAAAAGGAAAAATCACAACTTTTATTGATCCCCTGTAATCTGCAATGGATAAATGCAATCATTTTAGGATGAACCATGTACATTTTATCAGTCATTTAAATTTACATACCTTTTACAAAAAGTCTTTAATTACCTCCGCAACATTAAATACGTTACACCACATGTTTACACCTTCATCATGCACATACAGTGACCTCCGTTTTACCTGAAGCAACTGGAAAAGTCCTCCAACACTTACATTACTGAAATGGGGAAAAAATCACCACTTTGATTGATCTGATGTATCTTGCAATCAATATGCAATCATTTTATGATCAACCATGGATATTCCATCAACTATTTATATGGGCAGATTGCTGTATTTGCAGTATCTCAGTGCATGAATCTCATGGGCATTCTGTATGTGCATGAAAATTAGATTAATTAAATGAACCATTAGACTAATATCAACACATTACCCCCAAAATTTGAGCTTTTGAAAAGGGAAACAAATTTTTAACATCGGATACTACAGTATTAGTGTAGTGAGTAAGTTCTTATAATTTAAAATTTGTGCATTGTATGAGAAAAGCATTACCTTTTTGACATAGCAAGTGCATACCATAATGTTTATTTTCAGGAAAGCCAGATCTGAGCTCTGAGGACTGTAAAAGGTCAAATCAAAGTTGGATGCCACCAAACTAATGTTTAAATGTATTTTAGTGTGGTACCAACCAGTGTAGAAAAACATTTAAGGTATCATTTTCATCTAATTTCCCAATTTAGCTGGAAATAAACTTAAGTAATACAAGGAAATGTATTTCGGTCAAGGTGAAAATTTACCAAAAATTAGCAATCAATTAAAATTTGTAACTTGCTTACAATGGCGTTCCTCAATCTAATTTCTCTGCAAACACAGTATCTTTCTACCTAACAATAGTCTTTGATTAACTCTGCATCATTAGATACGCTACGCCACAGGTTAACCACAGGCTGACACCTCCATCGTCAGCATACAGTGAACTCCCTTTTTCTGGTGGCACCTGCAAAAACCTCAAACACGAACATTACTGAAAGAGGAAAAATCACAACTTTTATTGATCCCCTGTAATCTGCAATGGATAAATGCAATCATTTTATGATGAACCATGTACATTTTATCAGCCATTTAAATGTACATACCTTTTACAAAAATTAACTGTCTGCGCCATTCTCATACCTTTTTAACAAATACACATCACTTACTTACAATGGCGTGCCTCAATCTAATGTCTCTGCAAACAAAGTATCTTTCTACCAAACAATAGTCTTTAATTACCTCCGCAACATTAAATACGTTACACCACGTGTTTACACCTTCATCATGCACATACAGTGACCTCCCTTTTACCTGAAGCAACTGGAAAATCCTCCAACACTTACATTACTGAAATGGGAAAAAAAAAATCACCACTTTGATTGATCTGATGTATCCTGCAATCAGTATGCAATCATTTTATGATCAACCATGGATATTCCATCAACTATTTATATGGGCAGATTGCTGTATTTGCAGTATCTCAGTGCATGAATCTCATGGGCATTCTGTATGTGCATGAAAATTAGATTAATTAAATGAACCCTTGACTAATGACTAATGACTAATATCAACACATTACCCCAAAAACCTGATCTTTTGAAAAGGGGAACATATTTTTAACATCAGATACTACAGTTTTCAACGTGCTTACAATGGCGTTCCTCAATCTAATTTCTCTGCAAACACAGTATCTTTCTACCTAACAATAGTCTTTGATTAACTCTGCATCATTAGATACGCTACGCCACAGGTTAACCACAGGCTGACACCTACATCGTCAGCATACAGTGAACTCCCTTTTTCTGGTGGCACCTGGAAAAACCTCAAACACGAACATTACTGAAAGGGGAAAAATCTCAACTTTTATTGATCTACTGTAATCTGCAATGGATATATGCAATCATTTTATGATCAACTAGGTACATTTTTTCCTCCATTTATATTTTAATACCGTTTTCAAAAATTAACTGTCTTTACCATTTTCGTGCCTTTCTAACAAATACACATCACTTACTTACAATGGCGTGCCTCAATCTAATGTCTCTGCAAACACAACTATCTTTCTACCTAACAATATAATACAATAAAGTAATACAGTGAGGGACTGACCTGCAGGGTTAGGAGGTCCCTGTCTCTCCTTGATCACATTCATCTCTCCTCTCACAAATCTTACTTAGTCCTCCGCATTTCTTTTTAATTACTAATTCAGTAAAGCCCTCTAGGCTGTGCCACGTTGCTCTTTATTCATTCTTATAAGCATTCTTGCCCTTGGCCTTCAATCTCCCCTTGCCACCTTTTACATTTCTTACCCTTTCAGTGTCTTATTGTCTCCTCGTATTTACTCCGTTCTTTTCCTCTCTTTCATTTCCAGTGAACTTGCTTCAGTGTAGAGTCACAGCTCTGGTCTATGCAGTCTATTTTCTCCTTCCCTTTCAGCTCTTACCCTCCAGCACTCTTTTTTTCTCCTTTTCATTCATTAATGACCGGCTTTGACCCTCTTTAACCCCACTAACTCCACAACGCTGGTCTATATTCAAGAGACATGTTGATCGAAGGATGGCTCCCTCTGTTAAGCACCGCTTGAATGTGTTTGGCCTTGAGAGGCAGTTTGTGGCCTATTTCAACTAAAAAACAGAATGTAAAAGAGATAGTAAGAAAATATTGATGAAAAATGTAACACCAAATATTAGAAAAGGATTTGAATTCAAAGTTGTATATAGCTGTTAGGTCACTACTGTGCTACGGTTTATTTGGGTTTATCTTTTTGCATGCAGCTTCAATGCCAAGTCCTTCTGTACAGCAATGAATAAAGCAGTGCATTGACTGTGTAGATACAGAAAATCTGAGGTCAGTTGTAAGCCATCCTGTTCAGCTAAGTAATAAATGGTTGCTTTAACTTTTACTTTTATATGTATGGCAAAAAGTTGAAGGCCTATGATAACAAACATTCCTTCCAGAAAATAAATACTAGATGTCAAAAAATGAATAATTAAGAAAAAAAAGACAAAATGGTTAGAACAATATGAATGAGAATGGCAATAATATTATCTAACGTTAGTTTGGAAATAAATGCTGAGTTTACAATGCACAGAATAAGAAGAACCCACATTTTAAAGTAACCTTGTGGGCCACTTATTCAGATGGTCTTTTAAATAACAACTCTAATAAATCTGTTCGAAGACCTGGCAGCCACAAACAAATTGCCACCAATAACCATCCATTTATTGCACATCCATTTTGCAACAGTTACTTTACCTGCATGTCAATGAATTAATAAGTCCTCAGTTGTAAACACTGTTTGTAATTGCCCTCCAAAATCCAGCCTGTTCTCATGCATTGTTCATAAGTTTTTCTGTTAAAAGTAATGAAACCATGTTAACTTTGAGTTATTTTAAGGGTGCATCCTCATACTTTTTCTTTTCCTAAACAACAATAACTTTATTTGCCTAAACCTAAAGACAAAAAGACAAAACACAAGACTTTCCCGCAAGAGACTGGTGTTCCGTCCTGTGTGAACTTTGAGTTACTTTAAGGAAATATTTCCCAAACCTTTCCTCAAGAACCACTTGTCCTGCATGTTTTTGGTCTCCCCATGCTCCAACACAGCTGATTCAAATGATCAACTCGTTATGAACTCCTGAAGCTGCTTGATAATAAGCCGATCATTTAATACAGCTGTGTTGCAGCAGGGAGAGATCTGAAATATGCAAGTGGTGCTTGAAGAGAGGTTTGGGAAACACTCTTTTGAGGTATGGTCCTAACCATGTTTATTTTCCTAAACTTAACCATAGCAACTTTCCTTACCTAAAGATGCCCAAACAAGTATTTTTTTGCGAAACCTAACCTCCTTTACTTTACATTAATGAAGTCAATCATGGGGTACTAATTTGTAGGCTATCATGCTATTGTGTGTGCATTTTTGTAGGATGTTGTACAAACAGTTGTATGAGGAAGCATTTCAAAATGACATAGAGGCCTTTCCTGATCTGACATTGCTATTTTAAGAGAATTTGTCTTTCAAAGAATGACATTTGCACGTTCTCAGTTTGCAAGCTAAACTCCTGTGGTTTTGTTATGCAAATAGAGAGGATGTCAGCTGATGAAACACTGGTATAAAAAGTGAGATGTGTGGGGAGGTTGGCCAGGGTGTTGGACAGATGGACTGGTCAAACACAGGACCTTCACCTAGGAAACTGGGGTTTGTGACCTGTGTGAATATGTCAAATGAAAAAGGTGATGTAATTTACTTATTTTAATTCAAACCATGATGTCTCTGCCATTCTAAACCTACTTATCAATATAGCAGGACCCTCCCAAACCATGTTTTTGATGCTGAGAACAACTACTAATGCCCATTTAATTGAGTGAGAATATTCGAAATTCATAAAAGGTGCTAGAGGGCAGTTTGTTAAACATACATATATGCTGGTGTTGTACATTTGCTGAAAGACTGAGGTTTTGTCATTTCTTTGCAAATATTCTCAATTGGACGCAGGAAGATTACACATACACAAGAACAGGGAAAACTGCACATAGAAAGGCCAGATCCAAAAGATACAAAACCAACAACCATCAAAATGATAAGAGTGACTCTACATAAAATTTCATTAAACATTATATTAAAGTTTAACTCTGAAAAGATTAAAAGGAAGTGGCAGATTAAATTAAGTAACAGTCCGCCTTTTGCCTTTCATGAGGATATTGGGCCAAATTAAACACGTCTATGCTTCACTGTTGCCCTAATATCATTATCAATGTGCCCTACTCGTCCCAACATTCCCTGTTTGTTAACCAGATGCCCTTTTTGTAGCCATAACTGTTACCTTACTGTAAATGTAGTAGAGGAGCTCCTTTTTCCTTTTCATCCTTAGTCCTTTGAGAATCTGTGCACGTCACTAGAGGCCCATGACATCTGCCGCAGTCTAAAGACCACTGCACTGTCCTTCCAGCAGAAAAATGGTGGACCAGTAGAAGAGCAGATGCTGCCTCACTCCCCACATCCAGGTCAACATCATCAGATGAGGGCTGGAGAAAGAGACAAAAGTGGAAGCCCGACATCATTGGGCGGATTTTACACGCCCCTGGCAGACACTGTTGTGAGTCTGGGGCAAAAGGAGCAGCGCCGCATAAAGGAGAGCAGAGATGAGACCATCCTTGACCGCAGGTAATTGTCTCATTTGTCACTTAGCTCTGTCAGTCACTAAAAAAAAGTGGGAGGCAAAGCTGAGCACCAGCTGGCTCTGAGCCAGTCTAAACCAACAAAAAAAACCCAAAAAAAAACCACATACCCTGCAAACAAAAAAGAAAAGAACCCTTTTGCTGACCTTCTGTGGGCAAAAGCTTTCCCACTAAATACAGTACCACCTTTTTCGTCACAAATCTACCATTTTGCTTTCAAAGGCTGATTTGTTTCGTGTGCATTGGCACTTTGTCCTTCATCTGTTCAAATGCTTTATTATAGTTACTGAATATTTGTTTGAAATTTTAATGTTTTTTTCCCCCTTTCCTTTGCCAGAAATGAAATGTTTGACTAGTGCTAATGTATTCTGGCACACTCTACTGCAATGCCACATGGGTTGCATTGTAATTGGAAATGAAACAGTTCATCCACTAATTGATTAACCAGTCAACCAAAATTTAAATTGCAACTATTCTTAATCTTTTTTTTCAGTCACTTTTAAAAAACAATTACATGTGCTTAAATGATTTTGTGTCCAGCTTGTCTTCATATCAATAAACTGAAAGTCTTTTAGTTTTTGGGACACAACTTGAAAACAACACAATTAATAATGAAAGCATTGCATTAATAACTGAATAATTGAGAAATAAATTAGCAGATTGATCTATAACGAAAATAATGCGTACTTGACCTCAGCTCTTGCTTCATCAATGGATGTGTCACTTGTTTACACAAAGTAAAAACGCTGTCTCAAAAGGTAGTTTTAGTGAAAGACCTGGAGCAGATCTTTACATTAAACCGTGTTCCATACTTGATGGGGCTTACTCAACCAAATGTAACACATACAACTCACTAAATGTGTTTCCTGGAAAAGTTCCCTGGGTTGTTCTAACTATTTTGATACTGACATTCTTACATTGTCATTTTCTTGGTTATTTAAGTAATTACCTGGTTGAGAAAAGAATTTCTGCCAACATATGACTTTTGATGTTTCTGTTACTTGGAGATAAAAAAATATTCTGCTGGAAGGTGTCATTAACTTGTGATAAGGGTGTTTGCAAGGTGTCAGGGAGGTAATCAGTGGAAAACAAGAATCTGATTGTCTTTCTTTGCTTTGCATTTGGTTTAACAACCGATACCTTGACTCTGCCAGCACTTGCTTCTTAATGCTTGATGTTTTTATTGCAGTTAGTGGCCTCTGCGTTGCTTAACAATCAGAGATGCTGAAGGCATTGTTAGAAATCCAAATAAAACACATTCTTAACACTTAAATAATGCAATCTAAACCTTTGTGGTGGCCACGCAGGACACATTCGTGAGAACCGATAAATATTATTTTGCCTTATACACATTGCCTGTGCACTTTAAAAAATAAAGTAAATTACCATTAGAGCTGTCAACCATTAAAAGGAATCTCCATACAGCAGTTCATATGAAATCTTTGGAAAATGCACACACAACGATTCATATGTTTATCTTACTAATTGGTGCCCTTTCCAGTTATGTTAGGGAACGATTTATGGTTTTGGTGTTGGCATGTTATCATGTCATCTTAACCTTAAGTTACATACTTGATGTAAAGTTATGTAGGTTAGGTTTAGGCAAACAATCATGGTTGGGTGTTGTCACTGTATGTAGGGTAAAATCACATACTTTCTGTAACTATGTACTGTAAAATAACAAAGTTCATTTGGGTTCACATGAGCCATAGACAATGGTCTCCTGTGGGGAAAGTCCTATGTTTGATTGACCCATCAACTACCCCAATGGTAGCTCTTACACCACCTATAGCTCCTTACTCTTTTTTCTTCTTTGCTCCTACCAGCACATTTGTCAGGTGATCGCAACCTTCATAATTATGTGGGTTATATAAAAACTACTGCCTCTTGGTTATGTGAGTTACACACATTTTTCTGGTGCGCTACTTTTCATAGATATACAAAAGAACAGTGGATGAGAATAGCCTGCAGCAAGTTATAACAGAATCCTCCATGCGCCAGCACATTCTGATTAAAGAGCTCATATTAAACAAATAATGTATGACATTATCTGGCTGAAAATCGGAATAGTAGTATAAACACTGTATACTTAATCTGCTTGCTCTTTGAATCACAGTAGATATCAACTATTTAGATTATATGTATCATTTTAATCATGTTGAGTTTGATGATCATCATTTGATTGATGCTGTCTATCTGGGGACTCTCCCTCAACTTATCTTCATACTAAAGGTATACAAACAAAATAGAGGAGAGTGACTCCTAAAATAGTGCTGTTTCATAACAAGCATCATGCAACAGTGGACATGACAGCTTCCCACTCCTCTCTCCCCTTCAGCCAAAAGTTAACAAAGAGTGAGGACTGTACAGAGCGGGAAAGCTTTCAGAGTACTCACGCACCAAATCCCAGCACTATCTAATGTCACCCTTGAGTTCCAACGACCGAATTTAATTTTCAAACACAATACTTTCAAGATCTATTGTCATTTATTGTGAGGTGAGAACAACCAAGATATTATCCATGAGGGAGATATTCCTCTGGCAAACATGACTTTGTATAACAATCAATCTCAGCCAAGACATTGGAACATTATTGTTATGTCTGCAATCATCAACACCCATAGTGGATATGAAATTGAATAATAAAGGAGTCTGTTTTCTATTGAGCATACACAAAGAATTGCTGCAGCTGTGTCCTTGATTGTGCTTGACTAGGAAGACCCATTGAATATAAATAGTCATATTCAGTGAATCCAATCAAAGCCGTGTCCATGCTTGCTGAATCCAGCTTATAATGCATTCTCAGACCTGAGAAGTCACTTGGGTGAAAAAAGAGTGATTAGAATATTGAAAATTGTAAAAAAAAGGAAAAAAAAAAACGTACAGAAATGATAATACTACCGTATCAGCTGGCACTAGGAGTTTATTTGATAAACTGCATGTCTCTGTTGGTTTTCTCACCACAGAGTGCGGTCTCTGAGATAAATATCTTGGAACTAAAGATGCAAACACAAAGCTATGAGGAAATCAACCCTTGTTGTCAACAGGTTCTCAACCCAACTCGTCACATGTTGCCTCTTTGTCAGTGGACTCCTGTGTTTACAGATTACGCTCTAGGTATCCTTCTGCATCTGATGTGTTCTCTTTCTCTTCTTTCAAATGTACACACACTTAAAATAAATTAGTGCATTAATCAATTACATGAGGTTAAATTGATTACAATAGGAACAAAGTACAATGAGAGACAGACAAAGAAAAAAGTTCAAGCAGCACGCATATCCAAAAGTAGTGAAGACTAGGTGCTGGACAAAGAGAAAACAGATTCCAAAAGACAAATAAAGGCTGCACACTAGAGAATGCTCTGATGAACGTTTATTAAATTACCTCCACGTGTGACATTTCAGGCCATAGGCCTTCTTCAGACACATCTTGTATTCAGTCCAGTGAGCTCACAGATACAGTGGGCCTGAATAATGAGAGTGGTTAACAAACATGTCCATGACAACCCACTGCTAAGGTGGCAGTCACCTAACTTGGATTACCTAAATGCTTAACTAAACACCACATAAAATCACTCAACTGAGAGCAAATGCTTATTTTGTTTCTAGAAGCTTATAAATGTCCTGCACAGTTGATGTTTCCCCCTCAGAATGGAGTATTTGCAGACGGCAATGGCATGTTGATGTTGAAATTTAGAGAAATAACGGTAGCCCGGAATATAAAAGAAAGAAAGACCCAACCAGTTTTGACAGGCTAATAAAATAGCAACTTCTACTTTATATTTTGCTGACTATTGCTCAAGTTAAGGTTGACTTTTTTGTTCTTTTTATTTTAAAACAAGAAAAATGTAATATTGACAGTAAAAAAAGATATATGAAGAAACATACTTCAGTATCAAGCCTGCGGCACAATTAGACAAAGACTGACGTGTCCCACCAAGCAGAAGGTGTCACAAACTGTCATGTGCCAGCAAAAGAGAAGATGCAATGAGATTATTTTCAAATGAGGAAGTTCATCTGCATATTTTTCTTGGGTGAAAAGAATCACTATCCTCAGTTCATCAAGGATGAGTGCTCATCATAATTGTAATCGGGTTTGAATGAGGCAGTGATGAAAATAATGGGCTTGTGATACTGCCGGCTCTGACAGTACATTGTAGAAGGGAGCATTGTATACAGGTACAAGGAAGGAACGAAATTCATTGCAAGACTCGTGTTTGTGTGTGTGTGTGTGTGTGTGTGTGTGTGTGTGTGTGTGTTTGGGTAGGTAATAATCAAGGATGCAACTACACTAAACTGCAAGAGACAAGAGGCAATGTGGAAACAAAGTGATAGCGTATCATTTTTGTAAGCCCCAAACCAAGATTTACTGTCATGGAGCTGCTGAATAGTTTTTTAACTTGTGTGGTAAGAAATACACCCAATTTTATATTCTGTTTGTCAGTACAGATGTCTATCTTATCAATTTTATATTTCACTTAAACAGGAAGACTTCTCAGTTTCATGAGTCGCTTACAGCAATATTATGTATGTCACATTTTTATTTCTTTTTTTAATCTCCTATGAGCAGAGAAACAAGACAGCAAATTTAATCAAAATGTAATCTCTGTACTGCCTGGGAGTTAGATTTGAAGCTAACACTATGAGTTTTGAACTAGAAAATGTGCCCTAATACACAGAAAATCATCCTGGGTTCTACCAAAACCATTAACTCTGTTGGGTACTGTCAAAAGCCTTCTTTTTGTCTTTATCAATCGATTCTCCATGGAGCTGTCCAACTCACTGCAATTTTATATTAAGTGACTTTAAAGCTCTCAACTTGTGTTTATTGCTATGGGAAAATAACATAAATTTTAATATAACAACTCACACAACACAGGGGCATAGTTATGGGATATAAAATTTGAAATTGAGTTACAGTCACTAACTCCAGCACAGATAATATGCTTTGAGTTTATTTCTGCCAAACTACATGTTTGTCTGCCTCTCTCTTACATTTTTTTGTTGTCCAGTCAATTGTATAATGTTCAATGTTCAGTGTTTGGATACCTACTCCAATCAAGGAAAGCTTCTTATTATTATTTATCAGTTTTTACGAAACTATTATGGTTTCAGGTTGTTGAACATGCAGGATTGGACAATGACTGCTCCACCTAATGAAATGTCTGATGTTTTTCTAACCTGTGGTGTCAACTGTGGCATTGAACAACATCCATAAATAATTCAAACCAAATGTAAGCAGGCTGCACAATAAATACATTATTAAAAAAAATATGACCAGCTGCAGGCATTGCCTGCCACAACAGACATTAACGCAAATTGCAGTGCTTGTTTCGTTCTCACTATTTTGTTTGCCAAACACGCTGCATGATCTGCATTGATGCAAAAATGTGCGTTTTTAGAATTATAGACTGTATATAAAGACGGACGACATGTCTCCACTGAGTCAGACTGTACAGAAATAAAGCGAAAATATCTTTAATACAACCACTGTAATCTATTGCTGGGGACGCGATTTGGAGCCAGAGTCTGCGCTGTAATGTTATCTGCGATCTTGAGCTCTGGTCCATAAAACCCTTCGACCAATTGCAAGCAATGCCATTGATCGTGACAATACTGACTGACACACATAGCTGTCAAACCCCATTTTATAGCACCAAACAACTAAATAAAACCAAACTTATCAGAAAAACAAACGTGAACAAATATCAGTGTGATGATGACTTTCTAAAATGACAAAAACCATCTTTGAGAAAAGATAATTTTGATCTATTTTGATCTTTCAGATTGGTCCATGTCCTATCCACTAACATGGAGGGGCAACTTTTGTGTCCTGTAATGTAGCCAACCACCAGGGGGTGATCTAGATGTTTTGGCTTCATTTTTTGTCTGTCATGTCATCCATCTATTTCATTCGTCTTCTTTTTTTTAGGGCTTTTTGCTTTTATCTGGAGACTGATCGTAAAGAGGGTGAGTGAATGGATATGATAAGTAAAGGGCTGTTGGTTGGAATCAAACCTAAATTGGCTGCACTTCTGGTGATGTAGAGGTTGAAGTTGTCTGTCTATAGTTGAAACCACCAAAATGATGCCATTATTAAAGCAACAGATTACCATGAGCAGGATGTAAGTCTAAAGTACAAGTGGCACACAGCGATATTGGTTTTAATGACTAATTAGTCGTGTTAATCAGGAATTTGCACTGACCCACTTAGTGTATCATTATGCTTCTAGGTAGAGGAAAGTGCATCTTACTGCAGTATTCGTGTTCATCTTCCAACCTTTGCAGCTATACATTGTGGCATTTAGCAGGAACCAAATCCATTAGCTCATACACCCATTAGCCATTAGCTCATAGCCCCTTGCAGTCATGTCACTACTGCAATACTGCTAAAACTTTTCCACTATCCCTACTGAATAGGAGAATGCATCTAATGCTCAATGATGGTCCTTTCAGTTCACCTTTTCTGTATTCACACACTTCTTCACTTTCTTCACTTCTTAATAGCCTGTAGCTTCTCACAGCGGTATAATGTCCAGCAGGGGCCAGGTGAAAACCCCGGACTTCCTGCCCCTCGAGCAACGACGCTACAACAGTGCCAAAAGGGATATCACTGTTTCTTTCCCAAATACTGTAACAACCCACACACCTGCTTTGAGTGACCCAATACCAAACAGGAATATCCAACAAATATGATACCCTTGTTGGCATCAGGGAAGTCTTGGTTTTGCACCTGGTACTCAAGGTTGTAATATACTTTCTTTGCAACACAGAGCATAAACGGGTAAAAACATCCCAGAGGACAATGCTGCTGATAGGAGGAGACTGGACTGATTTGGCAGTCTTCACACCTTCCTCTTTCAAGGTCTAATCCGAGTCCAGTCACTGCCTTTCCCAGGATGCAGAAAAGCTTGAGTGATCATCTGGATCACCAAGTTAATTCCTTCCCTGGGGTAAAGTACATAGTCCTCATATCTAACATAAAGTAACTCCCATATATTGCCTTTTACTGGTGGCACTCAGCACGGAGCAGGTATTTTTCCATCATTGTGACACTTTGAATCGAGCAGTAGTGGCAGTTTGACCTTCTGTGCCCTCTTCACGGGGAGAATGACAGGTTTGAACAGGACTGAAAATGTCACTCCTGTCGCTTCTGGGCTCCGGCCACTCGGGGTGGCTTGTACACTAATTCAAACACACAGAAGGGCAATATACAGTGTCTTTAACAGAAGTGAAAAGAACAATCGGTACTGAATATTATGTTCGTACAAGCGGTTGTTAGGGTGTGTAGGATTACTCATTAAAATTCAACACCTAAAGCTCTGAAAGATAACAGTAGCACTGAAATGCCTTGAAAAATATTCTAGTCTCTGCCTTTTTAGCCGAATCAAAGGGTATTTAAATCTTTGTGACTTTCAACTCATGTACAGTCAATTCAGTCAATGCCAAGGCAAAAAGATAAGCATGGTATCTGTGACCAAATGGTGTAGATTTCTGTTAGAGCATTGCCAGTCCCAAATGTGTTTCTATGCTCAGTCCAGTAAAATTAGGGTGTATTCTTAATGGAAGTTGGGGTAGTTCAAGAGAAATAAAAGGCAGTTTGGTGAAATGTAGATGTGGGAGTTTATTTCTTCCCCTCAGGTAGCTTCAACTTTCCTGGCATAGGAAGTAAAGAAAACTCTTTGTTGAGAAGTTGATTTAATCTTTAAAAGTGCCGATAGAAACATAACACACATGTTTTAAGCAAATGATATTCCCCTGTGGAGTATCTTGTAGAGTTTGTTGCCATGGACTAGTTTCCCTGAAACTTCATCGATAGTCAGGATATCAGCGCTGCAGAGCAAACAGGAATCAAGCACTGGCTGGTACAGCAGGTTCAATGGTTTCCCTACACACATACGACCTCTGAGTGTTTGACTGCAAGGAAAGTCAATCAGAGGCTCCACCATTCTCCTCCACCGTACGTCCGCATGACTAATGAAGTAAGGCAAGAAGGCTGGGGCATGACTCGCGGAGAAAGATTAAGAAAGAAGACAAAAAGCCTCCTCTTCTGAGGGAGAAATCTTACTCTTGTTCAATCTGCCCACATTACCTTGCACTGTTATCCGATATAAAGAGACACACAATGCTGGTCAGTGTTGATGTGGTAGCGTACAGAGAAAGAGAGAAAGGACAGCAGCCTGTGAGACGAGGTGGGGGTGAGGGGGTTGTGATTGAGCCACTGAAGTGATTGTCTCCCAAACAATCCTGATTAAAAACTGATGAATTAAGTACCATTATCAAGCAGACATAAAGGCCATCCATATTAAGTTCAATGTTAATGAAAAAATCAGAGCATGGTTGCAAGTTTTCTTGCCCAAAGACCCAATCTTTTTGAACTGATTTTTGTGGTAAATAATTGTAGAGACCTTGTTGTAACAAGTCAAGTTGTTCTCCTGCATTACTTCATACTATATATGAAAAGAATTGCACCACAATTAGTACATAATACACATTATTGTGTGCCAGTTATTTGTGTATAACCCACATAATCCGGAAGGCTGCAATGACATGACCAGTGTGCTGACGGAAATAAAGAGGGAAATTATCTGTGTAAGAAGGCATTTTGGGGTGGTGGTGGGGTCAAACAAACGCAGGACTTCCCCCGTTTGGGTTCCATGTAAAATGAAGTTAACATGAAGTTATTTTAAGGCACACAATCACTGTGCCTCTTCTCCTAAATCTAACCTATATAACTTTACTTGCCTAAACCTAAAAAGAAAAAAACAACAGCAATGTTTCTTTTCAGAAATCCAGCCAACATAACTTTACTGGTCATTGCAGATCACCTACATTCATTTGCTTTGAGAAACACTTTTTCCCTCCTCTGCCTTTTCTACTACTACTTTGTACAGAATGACAACTGCAAAAGCACTAATTCAGTGCAAATTAATTCCTTTGGGGCTTTAAATTTAGCATTAAATTTAGTGTACTTTTTGAATAATTAAACAGATGAACAACAGCTGAACCAAAAATGCAGCCCTCTCTCTTTTTAATAAATATAATTTGTAACATAAATGTCTTTGTGATGGGAAACATATTTTATGCCAGGATATACTTATGTTTAGAGCCAGCATTTATAAGTATATATATATATATATATATATATATGTAGTAATTGCAGTTTGCGTTACTATACAACGTACAACATCACCTCTACATCATGTACAATTGACTGCAGGACTTACTAAAACAAGCCACAGAGAAGCTCGGATTACAACACAGACAGAGGAAGCGTGACTTAACTCTTTGCTCCACTTTATCTGGTCTGAATCGTTCATTTAAAAAAATATGGAAAGATCAGGACTGAAACACTTAACTTTGAATCCATTTTCTGTCCTCAAGCAACAAACACCAGAGAATTCAGCTCATTCCTTCACTCTGAAAGGATAACAATGGAAAAAAACCTTGTCTTGGGCACTGCTTTGAAAAGTTGAAAAGAGAAACTCACAAGACATCAAATAATCTTACATTCCCCTATAGACTCTGTTGGAAGTGTGTTTGCACAGGAGAGCGGGACCATAGAGTATGGTATTCAAGCATCTCAGATGTATCTTCCCTTTCCCATGCAGTATTTTGCGGGGATGCTTTTTCCACAAACCGTTTGTGGAACCTTACCTGCCTACGGGGGCATAGCGTTCATCTGTTTGCACGACAGTGTGTGTGTGTGTGTGTGTGTGTGTGTGTGTGTGTGTGTGTGTGTGTGTGTTCAAAAGGTTACTCTCCCAGTGAAGTCCTCTGTAGACCATTGACTCTGATTAAATGTCTTCAGAGTTTTCAAATTATTTGAATTACTCTAATTGCACAGTCAGATTGTGGTCAACGTTATGATTTGTGGGGTGAAGAGCCATACAATCATCATCAGCAACCAACAGTAACCATAATTACAATCTCCCAATCAACACACCCAGACAGAAGATTAGTTGTTAATGCACTTTATCAAAACACTGATTTCAACTTTGATATCCGACTGAAAAATATCTTGTAATCATTAGGGGATGTTCATTATTGTAATCAGTCACTTGTGGCTCTTGTTTTACTCTGAAGTAAATATGTCTTAATGTTTTTGGATTAAATTCCTTTCCTGTCTGCTCTGCTCTTCTTTCCACTAATTTCTCACATTGCAAATGCAATAACAAAGGAGGGAAATAAGCCTTATCTACAGCATGGTTCCACCAGTAATAAAAGCACCTGTGGCTCTCATTAAATAATTTTCCCTGATGACATTTCAGCTTAACTCTGCAGCGTCTAAACGGGCTTTAGTGGGTTTAAATTGCACTTTTGATAGCACAATCACACTTTATCCTCTGATAAGAGGGCACCTCTATCCCATGACAGCAACGTCTAATCAAAATGGGTCATTTTCTTTTTTAATTTCACAGTCATCTAAGTCGAACCCTTTTTGAACTCTTAAAGCCTGAAAAATGAATACTAAAAATTCTAAATATAAACACAGCAGTAACATGTTAAAGTGTCCTCAGGGAGATAGAAGAAAACACTATTATGCTCATGTGTACAATGCATGTGTGGGCTTTTTTTTTTTTTTTTTTTTTCAATTTTCGTAAGCACAGACACGCAGATGTTGAAGACAAAGTGCTCTGCTTGCTTCTTTGCTCTCATGTGGGACATATAAAATGGCCAGTGGCACTGCTAGTCTGCGCACAAACTCAATATTCCAGTCATAAATCTCTTGGTGTCTTAATAGAGACAAAGCGCAAGTGAGCATCTGGGTCGCAATTCCATTGAAGGGGTGGAAAATTTGTTTTCCTTTGCTCCTCAAATGCTCTCCTAGTTGGGGGATCAATTTATCGTGCAAGCAAATGATTCTTTTATTTTTTTCTTGTGTTTCACTGCGGCATGGTAAATTCAAATTGTTCTGCAGTTTTGACATATACTGTAAATTACAGGCTTGGGATAAGAGATAGTTTTGCAGTTCATAAAGCAGTGGGAGTTTTCCACCCTCTGCTGAGTGGAGCTGTTTCCTCCTCTGTGCTGGTTTGACTGCAGAGTGAAGGCGGTTTGGGACTGTTGTTCTGGGTCAAGAGCCGGCAGCGGAGACCATTCTTCTCTTGAGTGTTGTGTGGTATGATACTCCTTCAACTCCTACACAAATAGATGAATAGCTTTCCTTGTATTTTTTGCTAGTGTGTTAAAGATGTATTTTACTGCTGGAAAGATGGTCTTTTAAATAAATATGCTGTCTATAGAGTAGACAGATGCAAGTAATTTGAAATTGATGCTACATGACTAGAGAAAACAGAGAAAAAGGACTGTGGCATTCATTTTTGCTCAAGAGGAAGAAAACCTGCAATTACCAGAATGCACTGCAGTGCTCCGAGACCAATAAACATTCTCAGCAGTAGTTGACATGATGCAAGCTTGTCTGTTTGACACAATGGCAGCTGGTTGGTAACAGACGATCTTATTTTACAGTTAATTGGTAAGCTAAAACCATCTATTTTCATTCGCTTATCCAGGACCGGGTTACAGAGGCAGGAGGTTGAGCAAAGAACTCCAGACGCCCCTCTCCCTATCAATGTTTTCTAGCTCCTTCTGTGCCAGATAAGACATATCATCTCTCCAGCATGTTCTGGGTCTGCCCCGTGGCCTCCTACCAGTTGGACATGCCCGGTACTCCTCTAACGGGAGGTGCCCAGGAGGCATCCCAATCAGATGCCCGGACTACCTAGACTGGCCCCTTTGTTTGATGCGAAGAGCAGTGGCTCTGCTCCAAGTTCCCTCCGAATGTGTAAGCTCCTCACACTATAGCTAAAGGCTGAGCCCAGACAGTAAACTCCTTTCAGGTGCTTGTATCCACGACCTCATTCTTTTGGTCACTACCCAAAGCTCATGACCATAGGTGAAGGTTTGGTAAATGGAAAGCTTTGCCTACCAGCTTAACTCCCTTTTCACCACAAGGCTCGTGCAGTGTACAGCAAGCGGACCAAACCACCTATTCAGATCACGTTCCACTCGGAAAAAAAAAAAAAAAACGGAGATACTTGAATTCCTTTGCTTGGGGTGCAACTCTCTCCAAACCTAGAGGGGGCAATCCACCATTTTCCATCAGAGAAGCATGGCCTCAGACATGGAGGTGCTGACTCTCACAACACTTCACACTCTGCTCCATCTAAGTGGGTGCTGGTGGTCCAATTGTGATAAAGCCAACAGAACCACATCGTCTACAAAGAGCAGATTTGCAATTAGAGCTAATAGATGGTTCTGAAAACATTCAAGATAAAAAATAGGCAATGCTGTACCACAGTTTTGGTTTATATTTCATCAGCACCTCTTAGTTTTATTATTTGACCTGAGTTTCTCAGAAAACAGTATGATGCCCATTTTCTGTTCACAAACTCTTGCTATTAAAGCTAAACGGCACCGAAATAGTTTCTGAAAACATTTTAGGGTATAATCGGAAGTGCATTAATGTTTGTGCACTTCTGTACTCTTTGTGTGTCAGTGGTGACAGCATGAGTGGTGGGCAATTGAAAAATTCAGAAATACAGCCTATGGTTCGAGCAACAGCCTTAGAGCCAACAAAACTCTGCAGGATGACATGTTTTCTGGTGGAGTTTCATTGGGTTTTGAGGCAGGGAGATCAAGGCACAGGTTAGATGGAGGGAAGTTAACCACAGTTCATGTACACATACTACCCAAATTTTTATGATACAAAGCTGGTTGAAAATCAGCAAAGTATCACTTTAAATATTGGTACTTGACTTAATTTGCCTGATAATTCTCCACCTTCAAACATCCCACTGTGAGCAAGTGGATTGATCTGACATGCTTTTTTGCATTGGAGAAGATACATCCCACTTCATCTTTTTCACCAAGCACTGTTGTCATTCAGATTATACTGCATTCCACACATCTTTGTTTTGCAGCCACTGCAAATCAAAACGACCTGTCCCATAATTCACTGCAGCTGAATGAGAGGGTGGATGTGATTTATTTCTGGTGATTAGCATAGAAAAGGAAAAGGTGTGTTATTGAGGAGGGGTGAGGCCTTTTGAATGTGACATTCCAGGCCTGGTTCACTGGTTTAACTGAAGCCACATAACAGGTCTCATATAACCTTTTCTTTTTATTGTATCGCCATGGCGACTGCTGATGTAAGCAGTTGATCTCATTAAAACAGGAGATTAGGCTGACAACAGTTTGGAAGTCGTCCTTGGGAAATAGAAACAGCAGCCTTGAAATGGTAGCCCAAGTCTCATTTCTTTTTGGCAATATCCATTTTTATTCAACAAACCTTTAAAGGTTTTCTATCTTGCCTCATTAGCATGATAATATGATTCAGGAGGACACCGTACAATGTAGCAGGGCAGACCTTGATACCCTGCAAGATGAGCCTTGAGTCCAAATTTCCTTCTGTAAGTTCCTGAAATTATTAGCATGCAGTGTCTAAGGCCAGGCGCTGTAAATCCAAGACGCTTTAAATTCTAGTAATACGCCCACAAATAATGGCCAACATTTAACACCCTGTCACAAGAAAAACCACATTAGTTATGTTTTTATCCAAATGTGTGGCATGTTGTAAGCAAATTTCCATATTTTCCATAAAACATAAATAGTGCATTCTGTTCACTTATATAGAGGTATATATTTTATACACAGAACATTACATGCAGTCATACAGCAGACACAATATGGTCTGATCCTGCAGATGACCCTGATAAAATAGTGTTTTTGCTTCTTTTTTTTTTTAATTAAATTTAATCAAACAAGACACGTGATATGACTCTGTGACTTTTAAGGGTGAAGGTAAACATGTTTTGTTTATGTTACACAAAACAATTTTGCGATTTTTTTTTTAAAACTTTCATTCATTTCATTTCAAGATGCTCTCACACCCAACTTGTTGAATTCAGCAATTTGGTCAGTTGCCATTTCATTTGACATTGTGGGAATGAGAACGGGCTGGAATAGTCAGGAACATGATTGACAGTTTAAAAAGTGAAAGATTTATAGTTTTGATAGGAATATGTTTGCGATAGTGTATCTTCAAATTGATCGTCTTAAAAAAAAACACAGCAGAATCCTTAAATCTACATTTTTCAGTAGAACTTAATTGGACAACAGGCAGGTAAGGCTTTGGCTTTAAGCCTTTCCCAGAGCAGCAGAGGCACAATGTGTTCATCACATTAATGCATTTGCAGTAAAATAGACTCCAGTGTGTGTCTGCGTGT
The DNA here is from genome assembly GCF_026936395.1 of Plectropomus leopardus. Classification (NCBI taxonomy): domain Eukaryota; kingdom Metazoa; phylum Chordata; class Actinopteri; order Perciformes; family Serranidae; genus Plectropomus; species Plectropomus leopardus. Next base: position 7,048,843 of record NC_142176.1, on the reverse strand, counting down.
GTCTGTGTGTGTTGTAACAACTAAGTATACTGGAGCTGGTGTTTACTCTTGGGCTACTGGCATTCCCACCCGAGCTTTAACTGCTGTGGTAGAGTTTTATCAAAGATGGCCGTCATGGTCAGGGTCAGATCCCCACGGGAAAGTGAGGAAGGTAATCCTGTTAAAGGTGTTATTATCACCTCTGACAGCTACACACATACTGTGACCAACTGCAGCCATGTCAGCTGAGCCACAGAGTCCTGCATTTTGCTAAAGTGCTTTTTTTTTTTTAATTTTTTTTTTTTATTGATACCATTCCTGGAATCAAGCTATGTGTAACACACACCATCCTCTGACATTTGAAAATACCAAATGTCACAAGGAGATGGTTTCCATATGTTCACTGCTCGTTTTTTTAAATGTAATAAATATGTCTGGACAAAGCATTTATTGTGAGACTTCAAGATACATTCAGTTTATATGCGCGACACCGACTTTAGAGGCACTTTGTTTGGCAGAAGTGGTTGGATTTACTTTAATATTAGCTACAAGGGAAAGATTTCAGTATTCCGTGCCAAAACTTTAGCTGCTGTTTTTTTTCATGCACTAATCTGAATACTAATTATGTTGACAGACAGTTCACTGCGGTGGGTGGATGCCGCGGAGACCTCATCAGCCTTGCACAAGAGATGTTTATATAACTACACGTAACGCTTCAGATACCTTCTGGAAAAAACAGCTTGCCTGCAATCAGAGCTTAAAGCTACCTTGACAATATCAACCTTCTGGGACTCTGACACTGCCTGCTCATTTAATGGTGAGTGACACATAGGAAGCTAAATAAAATTCATCATTTTAAGTGTGCTCTCATGAGCCAGGGAATTAGAACTAAATACACTTTACTGACTCAGAGTTCCCAAAGTGCCTCATGAATTTGTATTGGGGGACTGAGATGAATTGTAAATATTTTGTATTAAAAAGTGTGAGTGGTGTACAAGCAGATGCCTTTCTTGTACTGTGGCTATGAGTAGTGGGTGGCTGGTTGGCAGATGTCAATACACGGCAAAAGATTTAGAATAACAAAAACATAGTTCCAGTCAACAGCTGCACCACTAATTCCAGTCATTGAGATATACTGAACTGCAGGTTCAGTATATCTCATCCCATCCACCTCCCCACCTGCCCTCCCTATGAGCGCACTCACGCTCCTTATATTACGTGGTTACCAGCAGCATTGTTACCTGACGCTTCCCTTCAGCGTTTCAGGTGCATGTAACCGGTTTTGTCTGGCCATGTTATCATATGACCCGTCCATGTGCATTGCATGTGGAAGCTGAGAGTGGTTTTTGGCATCGCACTCTTACGCCGCTAACAGAGCTCCACTCTTTGACATGTTTGGAAATATGTATCTATATATATATCTATATATCTATATATATATATCTATATATCTATATATATATATCTATATATCTATATATCTATATATATATATATATATATATATATATATATATATATATATATATATATATATATAATGTATTCATTTCAACAGCAATCCTTGTGATCTTTTTTTGGCAACATGTTTTGAATGCAACGGCCCACCACACATAAATGAATGTGTTTGACATGTACTACAACTAAAAAGATGGGAAGTGTTTAAACTCAAATGCAAGGAAATAGACAATATGATTAAGACTATGCATGCCTGATTGATATATTAGGAAATGTTTTTCCTGTGTATGGAATTATATTTTTTCAAAAAATATCTGAACATTTTTGGTATAAATGCTCCGCATCATGTCTTTTCATGGTTCAACCCAGTTTCTGCGTTTGGAAGAAGTTTAAAGAGAGCTCAGTTTCCTGTCTTCTTTCTGTCTTTGGATGAGTGCTGTTCCTTTTTCTAATTGATTCATCTGCACCAGACTGTAGCAATAACAGATACGTGCATTCTTGTGCATGCTTGTAGTTTTTAAATGACATAAACGTGACACAAAAATACACTGTAATGAAGCTTTTATGAATGGTGATTAACCATTAATGCTTCATTAAACATGAAATATTATTGTGTTATGAATGGGAGATGTAAATGTCTCTTAAAGAAATGTGATAAGTTGACTGAGTGGTAAGTCAATTTTACAGGCAAGCTGCCACCTCATTCACTCAGTGAAACTACAGAATTCAATCAGTGGCGAGACTTTTAAGAGGCAAGAACAAGGTTTTAAAAAACAGAGCCTATACCAGCTTTTTAGTGTGAAAGGAGCTCTCCATTTCCCATGAGAGATCTATAAAAATGTCTCACGTCTGCCATTTAAATGTAGCTGCAGAGTCACCGGCTGATTGGCACACTCTCTGCAGAGTTAGCAGTTAATGTAATACACGAGTGCCGGATACCCCAAACTCTACAGCACGCTGGTGTGACTCATGAAGACTGACACCTACATCTACCAGCCAGGAACACCTTGTTTGTTTCCTGAATATTTCTGTGTGGGTTTGATAGCTACAGTTTCTGCACATTTGTGCTTCAGTTAGTGTTTGTGCATGTGTATTTGCTGCTGCGTGGGAATACGCAGGTGTATCAGATACAACAGGCACACAGTTTTGTATACACAGTCATTTTACATCTCTATCTGATGCTTTAACAAGTTGAGTTGTTATTCTGACTGCAGTGTGAGCGCTCACTGGCTCAGATTGGGATAACAGATTGCCTTGGGTGTTTGGACTCCAAGATTGGTATTAAATCCACATTGATAAAACTGATCCTCTTCTCACCTCTGATAGGCTGAGGCACTTTGAAAGTCATTCTAATATAACTGAGGAAGATATCTGTGAGAGTACAGAGGATAATTTGAATATCAATACACTAAATGGAAAATAGAAGATAACGTTGGTTATTATACAAAATGAAAACAATGCTATATCTTTATCAGTGCTATACAACACATTTTCACTCCCAACTCCCCTGTCGCATCAGTTTTGGTTGCTCAGGGACAGCGTGTCAATATCTGCTCAAAATAAACTTATGTGTGCAAAGGAAACATAATACTCATCACCAAAACTCCTTTACATTTAAGTAACAAAACTACTTGGTTGGGTTTCGAATGAGGTCATAGTTTGAGTACATTTGTTATGAAACTTAAGTAAGTTAATGAGTATATCATGTGATGTAGTCTGTGACAAATGTCACATGATATTATTTATGTATTGCAGTTAAAAGCAAAAACTACTCCACAACTAGAATCAGACGCCTACTGATGAAGCTGTAGTATTTGACGATCGGGGAACGAGAACTTTCTTTGCTAATAGTATTCAGGATTTTTCTGCCTTGCATACTGAGTTCGAAATAACGGACAAAAAGTTGTGTTTACAACCCACAACGAGTCATCATGCTTCTTGTGCTTACTTCCTTGTTTAACAAGATTAACATGGTTGCCAGAGCACAGCACTGGATATCTCTAAAGCTAAGCTAACCAGCACTTGGCTGCCCAACAGAAAACAGGCCAACTGTGTGTCACTCTGCCTCATGTTTTGCCTCGCTGCACTTCCATGTCCTCGACATTGTGTCCACCTTTTCTGTTACTTCTACTCCACTGACACCGAACATTGCCTCACACTGAACGCTGCTGTTTCAGAGAATCCTGCCTATTGGGACACTGGAGAGTCAATGACCTGCGACATGATCCGGTGGTTGTGCACAGTAGTGATGTTACATTAACAGCAGAAACAGGAAGACAAAATGTTTATTATAACACAACTGCCAAATGCCTTATTTGGTTTAAGTGTTGACCATAGTTATAAAAAAAAAAGTTATTGTTGGTCTATGTGTGGTATTGTTAAGACAATGCTCCTGTTCGTGCCAACCAATTACATCAACATTTTCGGTGTCAGCATCATTAATGAATTAAAGTTTAATGAAACACTCTAATCTTCAACCTTTTTTCCTTTTGTGAGACTTAAAACAATTTAAGCTGTGCTTTGTCATGATGTAGGTGATTTACTCTGCAAGTTTTATCATCACTTTGTTTTTTACTGGCTCTTAGTAATGTAGGCAGTAACAGTATGTTTTTTTTTTAAGGTGTACACTGAAAATATTAACTTTACCTCACCGTCACACAGCCTTTTTCCTTGGTACTACATTACTCATCCACTGCCAGTCAGCTGTTTGGATCAAAAAGTGCTGTTATCAGCTGTTATGCGATCTGACTGAAGTGAAACTTCATGTTGAAAACACTCTCAGTACAGCGTCCACTTAGACTGATAGTGTAATTTTTAGGTTGGCTGTTTTTAAAAGTGGTTAAACACATCAAACTCTAGAGCATGGTAATGCTGAGCTGTAGGTTGTGCCCCCCGTCTGTTTCTGCAAACCAAGAGTTCGCCAACCACCAGTTACTGTGTGTAATACACTGACTATAAATAAGTATCTCATTCAGCCTCACTTCAAAAATCCTGAGCTATCTGTAGAATTAAGGTCGCAGAAAATCTTTGTTATCCCCAATATCTATATGCCTCAATTTGCTGTGCAGTGAGCAGTATCATACACACATAAACAAATAAAAAAGTTGAAAGAAAACAAAAACAAAAATGTCACATGAAATGGAAAAGTCAGATTATTTAAGAAACCAGTGGCTTGGTCATTTTAGTGAGGGCCTGCCCTGAACTTTAAATTATGTTCCACAGGCGATGCACACTTAAAATGCGACACCTGTAAGAATATTACCTCCGTACTCCGCATTTCTGATCGTAATCTCTCTGCAGGGCAGCAGACAAGTGCAATCAGTGTCATGAGACACATCTGAGCCTGCTGTGCCTCATGCACATAAGACGGTCAGACATCTACAGGCAGACCTCCTCGCTACTCCTCGCTTGAGTCTTTTAGTGCTCTTTTCTTTCTTTTTACATCATAACACCACACATCCACTCCCCTACGCTACGAACAGATTTGTGCAACATTTATTTAACACATTTTTTTAAACACCTTTTTTTAAAATATATGTACCCATGTCTTTTTGTGCTTCTAAGAGCTGGTTGTGGCAGTTCCTAAGAGACCATTGGCCATTTTCTTACTGAGAAACTTGGTGACTATAAGCTTGTCAGACCTGCGATTGTGCCCGCAAAACCAAGTACATTTTTAACACCTCAGCTGTTGTTAATACCAGCATACACGGTGATTGGACAGACTGTGCTTCAGCCCATGTCACTGTAACTGGTAATATACTGTCATGTCTGCAGGCCATCTGCTGTCTTTATCAGGATAAATGAATCAAATAATTTATCATGACAAATGTGGTTGCTCAAGCCTTATGCAACATTCATGTGGCACGGTTGTATCTGAATCATGTTTTGTTCATTTCATTGTGGAGCCATATTTATTGTATGGTAAAATGTTTTGGTCTTTATTTGGCACATATATTGGGTCTTTTGATTATTTTTTCATCCAGGTAAATACTTTATAGCTCTTTTTTTTAATTCCCCCCCTGCCCATGAAAATGTTTGTGACCATCTCCAGATATCAATACACCATCTGTGGCTGGATGTAGAATAAAACTTTGTGAACAATGTAGAACTGTTTAACAGACTGAATATAACTGCAACAAAACATTTCGATATGAAATTAAGTCTACTGCCGTTTAGTAGTTGTCTCTTGGCTCAATTCCACCTCTTAAGTGGAAGTAAAATACAAGTGTAGCAATGCTGTTTTCACTTTATTCAGAGAAACAACCTTGCTTCTCACTAGCTTTTGTTGTGCAGTTTGGGAACTTCTAGGCAGCTGAACTGGAACGACAGGGGCTGGGACAAAATGATGGCAACAAAGTAGCGTTCAGTATTATTGAACAGAATTTAGGCAATAATTTTCTTAAATATAAATTGATAAGAATTTATTGTATTTAGTGAATCCAAGTCATTATTAAAAAGGATGTTTAGTAATTGTAAATAAAATTAGCTCCGATATTTAGTAAATATTTATATATATATATTTTTTTTTCTCTCTCAGATATCTAATTAAGCTACATTAAGTTTGCTCAGAAATTTAGTAAACTTTAGTAAACCAACTGAAATAGTTGGAAAAACTAAATGAATTTTGCCTGAATTGTTAGTAAAATCTAAATTAAGTTTGCTCAGATATTTAATAAATCTTAATTAAATTTATCTTTTATAGTTGGTAAAATTTGAATACATTTTGGTTTAATATTTAGTAAATCTAAATACATTTTGCTCCTATATTAAGTAAATATTTTTTCGTAGATTTAGTCAATCTAAATTAATTCTGTTAAAATATTTCGGAAACCTAATTTCTTTTGCTCTGAATTTGTAGTAAATGTATTTATTTATTTATTTTTTGCGCAAAAACTTGTTGAAATATATTCAATGGTTGTTTTTTTTAAATTTTCCAGTGGAAGCAAAGCTGTTTCCAGTTATGAGGAGAGACGACAATGCTTCTCACCGGATTAGGCACTGTGGGAATTTCTGTGAAGCTAAACTTCCAGTGAACTGGAACGACATTGGCACTGGGACACCTTAGAATATGTCTTCCTCCTGGAGCAGTTCACTTCCTTCAGAACAAGTTTAAGATAACCCCCCTCCAATGACTTTTCGGACACAGAGGCAATAAGCGGGAGGAAACTGTCTAAAGCACTTCCCTGACAACTTGAAGAGCCACTGGCGAGTTAAGACGAGCCTTTTGTCTTCCACCTTGCAGCACGCGAAGAGCCACACTATCCAATCTACACATTGTCTCAACAGTCAATCGCTCTACTCCCCCCGATCACAACCCTGTGTGGCATGTTGGAAATTGACCAGGGGGTGATAGTGACAGTGCTGGGATGGAAGAGGAGAGTGGACAAGGGAGGCAGGGAATTACAGGAAAGATTTATACTGATAGGAAATACGGAGTCGGGGGCATGTTGAAAATGGAGAAGATATCACGGGGTGGGTGCTGTGTTTGCATGGTAATCCAGTAGAGTCGGTAGAACGTAGCTCAGCTCGGAATATCCCCCGTCTCCTTTTGTAAGACATTGCTGCTGGTGTTGCAAGCTACCAACAAGGCCTTTGGAGATAAAAAAAAAAAACGTGTGTGCACATGTGCATGTTTTATACGTGTGTGTGTGTGTGTGTGTGTGTGTGTGTGTGTGTGTGCGTGTGCGTGTGTGTGTGTGTGCGCGCCCGCACAATGCTTGTGTTTTAAGTGTGTGCGACACGGCATCCAGACAGGAAATTGTTGCTCATATCAGTGGCCGGCCAGTGGCTTCAGTGAAGGAGCAGGGCTGGGAGAGGGAGAGAGGCGATGCACGGCTGCCTGGCTGTCCCCTTATCCCTGAATTTTGGCAGCCCATCAGAGGCGAACAGATAAGGCCTCACACATGCTTCATGTTTGGTGGACTGGCAGTGGGCTGTTCAGAGACAGATGCTGTGGCCAGGTGGGAGGAGTGGACATTGCACTTTCCATCTCCTGTCTGTCTCCATTTCCTACAGCAGGGTGCTGATTTATACCAGAGTAGCAGCATCTAATTTGTATGAATAATGCATCTCTCCCTCCTCCTAATACTACCCTCTCTCTCTATCCTTTTAACAAATACTGTGCAGGAAAAAAAAAATCAAGCTCCAGCAGCAGCAAGGTGAAGTCACACATGTAGCCCAGAAGTATAAAATGGATGAGCGCCAGACTATCTGCCATTAAAAGTAATGACTTTAATTACTTGCTTTTAATGGCAAAAGTGTAGTGCCATCCGTTTTGTTCCAAATGCGGAAATTAGCACCAGAAAAAGACGTGTCTTATAAGGAACATTCTGTAATATCAAAATCCAGCCTTGGTCTCACTGAAAAGAATCGCAACCTTTTTGATTTCATGCTGCGCTCTCGGGATAATATTCGCATACCAATTATAAGCTAGATAAAAATTGTGCTCTGTTCCATTATTCAAAAAGTCACCCTTCCATCTTTAAATGTCACGCATTACCTTTCCAAAAGTATTCAGCCTCCTGTCTGATTTTTTTTTTTTTTTGCTTGCTTTTCTTTTTGCTTCCTTGCTTTTTTGGTGAGATGGAAATGGAAAATAGATTTTTTTTTTTTAAATCCCAGATCTTCACAGGATGCCTTACAATGCCAGAATGGATATTTAATTTGCAAATTGAAAATAATAGAAAAGCTGAAAAAAATGGTTTTGCGTCAAAATGCATTCAGTCCCTCTTCTCATCAGTGGCACTTGTACCTGAATTACTGGTAACGTGCAATCACAAGCATAAATTGTGGAAAAAAATGGAAGCCTTAGTTTTCTGCTACCAATAAAACCAAACTGAAAAAATCTGGCTTGACCTTAGTGTTTCTGTTACAAAAGGAGCAAATATTCTAATTTCTGGAGATGGAAGAGATATCATCAGATATAAATCTGCCTAAACAGACAGAATGGGCTACATCACTGCATAGCCCATGTCTAGTTCTCTGGTTCTAAATTTGCAAGACACCAAATACATTTGGAGTGGCTGATGAATAATGTTGGAAAGCTCATATTTCACAATTTATGTCAGTGCGTGCTATCATGATACTGGTTACTGCTGTCCTCAGAGAGCAAATCTGGACCTGCATTAATACATGGGAGCAAAATTAAATATGAAATTCTAAATTATTCAAGACAGTAAATCCCATGAAAATACAGGGGAGCTGAAGAATTGTCCAGCTGCATTAGTTACCAACAGATAAACTTTGGAGGAGGCTCTCTATTTGTAAATGTGTGTGATTATTTGTGAATAAATCATGAAGCTCTGTGGATTTGGAGAGGACGGTCATGCATGTAGTATTTTACAAGGTCCAGTAAGCGATGTCAGACTCACAATTCAGCAAAAATTCAATTAAAAAGGACTGAACACTTTTTGACTTTGTTTTTGGTTGTATTATTTCTACTTTCTGTAAGGTTCTTGCGCCTACAATTGCAGATATTCAGTTCCTGATACAATAGAGTAGGTTGGTGGACTGGTTCGTCATGCATTCGGATCACTACAGATGTTTGTGGGAGGGAAGCCGGCGGGGGATTATGTTCCTGTTTCTGCACCCACAGTTCTGTTGTGAAGCCCAGTGAAGCTCCTTGCTGGCAGATGAAATGAAGCAGCTGACTGCACCACGTGTGTCAGAGGACACACACAGTTTTCCTGTCTGTAGCTCTCTTAAAGCCAACACTAGAGTTAGCTGTAGCCCTTTTCTTGCATGCAGTGCAACCCTGAACTTATCCAAACATTACATGGATAAATGTATGTGAAAATGCAAACGTCTGAATCAGTTGGACTGAATGTTAAACTGACTTCATCCAGCCAGCCCCCTAGTACAAAGACCCATGTAATGTATGATTGAGCCCATGTGTGAATAGTGCAGATCATTGTCCAGACTTCACAGGGAGCATGTGGACATGTTGATGACGTTTCAGACAAGCAACTGCGTTAAACCAGTTAACACCTTACTGGAGAGACAATGAGATACTGGAACTACTGTCGGTAATGGCTGTCACTGATATAATCAGGTTAATTAAAGAAGTGGCAAGAGATTTGATTAATTACCAAATTACAAACTGGCTTTGTAAAGAAAACACTGTGATTTCAGTGGCATACTTTAAAGGCACTTTACCTTGCCAGCTTCCTAAAATAAAATCCATGTTACGCCCGATTGAGCCAATATGTGAAAATATGTTTACAACAAGCGAGTGGGCATTTTGATGCCATTTCTGTCATGTGGCTGTTGTAAAACCTGGAGAATACAAACATCTGAGGGTAAAGAGGAATGGTCCTCTTCCATAAAGACGGCAACAAAAATATCAAACTGAAGTAAGTGCCTTCGATTAAAATCTTCAAACAAATCAAAGGAACTGCAAGAGATCTGGTGGTTTATGGCCAAAATGATGAACTGGGTTCGTAAACAAAACACTGCAAATTCCATGGTGTATAACAAGTCTTGCTTCCTGCACACTTTTCCCAGGTGCCAACCCTCATCTGAATCAAAGAAAGTATTTCCAACCTGGTCTCACTCCAAACTCATCACAGAGGCACGGTTGGTCAGTGGCCTTCCACGTCAACCTATGACATTTTAGATATTGTTCCTGTGTCAATGTGTGACGTTCCAAGTGCAGAGTGAGAACAGGTTGGTTAATCACATAATATAAGGAGCTCATGGGGGGATGGGTCCCACAAACAACCAGCCATTTGCCTCTTCTGCCGAAACCTAACCATCTGTGACTTTGTTGCCAAATCCCAACCTTCGTGACAGTCCGCATTGTTCTGTGAACGTAAGTTGATGCAGCAAGGATAACTACGTCATAGGTTGACATGGATGATCACTGACTAACCATCACCATCTGACAAGTTTGGAGTGAGACTTTGTTGGTATTTCCAGTCGGTGACAAAGTGTATGAAACAATCTCCTGTAGTGTGCTACATGTGAGAAACGGCAACTCCACTGTCCAAAGCTGATTCTCTGAATATTATCTTGACTTCATCTGAGACAATTCTAAGTGCTGAATCATTCGCTAATGGATTTACTTGAGTTTCTTAAAGATTTTTCACTTCTCATCCGAAAGGCTTCTTCAGTTCATTCAGTTTGTTCAGAACTGAGACGCCTCTCAGATGAGAAGTGAAACGTCTGCAAGAAACTCAAGCAAGCCCAGTTGCCTAAGATTTAGAACGCAGAATTAGCATGACCTGGTTGAGTGAAAATATTTACCACTGTATAAGAAAAGGGTTAGCGACTTTTGAGAGCACACAGCAAACAATATTTGGGAAAAATAATGAAATAAGATTCATTCTTTTTGCATGGTCTCCAAAAGTCACCTTTGCAAGTTTTACAAAGGTGGTATTTCTATTTGTGATATTTGTTCATTTGTTTTCCAGTGAACATTTGTTTTAAAGCTCCACTCTGTCTTATCCAAAAAGGTCCAGTGCTTCTTGATGTATGTACTCTTGAAAAACCACTATATATTATTGATAATTATAATTGCTTACCGTGCTCTTGCCCAAATGACACAATACTGAGATGATTGTTTTGAATTACACCTTTCACTCTTAACAAATACCTCTTAGTCATGGGGAGAACCTTGTGTTGTTAAAACAGCAATAATTAAAAGCTATTGACATCTCGCGTGTCCTTGTCGAACATTATTAAGGGAAACGCTTACTTGTATGGATTTAATATTGACTTTACTTTTTATCACATTCTGCCTCTCTGTCCTGTGTTTTTGCCGACCTCCAGAGCAGTTCCTCTGATGTTGCCAATTTTCAGGCCATCCTCCAGAGGTGCTCTGCCCATCTGGTCTTCCTCCGACCCGTCCTCCAAAGCTGCTCAAGCATTCTGATCACCCTCAAGACTTGCTTTGCACATTGGCCCAGCCGTCTGGTCGTCCTCCTGAGGGCTCCAGCTTCACCACTGCGTTGCCTCCAGGCTGCCTGCCTGAGGACCCTGGCTCCAATCTTCAGTCCACAGACAACCAATCTCCTAAACATTACCTCTGAGGATACTGTGAGGAGCTGAGACAACCCTGGGGTGAGCATTGAAATATTTTGCTTGTTATTTCGTTTGAAATTCATATATTTTCAAAGCAGCATCAATCCAAAAGTATTGTTGTTGGCATTTGTGACAATGCTGTTGGATACATTCTAATTGCCAATAACCTTCAGTTTCCTGTTTTTCAACAAATATTTTTCATTATCAATGTAGCAAAAATAGCAATTAATTTCTTTTCCACATTCCATTGTTTTGCGTAACTTTTTTGGTGAGTCAGGGACTCTGATAAATGCTCCCAAATTGGTAACTATTATTAGAATTATTCATGAACGATGGAGCCATTCAGTTCATTTCAGCTTTGCAAACTCAAAATTGTTTGCATACGATGTAATCGCCTGGACTGATGCTGCTGTATCTTGGCGCAGCAGAGAAAATTGATTAGCAGCAGAAGAAATGTCAAGAGCTGGACTGGATGTTGACTGATGAAAACGTCCTTGACATTATTCTAATCGCCATATTATTTCCTACAATGTAGCCTCCAACCTATTTAAATCAGAGTGGCTAATTTGGGCCGGTGTCAGTTTTACTGCCCTGTCATTGTTTGTGGATCAGCCAGCAGTTATTGCTGTCTCTGTGACACTTAATTACTGCCTAATTAGTATTCTGGATTAATTGGCCATCTTGTTAACCGTAACCTCTAAATATTATGATAAAGCTGCTGAGCAATTAAAATGAGGTGGGTTAGAGGCCATGCAGCTACAATAGAGAGAAAAATTGCAGTCTGTCTTTCTCACTGTGTGTTTGTTTCATTCTCCGCTCTGTGTGAGCAATGTGCTTCAGTTTAGCTTTTTGTGCGTTTTCATGCAGCCTCTTTCTAGGTAACATGGTAGAGATAAGTTGTAATTTTATTATGTATTATTAAGTATAAGGTCTATTCTGTTCACATGACATCTATTGCATGTCTATCTTTCCAGCTGTATGTGGTTCTCAATCCGAACGTGTCACATTGTGCCTCTCTGTCAGGACCTTCCATTTCTACCAATGATGTTTTTTCGGTAACCTTTTGCATCAGCTGTTTACGCCAACAGATGCCGTTACAGTGATGTCAACAAATGCACAGAGTGGGATGATGTAATATCATAGCATGCACAAAGCTGCATGGTCCTTATGTCTAAACAACACCGCGGACTGTCAGGATGGTTAGGTTTAGGCAAAAGAGGCACATGGTAAAGTGTCCAAAAAATGCACACATATATCCACTCGGGAAGTGAACTCTGGACTCCCGCACAAAAGTCAGTTGTTTGTGGGACCCACCGGTCCTATATTCACACTCATGCTCCTTATATTACGTTGTTGCCGGCAGCGCTATTACCTGACGCTGTCCATCAGTGTGTCATGCACACACAACAGGCTCCGTCCAGCAGTGTCCTCACGTGACACCACCCGTGCACGTTACATGTGGACACACCCGGTGCCTTCCGCTCGTCCACCAGCGCACAATAACAACACCACCGGTTCTGTCCAGCTGCATTTTCATCTGATTCCAGCCGTGTGGATGAAGGGGGTGTCTTTTGGCGTCATGCCTGTGCGCCGAAAGCACTGACAGAGCGGCGCTATTTGATGAGTTTGGAGTGAAAACCGGTGGGGGGCCCATGTGAGTTGTAAATGGACTGAAAAATGGGCCCTATATGGGATTGTCCACTGGCTCCATCATTGTACGGTGCCAAAATCCCCAATTGGTGTGTTTACCCAAGTGTGCCCAAAGATGCCCATTTTGAGCCTCTACACACTGAACCCTATCATAACCCATGAGTGACTGCTTAGGGACCCAAATCTGCAGCAATATTCAAAATACAGTTTGCAAAAAATACAGCTATACTGCATGCAAAAAACGGCATGTTTTTTGCCCAAAACGGCAAGGCACTAGCATAAAGTGGGCATGTCTGTAAGAGGTAGACTCATGGGTACCTACAGAACTTATTTTGATTAGATATCTTAAAGTGAGAGATCGCATGACCCCTGTGAAACGGCCATGCCATGTTTCCTTGCTATAACTTGGTGAGTGTTATTTAGCCCCCGTTAATAATGCATCCTTAATCACAATTAACGTGCTAATGCAGACAGCCCTGTTTTTTGTTGTTTCATGTTGAGAACTTCTTGGCTACAAAGCCACATGTCACACTTGGGTTGAGTGTTCATACTCAAAAGATAGACTTGGAGCAGAGAACTCCTTTTAACAGGAGGTCAGTTTTGATTTAAAAGAAAATGATGAAATTTGTATAATGTCTTGAACGTATTGCCATAATGTTAAAGTTTTAAACGTGAAATATTTATATCTATGTTTGTACTATTTATGTCTTCAGACATCAGGAGAGGATTCTGACGTCATGTTTTTGGCACTGTTCACCATGACCCAGATTTTAGAAGATACAAGTTGCTTAATCCCAGCATGCAGAGGGGGTAATTTATATGTTTGCTGATTATATGTGATTTCGATTATGTGTGTTTTCTGATTTATCTATTTATATATTATTAAATTTTAAAGGGCAGCCAGACATGATTTCATCTAAAATATTTCACTCTGTAATCTCCTTCTGTGCACACACTGACATGCTCTGAGTTAAAAACTGACAGGTGCTTGCATCTCGCAGCTTGCCACAGTTTCTCTGCAGCTCTAAATCCAACCGCCAAAGGTCAGATTTACAAGTCTGATTTGGATAACAAGAGGCAGTCGGTCAGTAAATCAGGTCAATGGACATAATCCAATATAATCCACTCTAATCTCACGGAGTACTCATGGCAGGAGATTACCTCAGTGATTCATTTTAATTGCTATGTTAAAATCCCGATTTGGCTCCAAATGATATGTTAAACTAAAACGAAGGGACTAAGATGTGTCCCCAAACTGCACTTGACAGTAGTGGGAGTTTGTCCATTACTGAAACAGTCTACAGCCATGTGTCTAATTTCAATAAATTTTCCCTTTTAAAAAAACACCCCAATAAGAATCTTACCAATTAGAGCAAAATACAATGACATTTTCTGTTTACAGCATGCTTTTACTGCTTTACTGGTTGCAGTTAAACATGCAATGAGAGCAGAAATACAAAAGCACAATACCAAGAAAAAGGACCAACTGGGTGCAGTTTCATCAACATGAAACCCAAATAATCCTAAACCCATTAATCCTCCATAGAAAATACCCTCTAATCTTACCAAACATACAACTAAACAAAAGGATTCAGACCACAAGACACCACTGCAGTCACACCACACCCTCCATCAGTTCCCCATCAGCCACAGAGCCACAGAAGGAAGGTATAAAAATGATTTTTTTTTTTAAAAAAAACTTTTTTCAATTGGTATTTATAATTGTGTGTGTGTGTGTGTGTGTGTGTGTGTGTGTGTGTGTGTGTGTGTGTGTCGGTCGACTCTCTCAATTGTAACAACCTGAGCCAAGTTTGGAGCATAACAGCATGATGGCTTTAGAGCTTGCACAGACAGACTTCCTCACTGCAGTTCTCCAGCTGCCTGAAGAAACTGTTGGCATTGTATGTTTCTGTAAATCACAGATATGTTATATGTTACATTTGTGTGTTTCATTTATTACATATCTACGCTTCTAAAGTGAGGTTGCTCAGACTGCATGTATATGAGCTGACTTTGACTTCTGAAGAGGAGATGGTTGATGGCAATAAACTGAGAAGATGACTGCCAAGCTGCAGAGCACTGCTCAAAACAAACAAACAAAAATACCAACAGCATTTTGATATTTCCAGCTCAGACTGTGGCAGCAAAATCAGGTATTTAATGCCAAAATGTGATTTTTTTTTTACAAACAATAACTCTATTTTTTTTGTTTGTTTTTTAAATATATTACTCTATGTAATGCATCTTTTTTATTATTATTATTATTATTCACAAACCTCTCAACCTCTATCACATTATCACACATTTGTTTTGGTGTACAAAAGAAAAAAGAGACCATAATAATTTTAATGATAATAGTGTCTACAAAAGCCATGCAGAGTGGAGCATATTATACGGAAACAATAGTGCATGACTTTTTAAAATAAAGAAAGGAGAAAAAACAAATAAATAAATAATTCAAAAGCTAAGCCATTAACCTTTTTTTTTAAATGTTATAATTAACCCATTTATCTGCCCTTCTCACTTCATTGAATTACATTCCCATCGTTTTAAGTTCCTACAAAAATTGAAGCAAAGGAGGTTATGCTTCTCCTTTTTATATAACAGAGGATATCCGTTTTCACTTCTTATATTAATTGACACCGAGAATAAACTGTTCAATGGATACAAAAGTTACATATCCTTGGTTTGCAGAAATTTACAATGCCAACATTTATTCTAGCGACTAAGGTTGAGAAGCAAGCCTGCTCCACTTTAATAGTCAGAATATTAAAACCGCTGGTGGATTGGTGTAAGGTTTAATCTGTCCACATGTAGAAGACTTTATCTCTCTAATTTAATCTCCCTGTCATTTATTACTTGCCACTCTGCAACCCATCGTTCATAAGACAATGGCAGTACTGCATATTAACTGCTCTCCAAAGAAAAGCAGGTAATGTAGCTCCAGGGTGCAGTAAGGAGCAAGATTTTGCCCCAAGCAAAAATATTAAAGTTATTATCATGGGCTGCTGGATAACACTATGGGCTGATGAATGTTGAAGCATTTAAAATGCTAAGGTTTTGGTATTACTGCCACCGGAGTCCATGTTCCATGCAGGTTTAGGATGCAATATGTATGTTTGTCTCTGGCAAACAACAGAAATGATTTTTGTTATTTTGACATGGGCACACTGGGCCTAGTTAGGGTGTCCTCCCGTGACCTACAGATATGCCGAACTGATGAATGCATTCCTGTCAGTATGTGGAGGCACTTGCATGATGAGAGCAGAGGGTGGCAAGCTGGTTCTGGAGTAGTCGTGCCACATCAATCTTGTGGGAATGGATGCGGTGCCACAGGTCTTCTAACTCCTCAATTCAATGTGGAGTGGCAAAGATGTGTTGGTGAGGGCAGACAACTATATGTGGATGTGAGCTGTGTGAGCTGTCCCAATGCTAGACTCACTAGGGAAGAAAATTTTCACTATTTCAAGGATGTCCACATTAGTGGTGTTTTAATCCTCTCTTCCTTTAGTAACCCTAGAGGTTAGGACGTGTTTCATATTTTTTTTTGACAACTGAATGGTATATTGGGTAATATTTGGTTTGTCCTCCTCAGTGGTGCAGAGTATCCAACCCCATTTCCATTCACATTCCAATTCCAACCCCATTCAAGTCATCATATTTTGCCCCTTTTCCAGTATTTTGGTGTAAAATACTGACACCAAAAGCCACCTTTCAAGACAATAGGATACGCCACCAGCGGGTGTCAGTTTGTAACAGAGCAGCTGGTTCTCATTCCAAACTTGTCAAATATCGCCGCTGTGTCTGAGCTTTTGGCATTAGTACGTGACTCCTAATTCTAACCATCATTCCCTGCATTTGTGTTTGATGATGATTCGAATGCAGAGCTGAACCATGATGTTTTTTTCCTAAACCAAACCACCTGCTTCTCCTAATAACCCGCATGTATTGATGTCCCAGCATTGATTGCAACATCCCAGAACGACACCAGCAGATGCAGGTAGATAACTTGAGTGTGATATGTAGATGCAGAAGTCCACTGACTAATCTGTAACATGTGACGACCTTTGACAAGCGTGCACAAGCTCATTCCATATCTGCATGCAAGGCCATGTATGTAGCCTGTCATATCTCACCGTGACATGTGCATCATGGTGATTTTGATGAGAAGTCAGTCACTTTCTTTCATGAAAAACAGTTCCTACAGGGAGCAAGGCTACATGCGGCTGACTGTTTCCCAATCTGTCCCACAGTGGGATCATTCTATGGTGCTCGGGAAGCTCTCCCATGAGCCATATGCACCGGGTGAGAATTCCCTTGTTGCTGTCTCTAAAAAAAAATCCCTGAAGCTGGTGCCAGCAATGAAGCGTGCTAGTAATCTATATGCTCTGCTGGTCCACCTGTGCTGAATTCTTGTTTGATGGCTTGCTGCAGTGCTATGTTTCAAACAAACCTCTCATGCCTCCCCATGAACACTGCACATTTCAGATCCAGAATTGGCTGCTCAATATGTTTTTTCTCCCCTCTCACTTATGCTACAAAAAGGCAGGGTAAAAAGCATTGTCTGGGTAATGTGCTGGAGCATGTGGAGTGTGATTCATACTGGTTAAAGGCTGAACAAATTGCAAGTCCTCTACATAATTACTACTTGGTCTCTACTACTGACAGTGTCCCTTACCCATTGACAAAGCCCCGAACCTAAGACAATGCCCATTGAGCTTTAGACAAAAGCGAGTAAAGTTATGGGTTTTTAAGGACTGACAATTAGCAATCAATTTTACAGAGCTGCATTCCGCTTGTCGTTTTATTCTCATATCACTTTTATCCCTTATTTGTAACAGACCATAAACATTGATCAATACAATAAGACTCACAACTCTCAAGATAGAAACAACGTTAATCTAGTCAGTGCTGAATATAATTCATCATTAGAAGGAAAAGTGGTCCACTATGCTTCATTTTAAGAGCTAAAAAGTACAAAGTTCCTCAGTTTACAAAGAAATATATCATAGACACTCTAGATAAATCACTTGTCAACAAAACAGGATCATAATATTGATAGAAATGCTCTATGTTGTCATGCGCGGTGACTTCCCAGAATTTTTTCATATAGGTGGCCAAATTTTCAGACCAGGTGAAAATTTGTGGATGGTGCACCAAAACCAAAAGCCATAACTAAAATTCAAGAAGTTTATTTTACTGTTGTAGTATACAGGCTAGTTAAAATTCATGATCAATCATGATAAACTTTGGTTTATTCTTTTACAGTTAATATCGCTAATTATTTGATGTGCTTAGACGAATACTAGTAAAGTGAACATTTTCAGTTAAACAACACTCGATTGTAAGGAACATAAAATACTTCTCAAGCTCAGGGGAGAACCGTGGGTACCCATAAAAACTACTTTTATTCTCATATCATGACATGAGAGTTCAAGGGACCCTTTTGATAATGCAAGAGATAAACAAAGTCCACACACCAAATTATGCTTCCATGGATATTTAATATAATTAACCACCGAGGTGATGCTCTCATGCAATGCAATGTAATTTTATTTAGACTGGGACAGAACGCAAATAAAACATAAACCTTATAAAAATCAAGGAGAGATGCACCGTACCATGTTGTAGCAAAATGTCTATTTTCCACCCAAAGTCCCCACAGTTCTCTCACCAAAATGTGCCAAAGCTTCTGAGTATTATTTAGCCCCATTCCCTGCAAGTTATACTGACGTGGTTGTTACCAATAGATGCCTGAGATTGTCTAGTTTCATGAAATACAAATACCAATACCCAGCTTGAAAAAATGAATGCACCACAGCATTGTAAGTAATTTTGTTCTTTGTTCTCATCCCAAGTCAGCACTAGCTGCCACTCTGTCAGTGGACTTTACATATTACACTCTAGGTATCTTTCCGCGTTTGCCATTGACGTTTTGGGATGCTGCTACCGACACCAAGATGTCAACAAAAGCACATGTGTAGGATAAGGATAAAAATATATAATTCAGACAGGAAGCAAACACCAGACTTCTGCATGAAAGCCTGGGGTTTGTTGGACCCATCCACAACCCCTCCAACCCGTCCCGCCTATAGAGACATCCCAGCTCTTTATATTGTGCTGTTAGCAGCAGTGTTTTAATCTGATGCAGTCCATCTTAATATTATAAGGCCACAACAGGAGCTGTCCAGCTAACTTGCGACATATAACATACTGCCGCAAAAGGTGGCTTTTAGTGTTGGTATCTTATGCCAAAATCACTGATGAAATGGTGATATTGGGTAAAATATCATGAGGTAAGAGCTCAAGGGACACTAATGGCTTGTCAGTTGTTTTTGTTGGCAAAATTTAGCCTAACTTTGGCATGTTATTCAGCTGCTTTCCTGACAAGCTACGTGGACACAGTTGGTATCAGTGGATGCCTGATCTCGTTTCATGAAATACCACTGAAAAAATTATCATGTGAAACCATCATAAGAAATATTGGTATTCTTACATATCTGCCTCCTAATTTCACCAATGGGGGCCAGCAACTTTATCAGGCAGCCATGGCCACCTCTTTGGGACGCCACTGGCCATGAGAAGAAATGGTGAATTCGTAAGAGAGAAGAATTACATCTGCTTTAAACACTAGGGAAAGTGAGACTTTCAGCGCTTATTGCTGTGACAGTATATTCTTACAGTGCACCTACAGACTATTGATTTCTTGGTAATTTCTCTCATTCAGCGAACAATTTCGGGAAGGGCATCACTTATGAGTACACTCTTACTTCAGATGATTTGAATAGATGTTGAAAATGGATTCACCTGAAGAGGCGATTATGACTTGATGAGTCATTTGGTCTCACACTCCAATGTTCCAGCTTTCACTCTCACAAAATCAACACAAGTCCCAATGCCAAAAGCTCATTTTAATTAGTCAATCTGAGTTCATTACCTCAGAAACGTGTCCCATTTATCTCAGGGCGACGAGGTTACCATATGAACGCTCATCCTAATGTCTCTCTCCCCACCTGAGTGATTTTGCAGTATGAGCCACTGTCCCCCATGGGTGCTAAGGTACGTGTGATGCAAAATGGAGACCTAATTGGAAATGATCGCTGACAGAAGCTTGAGCCACAGGGTCCCCTAATGATACAGGCAGCACTTGGATCAGAGCTAGCCCCCTCTCAACCTTTGAAAGGCATTTAGAGCGGATGACAGCAGCACAAGCCCTGTTGAGGGACTGAGGGGTTACAGCTATGTTGTGTTGCAAGCTGGGAGAGAGGGACAGAGGGAGAGGGAATGGCAGAAGGAAGGAAGGGGAGCCTCTTTGACAGATGAAAGCAGACTGGAAATTGAACTGGTGGGGCCTCAGATGTCATGAAAGAAAATGTTGAAGTGCCATTTAGGATCTTCTACTAAGTGCAGGAGACAAACTTCATGCGCTGGTGACATCTTTTTAGATGCACCAATTACTTTGAAGCTTAAATTATTATAACAAAAGTATATGGGCTTGTCATCTGCAAAGATTATCTCCTGATTTTGGGTTTGATTGACAGTATTGACAGCTTTGGACCACTCAAATAAAAAGTGTTCTTTGGCTGTGTCAGTCCATCATGCACAATAATCTTAATTTAAATGCCACTTTAAGCACAGTGTGCTTTATGGAATATCAAACTATCACTATTTTCAACAGGAAACTCATTCTGTTTCTGGCCAAATGTACCTGCAACCAAGGATTAGTGTAATTATTCTCTATGCCCAAGACGTAATGCTGGCAGTATGTGTTCCTGCTATAGTTTATGAGATTGGAGAGGATGCCCGGTTTATCTGGCAGGGAAATTCAGAAGGGTCCTGTACTGTATACTTGGCACCAGCAAATATGTTTATAACAATTTCCTGTGTGGAAACCTCAGTAATTCATCTTTGTCAAATGTGGATCCATTCCTCTCACTAGAAAGGGGGTTAAAGATTGAAAGTGTTTGGATTGCTGACACAACAAATGGTTTTGAAAATATAGGATTTTTTTCCACTATATCACCGAGCACAAGTAGGTGATGCCCGTGCTCAACAGCTTTCCATTTATCAACAACAACAGTCATAATATGCAACCATAGGCGATTTTATTTTTTTCTTTTTTTATTTTGCCAGTGGGTTTTCAAAACAGGTGAATGCCTCACCCCCACGCCAAAGATGAACCTTCTGCAATAACTACAGCCTATATGACTTGTCACTACATGGATAGCAAAACACGTTATTGAAATGTACACATTTCAGCACTAATAAATCATAGTCAAGGTGCATAATCCAACATCTCTGTGGCTGTAAGCAGTCTGGTCTCACTCTTAGAGCTTTAAAATGCACAGACTATGTGAGACGCACCAGGCTCTCCACCATCCCCACTGTAAGCCCTTTTGCATCATTGTTGGACGCTAAGAGCAACTGATGTAGTTTAAGGAACATGGGCAGAAGGTGAGGTGGATGGGTCCAACAAACACAGGACTTTGACCCAGGAGGCTAGTGTTCACAACCAACAAACAACACCTGCAGTGGCATTTGTATTGCTGAAAGCCAGGTGTTGTTTGGTGACACACCGCTGCCTTTACAACCTGCATCTGTGTCACTCAAAGGCAGCTAGTTTTTAACAAAATCAGAAATCTTTCTCTAACTATAGCCATGTAGATTTGAAATAAACTTAACCGCCAACCTCCAATAAGTCGCCTCATGTGACTAACATCAACCGCTATCTTTTCTTTACCATAACCAAGAATTTTTTTTGCCTGAATCTAATCATCAACCGTTTTTTCCTCTGACCTCTTCTATATCCAGATACAACACAAAAGGTAGCCTCTGGTGTCATTTTAGAAATGCCCAGGGCTTCTGCCCAAATGGCAAAACATAACAAGTTGGGATGAGATCACGTTGCTGTGAGAGAGTGCTGCTACTCTATAAAAGCATTACAGAGCACAACATCACAGTAAAGGCCACAATGGCCTGCTTTTTAACAAACAAAACAAGTTACAATAGGCTATACATGATTGTTAAACATACAAAAAAATATAAATTGGATTTGTAATTGGATTTGTTTGTCAACTCAACATTGACGTTGTCTTTTAACTTCCTATTGTGTCTAATGCTAGGCTACCACATTAAAGTGATGACTTTTGAGTCAAAAAAGTTTTCAGTGGTCAATCAACTTGATTTGTAAAGTGGGCTAATGATATGCAGC
This sequence comes from Plectropomus leopardus, assembly GCF_026936395.1. Taxonomy (NCBI): domain Eukaryota; kingdom Metazoa; phylum Chordata; class Actinopteri; order Perciformes; family Serranidae; genus Plectropomus; species Plectropomus leopardus. The sequence goes on along the minus strand of NC_142176.1, from coordinate 7,026,525 downwards.
GTATTCCGGCTGGAATTTTAGTCCGAATCTGACTGTCTGCTGGTGAACGTGGATGTCCACTTCTCTCTATGGGTAATTGGCATCTATGTCCATAACACTGTTGAAAATGGGAAAGAAGGATGCGAATAATTTGTTCCCACAGTTGTATAATGCCTAGGTGTCAGAGGTGCATCACTGCAGATACTCTAACCTTTTGAGACCACTTTCTCTTTCTCATATCCAGACACAAATGACACTTCAGGCAGCCATTTCCAGCCATCTTAAGTTAGTGTCAAAAGACTAAAGAAGGCCTTGTCAAGTGAGATCCAGACCCAGGACTTTAATATCACTGCATAAGCCAACAGAGAAATGTTGACAGATAAACCCTTGGGGCTAAAGCACCGAAGGCGAGCTTGTCCAAGCGGTGTCATTTCCTCGTTGCCTCAGGTCTTAGGATACTGCCGTCGAGCTTTAAATGTCCTCCTGTCTGTAGGGCTGGGCTGAATCGAACAGCGCTGTCAATACACCCATCCATCATCTGGAGTTAACTGACAAGGTGACACTTTAATGAAACGATTTTAAGTTCCCCGTGGCGTTTTAGTTGCTGAATGATGATGAGTGACATTAAGATGGCACATTGTCATCATCTTGCAGCTGAAGTCTGGAGCATCGTGTCCTCTTGTTGTGCTAAAACTAAAAATACAGTTAATGTTACGAAAATACGTGGGAGTACTGTCAAGAACTTCTAACATCCCCTATCAAGCTTTAACAGTGACTTTGTGTTGGAGGTGACAAAGTCATTGAAAATAATTAAAGTCATTAAAAAATGGTAAATTGATAGTTAATTAAATTTTAGTAAATTGTTATTTTACACTTTGCAAAATAATGTTCATTGGTGCACAACACAGTATTTATAACAAGATAACAAAGTAACATAATCATGATTTACAACTATATAATAGCCATTCAAGTTATGTTTACAGATGGTTTAGGAGCTAATTTATAAACATTAATATCATTTTATTGTTCATTAACAGTAAAATATTATTATATTATTATAATATTATAAGATATTATTATCATCAGTTGCAACTTTATAAAAGCATCCAGAAAACATTAAAATATGGTTTACAAACCAATAATTAACCATAACAAGTATTTAATACAGTGTCTAATGCTATGCTTACAGTAAAATAACTTAACTCAAGTTTTATTAATTATCAATTAACCATTTATTAATGATGGTTATTATAAAGTGTTAACCATAAGCAGTGTTGGAAAGGTTACTTTTGAAACACATTAAGTTAAAGATTATTACCCTATTAAAAATGCAAGAACTAATATCACAATAATTTATTATTTTGATTACTTCACTTAAGTAATATAACTTATTACAGTGATTATCAAAATGTTTTTCACTAGGCAATAATGCTTAAAAATATCTGTAAATAGACCAAAAGAATCACCAAAATTGTGATTTGTAACTTTAATTTAATTACATATTTTTCTTTGTTACTGAAGAAGATTACATGTATTTTGTAATTTAGTGACATTTAAATAGTTACTCCCTTGGAAGCTTTAATGACAGACCTTAACCTTTTCACACAACTCTTGAAAAATACTCTGAGGGAGACTGAGAAATAACACCGGCTTCAGTTTACATGATGAACCGCGGACAGTCAGGTCATCCTGCCCCTTTCAGACGGCACTGCTTTCAATATGAGACTCTGAGGTAATCCACATAGACACCCTGTCTATCTTTCATTTTGGAGAAAGTAGTTGTCCATCAGTCCATCCGTGACTTTCATTCTCGGAACAGTGCAGTCACCTACACTCCATCGGGTTAGGACTGTTAATGCTATTGCAAACACATTATTGACTGTCACGTAACATTTGCCCTGTTTGGTCAGTGCCAGTTAATAAGTCCATCTTTACACAGCTGTATTTTAATATCATGAAGCCTCTTGCACTCTTGTTCCACTGCATACGATTACATGATTGCCTTGCTGAGAGATCAGATTGGATGAGATCAGTGGTGCTGTTATAAAGTGAGCCTGTGTGTATAACAAGAAGCATCTCATAATATGGCACACTTCTGTAAGGTCATTTATATCCATTTTGGTCTCTTTTGCATATAATCTGTGTCAGGTACAGCACTCTGTGTATTGACACATACAGTTCATCTTTGTGCAGCTCGGAATAACAATGCCACTCGGGAATGTGCTATACTCTTAGCTGTTATTTTAATGTATTGAATACAACCAATTACATCAAGAAGGTTAAACATATGGAAGTGCTAAATCATCTCCTGCATTTAGGGCACATGCAGTGTTACCTTCCTTCTGGAGTCCCATGTGAAAGTTTCACATTGCTATATTAAAGAGAAATAGGTCATGTGAGCTTCAGGGGAAGTCTTGGGAGATTTTAGTTTTAATAAATTAATCAGTTCTCATGACACCACTGACCCCAATGTACCAAACTGTGGCTGTTTGGATATTTGTAAGACTTTAATCTTCTCTGTTGCTTCCCCATTTTTTCTAATCTATTGTTAATATGTTGGTCATATTTTCCATCTGATGATATGGCTTACACTATTGACTGGCTGGTGTTTTGTAATCATGGTGGATCAATAGTGCTGCGAGCCCACGATAAGTCTCCCTGTAGATGCAATCACATATGGTATACCAGATCAATCACATCATACACATCACACAGCTACATGGCAGCACCTGAAACAGATTTGTTCCTCCACTATAGCACTTTTTTATGATAAATACATGTACATGTAGAGTTTGAGTCTTGCAGTTCATCCCATTAGAAATGCAAGCAGACTTACTTAATCCACATGTGTATATAATATGATGCATGCATTCCATTATTATGAATTTTAAAAGTGATTAAATAAAAAAACATCAATCTGCATATATAATACATATAATTCAGAGTGCCTTTAAGTGATTATAAGAATTTATTATACTGTTAAAGAATGTATTTTGCTGCTTAACTCTGAAACCTGGAGCGACATCGCTTTTCTTGTGCTGCTTTCAGACTCCTTTCACAAGTTTTTCAACCTGTGAACTCTGAGCAAGATGGTGTGATTTATTTAAAGAAAAAACATCATGAGATAAAAGGCAATTAGCAACTTGGTAAGAAATGTTCTAAAATCTGCGAAACAAAATCTTAATTGTAAAAAATCTATTTTTAAAACACCAGGGGAAAATGTCTAGCGTAAAAGAAAAAAGTGAGAGATAAACTTTATTTATAATTATAATAATGTAAAATTGTGTCACCGAACTATTGTAGTTTTTAAGCACTTTTTTGTGTATTTATTTGTTTTAACTTTCTTTTTTCACAAATTTTCATGTAATTTCATGGATGTTTTACTAACTTCTTGCTAATTTATGTTATTTCTTTTTTCATTACTTATTGCCTTCTTCCTATGATTTTGAAAGAAATAAAGCCAATTTTCTAAGGTTTCAAAGGGTTAAATTGGCAATTTCAGTAAGAAACACCCTGATTTGGTGGTTTAAATGCTGCTGGGAAACCCTGTGATAGGCCACTGAAAAACACCCAGGTTTGATGACTGGGAAATGCCGCAATGTGTCTGTGAAAAACAGCTAGGTTTGGTGGCTGAAATCCCACTGGGAAACATGAATGCTGTGGGGAAACACTAGTATATGTCGGTAAAAAATACCCAGATTTTGTGGCTCAAATACCACTGGGAAATGCTGTGATGTGTTGGAAAAAAAACACTAAAGTTTAGTGCTGCAAACTCCAGTGGAAGCGTCATGGACGATGGCCAAAAAATAGTTTTGTTGGTTTCAAACAATAGACTGGAGCCAGGCAGGGGCTTCACAGAGGCGACATACCATCCACCATCATCTTCACTTTCTGCTGACTAAAATCCACATATACCGTAAATAAAGTCACTGTATAAACACTGACAAAAAAACGTGGAAATAATTTTCATCTGTTGTCTGGGCAGTGAACATATTACCATAATCTACAAAGCAGAATTACATAAAATCATGTGCAGCAAGAATTTTGTTAAAAGGTGATTTAACCAGGAGCTACATAAAAGTCATACTATTGTTTTTAATTTGTTCATGATATTACTAGACACTTTCTGACACTGCATGCCATCTTTCCAAACCCAAGCCCTGCTAATACAGAAGTGCAAGTATTAAACCTTGGATCAGTCACTGAGCTACAATGGCTGTGAAACCAATTACATGCATTTGCCTCAAAAGCAGCTGATCTGCAGCTATCTCAGAGAAGAGAGTATTCTACTGTATCAAGTGCTTTAGACAAATCAATAAACACAAAACAGAAACAGCAGTGCAATTCCCCTTTCTATCCGGGGAAAAGAGTATGCCATTTAATAGATAAATGCGTAGCGTGTGGAATCATTTTTCATCTTAGGTACAAGCGCACACAGTCAGTAGTTTAGTGTCAGTAATCAATAAACAATGCATTTATCCAAAATGTACTGAATATGTCAGTTTTTATTGCAGCAGACATCAGGAAGTAAATTTTATTGAGCACGCACTCTGGGTTTTACTCCAAAACGTTCTTTGTCTCTAGCTTACTGTGCTTCAAACAGTACATCCCACACTCTGAACTCAATTTGTTAAATGTAAATGTTAAGCTGGGAGCTCTTAGGCATGGAACTGAAATCTATCTCGCCATCTGTCATCTCCCAAAACAGAATGGCTTTACAAAGACTCTGCAGCCAAAACTGGGCCTTGATGGAGTGATAACCTTTAAATTTGAAAAGTTGGAAAAGGACTTTTTCTACAAGCATAATACCCCCGTTATGAGGTGAAGGTGGCTAAAATTGGGCTGATTGGTGTTAAATGCCACTTAAATGTCATAAATGAACTCTGCAATCCAGTTTCACATGATTTAGACTCCTACATACAACTGTTGCAAATATTTATACTCATAGTATGAACATGAAACATGAAAGGTGGCTTTTGAAATGGGTATGTTACACCAAAATCACTGGCAAAGCAACAATGTTAGATGACTTTGGGATGAGAATGGACTTAGCATCCAGCACAACAATATTTACCAGAAAAGATGAGCTTTCTGTCAGTCTCCCTCGGCTCCCACAATACTTATGCTTTTGTCGTGAAATGAGTATTGCAAGGTTAACTTCATATTTTAACCCCGTGAATCAGCCATTCCTCATTTGTCGCAGCACTTTCAACACAAGCAACAGGATTAAAGTAAAAAACGGAGCCTCCAACAGAAGTTCAGCTCAGGACGGTGCCCTGCATCATGCTGCATTAGTCATGGGCATTTAGGACATCCAGTAGAAAGCAATGCAATCAAACTGATGTAGTTGCTGGAATTAACTCGGGTGACATCCAGTTAAGACAGGGTGTAACAGAGCACATCAGGGATGAGTTTTTTTCAGAGGCCGACGCAGAAGTTAGTTTCACCTATGGATGTTTTAAGAGACTTGAATACAGAATTGAAGGCAGGACCCGGTTCTTTTAAAGTTAGTCGGTGGCAGATGAAGCCAAAAAAGCTCTATTTACGCAGTTTTCATTTACTGCTACTTTTGCATCACTGGGCCCATAGAGCAGGCGTACTAGACACTTCCACTGGCCAAGCTGCTACTTATGTTAAAGGGCTCTGCTAACTTTAATCGGGATAAAACAATTTAATTTTGCAGCTCTTCTAGACTTTACAATGTTATCAGACCGAATTAATTAAATCCTGAGAGTAGAACAATTAATTTTGCTTGGGCTGCTGTGCTTAAAATATGTATTCAGTGATTTACAGAAGTCTTTTTTCCCAATGTAAGTCAATGGGAAAAGTCTTTTTGGGCCCAAAAGCATCACTTGATGGACGCGTGAGTTTCATTACCAGTGTTTGTCCACATCGAAAATTGGCCTCAAAGCCCGGCTCACTTCCTGGCAGCCTGGTCTCACCCTGGTTCCCTCATCAGAAATCCAATGGGAGTTTTCCTTTGGATTTTGTAGAGAACAAACTCAGTTGCAAGCAAAACTTTATGATACTTACAGGTTTTGTTCAACAAGATAAGATAATGACATATACATGCATTAGCAGAACTCAAATCAAACTGAACAAAATTCAGGAGCAGTTTAGTCTTGCTTACTGTCGTGTTCATGTTGTCGAACGAGACCCGAATGTCTGTAAACCTGTGTTAACCACAGACCTTATTTCAGGCATGTATCCAAAAACCCATTGACTTCGAGATGAGGGAACCAGGAGTGCAAAAATACTAACTCATTTTCTGGTTTTGGGACTCATTCCTGCACCACGTTATATTGAAACAACACTGCTACTAATGGGTCTTTTTTGAAAATAAACCCAAGGTTATGCATTTCTAAAGTGTATTTGTTTTACCCACAGCCCTGAGAGCTTATTCCAGAGTCCATGTGTTATAGAGGTGACTTGATTGGTTTGTTACACAGATCTGAACCTCTCGAGAGTGTTTCTTTGCTAAATTTCCTGGAGCCAACAGGCCAGGCATCCTCTGAGTACTGCGGTGTTGGGTTTGATTAGAGAGGTCACCTTCAGCTCAGAGGAGGATAACTATAAAGGACTCTTCCTGTAACCTGCCTCATTAACAGTATTAATTCCCTTCGCCACTCTAAAATTGCGGTTAGCACATCTCAGAGGGTCTGGGAACAGTTCAGACAGCAATTTGTTTTCTTGTTAGGCTTCAGAGGACTCTTGTTTCCTCACTCTGTGGCTGCAGCTTTTTCCTCATAGTTACACTTTGAGGCGCTCGTGTCTTTGACTATATCAACACACAGAATGAATGGCGTTTTGTAACTTAATTGGCAAGAAACTTTTCTTTGATGATACTTTTGTTTCTCATTAAGAATAACGTTCCTTATGTGTGCTTGTAAAAACAGATGTGTAATAATGGGCTAATCTACAAAATTTTCAAAAATGTGGGAGCCCTTCTGTTGCACATATTGAGGGCAAAAAATCCTGTTTTTCCCAAATCACTTTTATTCTTAGTGGATAATCATAAACAGATGTGCAGTGAAGGGCTTATCTGCTCAATAAGATAAGATTGGTGGGTGTGAAGGAGAAGGATGTTTTTTTCCACACTCTGAAAAACAATCTAATTCCTTTTTTTTTTTTTTTTTTTTACCTGACTTAAGCAATGAACTGAGTGAAGCTGAACCAGATAGTACAAGCTACATTTCAGATGCCTTTAACGGACCGTTGTGGTAATGATGCATGGCTTTTGCAGCCATGTTTTGTTTTTATCATTTGTTTTTGTCATTGTTTACTTTCTTTAACCAACAAGTTCTGACACCTAAACGACAAAACATGTAATTTGTTGGCTCATTCAAAAACAAAATATGCGGTTGTCATAAAAATGACACATGGTTGAATTTAGGCTACTAATTTATAAATGCTGTGGAAATGCCATGGCTTAAAGAAACCAGTGCTGACTGGTGGTAGAGGACAGGGCACATACAGTGGCAGCATAGCTGTGTGATGAACATTATCTTGAGAATTGACAGGTCAGTGTGGCAACTATTATTGTCCCCCAGGATCAAATAATACAAAAATGATCTAAATTACTAGTGATTTTAACAGCTTGGTTACAATGAGTGCTTAAAAAAAGAAATAACTTACATCACATTGAGCATACCTAAAGAAAGTAAAAATTAACCAATGCAATGTTGAAGTCCGAAAAATTATTTTCTAAATGAAATATTTTTTTTTTTAGCTATGTAACAATGCAGTCATTATTCTCTTGACCACAAGGTAGCTGGTCCAACAATTCGACATAGCTAAAGAAATAAACCAGCCTGTTTTCATTCTGAAGTCGTCAAATACCAGAGCTGCATCCAAAACCATGGTGCCACTGGACAGTGTCAGGTTGAAGTGATGCCAGTGACGATGTAATATTAGGACCACAAAGGTCCCAAAGGTCTAACAAATCCAGGGCTTTCACCGCAGGCCCAGTGTTTGTTTCCTGTGTAACTGTGGAGCCAAACCATGATGTTTTTTTTGCAGTAATTGTTAGGATCTGCAGTACTTTGTCCATTTCCCCTTGTTTCTCCATGTCCTCCCCTCCCTTCTTGTTGAATGTTTGTCTTCAGTTTGTTTCCCCTGTCTGTGTTTGTCCTAGGCTGGGTGTGGCTGACCTACACTCTGAACTCCTCACACACCTGCTGATCATCTACTCTGATTGCCAGCTACCTGATTTAAGCCTGGCCTTCCTCTCTGGTCTTAGCCAGTTTATTGTGAACCCTTGTGTGGTAACACGTCTTTACGGCCTTTATCTTAATCAGTTTTTTAGATTCTAGAAATGTTGTCTTGTTTTTTGGAAGCCTGCAGGAATCTGTTTTTCTTCTTTGTGCTTCAAGATCTGCCAAACTCACTAACTCCGTCCAGCCATGTCCTGTCTCGTCCAGCCTTGCCTCTTGTATCTCTACGGAAACTCTGCCCAGCCAACCCCCCATGGATTCTCTGCACCCTCACACTTGGATGAAAAGAGATCCTGTCACCCCCTTTTTTTTAATATCACAAACTGAGCATTAAATTGTGTAAACGACCACCTGTCTCATGTGTCTGCATTGTGAGTCCTAATAATAACTTCTAGATTATAACACTTATGATTTTTTAAAAAAACAAACAACTTTGAGGGTTGGTAAGCATGAGGACGTAAACTGCAAAGTCAGACACGTTTTACACCCAAACGTACACCCCAACTTCCTCTTTAAGAGGGTTTGTAGCAGCAAAACACCATTCACCTACATCATACTCACTGGATTGGGTGTTATCTTTTTTTTCATACAAATGTACCTTTCTAACTTACTAACTAAAATTTATCTGATGTATAAAGTAAATGACAGTATATGTGTGATTTTACAGATTTTGTGTGCAGAGGTCTTTAGTCTTGTTGGTCCCCGTTAATTAGTCAGCTGCTCCAACAATCACAGCGTCTCTGAGCATTTTATTTTAAAAACCCATGATCCAAACATATCATGCTTAAATATTAATATTTGCATAAAACAGACCATTAACGGCTCAGGTACACAACATTTTGGAATCCTCACTAAGGTCTAAAACTTAGTGTTACACTTTACGGAGATAATAATGTGATGCAAAAGCCGTTTTGTTTCTGTCTCAGTTTCTTTCTTTTTTTTTTAGATTTAACCTTCACTCAATAACTTTCCTGTTTGATGTTCTTTTCAACATGAGCAAATTAGACCCGAAAGGCTGTTTCAATTACTCCCTCTTCTCCTGTCAGTGCTATGGATTTAGAAATAAAAGGCGGCAGAAAAAAAAACATAATGAGGCAAAATTCTACCTAAACAAAAAAAAATACAGCCACAGGTCTTCACGATTTTGAAATGACTCCATGTTATGGATGCTGAATAAATATATATATAAAAAATATGTGTTCTACTTTGGATTTTCTCACATGTGGGATTCAAGGATCTGGCTAATTAGGAGGCTTCACAGTCAGTGAATTATGAGAGTTTTATGAAACTGCAATGAGTTGACCTCCAGCCGAGGAAGAGAGGCTGTTTGGAGCTGTGCCACAGAAGCTGGCCGGAGTCATGCCGGGTGCCTGATTGTTCCCAGGAGATTGTTTTGTTGACTCGTTTGACTTTGTTTTGTTGTGCTACTGCTCGGAATAGCTCAACAAATTGTTTTAATGTCATTGCCAGGTGATGTAGAAGCGCTGGATGACTCCCTCCATCCATCCTCCATCGCAGTCCGCCAGAGTATCACATGATGGATTGACCAGACGGCACAAACTTCCAATAACAAGTATTCTAAATGACTGTAAGAGGAGTGCTGCACCGCCTGAGACTGCAGGGGTCAAATCAAAGGAACAAATAGTCAGAAAAAAGGTCAGTCACTGCTGTTAGGGAGCAGAGCTCCAGAGCTTGACTCCATCCTCTGTCCTCAGTAAAGATTTCTGTGACCCTGAACGCCACAGATTCAACCCAGCTTTGATTATGCATTCAATTTTAAACTGGAACTGAGGGTTTTCTGTGTAGGACTAGATAAAATCAAACCAATGCCCCATTTAGGTTGATTTTCCACCTTTTTCTTCAACCCCAATTTTCTGACTTTTCTGGGAAGAAATTGCCATTTACATCATAGACTTTATGAAAAAAATGGGCATGAAAACACCCATTGGTTTGTGGACTCTCATTTTGAAGCATTAAGTTTGGCATTTTTGCATTGCCATCTTGTGTTTTTGCAGCCAGAAGTAACGATAAAAATTAAGCGCCCGTACAGTTGTCACAAATGTTGAAATAAGCCATAGCTGTTTTATTTTTGTACCAGGCTTTTAATATGTTGGGGTTTTTTCTGCTGTTAAGTTGGACATTTTTTTCATGGAGGTCTATGTGAACCCACCAGCGTGTTCTCAATCCGCAATCATCAAATACCGCCGCTTTTGCACTTATCATGGCAATAGATCCAGATGCCAAAAGCCACCTTTTGTGGCTGTATGATATGACACTGGGCAACGTCTGCTAAGAACGTGGCCCAACAGAACTGTTGGTGGTGCAATGGTATGCCGCCAGAGGCCGGACGCCAGATGGCACCTGTTGCATCTGAATGATACGCCATTGGACAGCGTCACGTTGAAACTGCTGGTTACAACATAATATAAAAAGCATTAAGGTCCCTATAGAAACGGCGTGTGGATTGGTGGGTGAATCCAACAAACCCTTGACTTTCATGCCATGTTTTTTTTTTTAATACACCTAACCATGTGCTTTTCCCCCCCTAAATCTAACCATCCTTGCCCTTGATGACTAATCTTAAGCATGTGTTTTTCTTGCTTAAACATAACCACATGCTTTTGTAGCGTAATACCATGAGGAATTGCACTGACAAAATGGCAATATGTGACAATTTGGGATGAAAACGTATTGGGACTAACTTGCCTCTGGAGCTTGTTTTCAAACAATTGCCAAATCAATCCAGAAGAGGATGTTTTAAAAAAAACACTAAATTCATATTGATTTTTGCTTTTGCTTCATCATCATAGCACTGTCACCTGCATTACTGAGCTGTGAATTCCCTGAGCCAAAGTGTAAAAATGAGTTTTTATTATATTTCATTACACAAAGTGCTATATCGTAGGCAAACGGACTTGCTTGAGTTTTTTGAACATGTTTCATCTCTCATCCGAGAGGCTTCCTCAGTTTGAAGAAGAACCTCTTCAAAACTGAAGTTGCCTGCAATATAGCACTTTTTTAAATGGCCCCATGCCTGAATTCTGGCACAATGCCGGAGAACTTTAGGGGTCCTTACCCTGGTGGTTCGATCAGTGGTATGTATTTGTCCCTCCTCAACTGAGTAGGACCGTTTATTGTTGCTATTGCCAGATTGTCACGCATGTACAGGCAGGTTAGGACACCTGAGAACGACTTCAGAGAGAGCACAACCTAAGAAGGCCAAAAAAAAAAAAAAGCCATAAAGCACTATTATGATAAGAAAACAAATTGTGTGGGTTATTATTATTATTGATTGTTATTCTGTGCTTATACATCATTAAGACATTTTATCTATGTTCTTGCTAAAAATGAAAAAAATGGACTTAATTTTTGGAGTTTACTCCATTGCTGGGGGCAGTTTAATTCAAAATTTGGCAACAAGAACATTTGTATTCCAAACCTGTGTGGGCCAACAGACTGCATTCGAGTCCACTTGTACAAAATTGGCCTGAAATCATGCTCAGCTCCTCTGCAACATGCAATCAGGAAACAAACACAACTCCCACTGTGAGAAAATTCAAGTCAAACATTTTCTAATCTACCATGCAAAAACCAAACACTATTGTCAAGAAAAAGTTATCATTCCCTGCACTTTGTGTGCAAGGTAACATTTAAAACAGTGTGAATGTAATAGGACACAAGGGGAGAGACAGAGGCAAAGAAGGAGGGAGGTGAAATAAAGTGTCACACGACATGTTTACTCAGCTCTCTTTCTCTCCCATGTGACTTTGATTGTAATTGGCTTTTGCACCATGTTCTTCATTTGTAACTCCTGTGCCGCCCTGGATGTTGCTTTCTTGGATAGGTCACTCCTAGAAGGATAGATCGATGACCTCTGTGGGACTCCTCCTTTACAAACACATTAAATGACTAGCGCAAATAAAAAAATAAGCCCTTGTGTGTGACATGCAGTTGTGCTGATGTCTTTGAAGCTCTGACCAGTTGGCCCCGAAGAGACATGAGACTGAGGAGGCTGATCAGACCTTGAGAAGATCCACAGTGACAGCGCATCAGTGCCTGCCTCTTCTCTGAACGTCCCCCCTCATTACCGCACTGTCACTCTGTAAATGTGCAGACATGCATGCCAGTAAACACACACACGGGCATGCACACAACAACATGCACATACACACACTCAGTGAGCAGTTCTTTATGGAGATTGACTATGTAGGGCAGCCTCCTTCACTGTGCGACGGTGACATTGACACATTGTAGCAGAGGAGAGTCATTTCCTCGCAGGGTTGGTTTGGGATTTATTTTAGGCCCAGGAGTTTCACAGAGCAGACCAGCTCACTGCCCAAACCCAAAGTGGGTGAAGGTGTGCAATTTAGCTTGTGTGTATGCATATATTTAAAATCCCTTTAACCCCTATAAGGACAGTTAATCCCTAATTTAAAGGTACATTTATCCTCTTACCTGCAGAGCTTTTTTTTGTATCAAGATTTTTTCGGTGTGATTTTCCAGTGATGAAGATATCTAACTAGACAGACTAGACTACATCCAAAGACATAATCATTTGAAAAACTTAACGTTATAACTCAGTTATTAGAAAATAATCCACAGACCTTGTTACATGCAGTTTCATGTCGTAACTTATTTCTTTCTCCCGAACTACACCCGCCAACCACATCACCACGCAGAAGTGCCACTGACCTAGTTAACGTTACAGCTCAGCCGAGGAGGATGCCATTCATATTTACATATCCCATATTCACGAGCACGAGCCTCTCGTCCATGAGTAGATGCACACTTCCTTCTGCACGAGTTGGTTCAGGAGAAAGAAAGTGATTCTTACAAGGTCTGTGGATTATCTTGAGTCACTGGGTCATGATACCTGGAAAGAAACATTGCCGTTTTTCAAAAGATATTTTCAGAGCTTTGAGCACCACAAGCTGACCAACATCTACTTCCATTATATTTCACAGACGGCAGACATCTCAATAGCTGATAACTCCGACTGATAAACTGATAAAAAGTGCCACATGTAAGAGTTAAAATATGTTTGTTTGTTTTTTGGGGGGCAGATTGTGAGGGGAACTGTCCCTTAAACTCCTGACTGAATCATTGTGTGGCTAAAGGCAGTTTCACACCTGAAAGTCTAAAGCTTCACATTTTTGTTGCAATGTGTACATTTGATGCGGTTTGTTTAGGCGTCACATTGCAATTATGTGAGCGCATTATTGAACTCAACATGACAGACGTATGTTCTGTCATCACCGCCTGTGTAAGCTGCATCTTCTTGTACTTGAAACTGATTATTTTGTAGATGGGCTTTCTCATCCTCTTGGGAAAAAAAATGAAAAGTGTCAGAGTTTTGGTGAGTTTTTTCAACTGACTCTTGATAAAGTTGTCTCCTCCTCTCTCCGTGTGCTACAATGGCGGATTTTGTTATTCAGCTACACTGTACATTTACTACCATGTGACATTTTTATTTCTAATTTCTCCTCTGCTCCAATCACCAACACCTGTCCGCTCTGAGCGCAGCCACTGTCACTCTCTAAGAACCTAAAATTAAACCAAATACATGTCAAACCGAGGTGCTACACTACTCTTTTCACTTGATAGCCTGTCAAAACTTCCTGTAATTGGTCCAAAAGTCCAAACCCTCCTGAAAATGTTTTCATAGATATGACCCAAACCATGACTCATTTTGATCCAGACTGAAACCACCTTATTTCGTCTGATCAAGGGGGCTGTGGCTCAGGAGGCTGAGCGTTTTTTTCCAATTGGAACATCGCTGGTTCGAACCCTAGCTACTCCACCAGTCCACATGTCAGCATTTCCATGGGCAAGATACTGATCTAAATGGCTGTGTCATCAGTGTGTCAGTGAATGTTTAGGTGAGCAGAACTAGTGAATGAATGTGCGTGTGAATGTATGTGGTTTATAGGATTAAAGCACTTATCAGAGACAAGAAAGGTACCATACAAATGCAAGTCCATTTACCATTTAGAACATTTTGGCAGGTTTCATACTTGTAATTTTGGTGCAGATCATACTGAAAAGTCCAAAAGTCTGAACCAAATGAAGTGTGAAAGGCCCCTGAATTGCATCCCTTCTTCTCAGATGTATACCTCAGAATATACAACTCTGCAGGAATTAGTAACATGCGCTTTTTCCTGTAACAGCTTCACCAATGGGCATTTATAAATGCAATTTTGAAAAAACAAAAATGTCAAATTCCTCAATCTGAGCATTTTTCTTCAGTGTCAAGTAACCTGCACAAACACGGATGTTTGTGCACATGCAATCTACTGACCGTGGTCACATCAATGCTACATCAAATACAGGATGTACGGGGGTTGAGGCTGGTGAGCTCTTTCCACAGCAAATGTACCAGTGTTTGCTAAGTCAAAATGATTGATTATATTCAAACTAAAATAACTGCAATGAACCAACATGGTATGGTAATTGTTTAATCACAGCTATTTAAGAACACGGGAGAACTGCAGAGCGACTGTTATTGTCTGAAATGTTTTTTGGGTTTCACCGTGGGAGCCTGCTTTGGCTCTGTGTGGGTGGTGGGGAGTGAATGTGTGTTTGAAAGCAGCGCTTCTGGCAAACTGTGTGCACAAAAAACCGGACAAATACTGAAAACAGTCGATCCTCATGATGGGAAAAACATGACAAAATAAGACCCCAGGTGAAAATAACCAGAATTGACTATTCAATCTCCATTTGAGCTCTTTATTTTTAAAGATTGTTGATTTCCATTATTACTCTTTCCTGTTCTCCTTACATTACTGTAAATCTGAACAATATCACAGTCTTAGATGTGGTAGTTGTTTCAGTAGTTATGAAATGTGTTTTTTGCAGATTCAAACGGCAGTGCAAGTCTGATAGCACTGAGCTCAGCTGTCCTCTGGGATCCTCCTGCTCTGCCTCATCAATAATGTTCCTACATAGGCCAACTCCCTAAACAGCAGCAGCAAATTAGATTCTTACAAAGCACAACATAGATCATTAATGACTGTGCACAGTTGGTACAGTGGCACATCACTCTGACGGACACATTATAACCATGTGGCACTAAAGAAAGTAATTGTTTATACTTAGTTACGGAGGTTTCTTTGTTCAGCTGTCAAATACAGAATGCCAGCTCAGACTTCCGAAAGTGTGGTTTGACAGAGGTACAGAGAGCACCAAAGTCTGAGCCGACGCAGCACATTACTGTGCCACTTTTCTACTTAATGAGTGGTGATTTGCCCTTTGACCTGAGACACCGGGCTGGTCTCCAGCTTGGAAGTGTCACCTGTTGGAGCAGCCAAAAACAGAGCAGTTATTGGCTCACACTGAAATTATTAAAAGGATTAGGGAATCACAGAAGGGACAACAGAAAGTGTTAATTAAGCACTTTAAGTTAACTGTTTATTTAAAGGAATCAAAAAGAAATAGTTGTAGCAAGTAGTAGATTATCTAGAATATGCCAGAATTAAGACTGAGATGAATGATGAACGAACCCACAACCTGCAAACCTGCAAGCAAGGTTGTGTTTCAGAGTGTGTTTTAACAGTATGTGTATTAGCTATTATTTATTGTATTCATTCAAAGTTTAAAAAAAAAGAAACTGAAAATGAAAACAGAGATAACTAAAAACAGGTCTTTTCCACCGTGGAGGCAAATGCCTTGGTTTTTATCTGATCTTTTGTGTTTAGAGGATAAGTTGAAAAGTCAAACTGCATAGTCGACTGCAAACCAGAGTCACAGGCTGCTTTTTCAGTTACAGTTACAATCCTGACAGTGGACCTTATACAGAGCATATTTCATTACATTTCAACACGTTCATATCCCGACTCGTCACATGGTGCTGCTCTGTCAGTGACCTTCTGAGTCGACTAATGATGTTTGAGGTATCCTTCTGCCCTGTAAACGTGATGTCCGCAAATGCACATGGTGGGATGATGTCATGGTGGGATGATGCAGCACGGTTCTTATGTTTACAAAACAGCAAATGGCAACGCGGACCGTCACAATGGTTGGGATTAGGTCATGCATCCGTTGGCATATTATAATAACCCCACTGGTTCTGTCTGAGCGCATTCACATTAGACAACATACAACTGCATTCCAGTTAGACACGGAAGTTGGCTTTTGGAGTCATGCTTGTATGCCGCGGGCACTGACAGTGCAGACGTATTTGACAAATTCTGAGTGAGAATGGGCTTATTGTTTATAAAGGCTAGGAATGAAATGGAAGTGGGCTAGCAGTAATTTTTGTTGTTAAACATACATTTTAGATGATATTTTAAAAAATGCACATACAACCGTTCATATGGTATTTAACGAATAAGTGCCCGTGAATGGCATCATCACATAGAGTTATATACTTCACGTCAAAGTTATGTAGGTAAGGGTTTAGGAGAAGAAACATAATGACAAGTTACCTGAAAATATCTCAAAGTTCCACTAGTTTCACACAGGAAACAAGCACTTGTCTCCTGGGGGAAAGTCCTGTGTTTGTTTGACCCATTCACCACCCCAACTGGCCTCCTTATGTAGACTTTTGCTCTTCATACTACTTCTTTCTTTACTTCCATCAGCGCATTGTTCACATGATCATAACCTTTACAGTTATGTGGCTTATATGACAACTGTGGTACAATACTTTTTGTTGGTATATGTACAACAACAGCATGGGAACGGACAAAAAAAAAATCCATTGTGCTTTTCCTGCTATTACAAGTAAAAATGTTTGCTGAGGAAAAGGTCAACTGATATTGGTTGCTTTTGAATGCACTGGCAAAAGGCCTTATCTCATTTAGGCATAATTTGCTGAGCATTTCATATAGAATAGGTGTTATCTTGTCACTAAGAAGGCAGCTGTTTTTATTGACACTCAGTGTTAGAGAGAGTTAGAGAATGTAAAAGGTTAGATAGTCAAGGAAAAACTTTAGACTGCAAAAATGACTGAATAGATCAAAATTGATTTATTTTACTTAAAATGATAAACAGAAATCTTCAAAAGCCAAAAAAGTACCATTTGGAGAGGCAGGGTTTTATTATGATAAACACACTAAAGAGGGCTGTAATTTGTGAAAGCTATTTTAGAAATTATACATAGTTGAAAAGTTTAAGTCTGAAAAAGACAAAGTTAGAGCCAGAAAAAGACCTAGAGAAGATGCTCACAGAGAGTGGAAAGCACAGGGACAAAAAGCTTTAGACAACCACAAATTTAGGACTCAGAGTATATAATGGATTGTGGCACATTGAAAAAAGAAAGTGTTGCAGAAAGCAGAAAGGTAAGCACAAGAGCTTTCCCAGTCGGGCGTACGTAAGGGGGCTGGATGGCCATATTGAGATTTTTCTGGGACATTATAAATGTTGCATGGCAGAAGCAATTAATCCCCATTTTGGAGAGAAGCAAGAGAAAATATCAAACTATGAAAAATAGACCTAAGAGATGCATTATTTTTGGCCTAGATTCTTGTGTTTCTCTGTTTGGAAGAGGAGATATTTAGACTGCGAGTGGAAGGTTGAAAAGCGACTGAGAAAGAAAGCAGCCATCGTCGTCACACCTCACCCAGGAGCACTGATACAAATGTGTCAAAATGTAATTCACTGCGGTACCTGAAACTGTTTAGATGCTCTATTCTGGCTGAACAACCCTGCCTTTTGAAATCTGCAGAAAATGTGATGGGGGTATGAACTCATCAAAATGGATTGGATGAGGAGATAACCGGTTGTGTCAGGGTTCGCCGTCAACCTCTTACAGTTTGTATGGATTGTATCACATCTATGACCACAACAGAATAATGTCCAAAAAGGGCTGCCTGCCCAGTGAAATGAGAAACAAAATTGCATTAGGATGAAAGTAGCGCAGCACGATGGTGCAATGAGCAGAGCGATTGTCCTTCAATGTGAAGGTCTAAACCCAAATAATCCCCGTGACGGCAAACATTCACCCAACTGAAGTGTCCTTGAAAAAAAAAAAAACACAGAGAATCCCAGTGGCACTGTACTGTAGCAGAATTTCTCCTTTGGGGATTACTAGAGTATCACAAAACTAAAATTAAACCGTGCACATCAACAGGGCTGTCTGTTGTAAAGAGAAACCATCGCAGAGACGAAGCTGAGGCAGTGTTGCAGAAACCTGTCAAAGGTTTCATATCATGCTATACGTGCACACAAAGACAGATTCAATTCTGAATGTAAATAGAAAGGTCAATTTTGCATGTCAAAGTAAAGCTAAAATAGCAACAGTTCAGTCTGAAACCCTGACTCTAGCTATTGAATCTTAGCAGAGCATTTTTCTAGTAGGAGAAAAACTACTAACAGAGTGTAAAGGCGTGGAAGAATAAAGTGCACAACCTACCCTAGCAACTGGGCATAAATTGTTAAAGAAGCAATTAAGGAAAGTATTATTGAGATAATATATAGGGTTACAACCTGCCATAATGGAATGTATTTCAAGAGGAAATTGCTAGTGCATTGAACATGTCCCCTGGAGGAGGGGGCAACATGTACCAGAGAGGTGAAAAGGTTTCAGTGAATGAAGAGAGTGTGCATTAGTCTTAAAGGTCTTGTATGTAGGATTTAGTGGCACCATGCAGCAGAGGTTGCAGATTGCAAACAACAGAAACTTCTCGTGCAAAGCATGTAGGAGAACTTTGGTGGTTGATGATGAAAAATGCAGCCCTGTCAAGAGCCAGAGTTTGTCTATAGCTAATTTCAACATTCATGATTGTCATGGTTGAATTTTTAAAGAATTGTCCTCCGATCGTGTCCCCTCAGCCAAATCCACCCCTTGCACCTGTACTCCAGCAGCCTATCAAAAACAGTCACTTCTAGCTCCAGAAAAACAAAGATGTCTGAAATGCTGAACTTAAAACTTCAAAATGGACCTCCACAAAGCTGTGGTTGAGTCACAATAGCGTGGTCCATTATTATAGTCTCCCCAAGTAAAACACGAAAGATGCTGAGGACTCTAATATTGACAAAATCAAATCCATTTCACCATAAATTGTTGCAGAAAAGTACAAAGGTCATACAAAGGCTGTGTCCTGGCTGCAGCAGGCGCAGGTCCAATTCTGGCCTCAACCCTTTGCTACATGTCAGCCACCAAAATGTAGGAAATCCAGTATTTGACATTCAAAATTTCCTGGGGGAGTAGTCAAAACCTCCAGTTTCATGTCCCATCCCACTTGCCCAATGTTGAAATCAACCATCTTGGTGGTGCAACATGGCAGACTCCTTGGAAGAGGAGTTTGCATGTAGATTTAATCAGCTCATTTTAAGGTAACAAAAACATAATGCTTCTTACTTTTGGGTGATTCCACACTAAAGAAGATAAATTTATTATATTACATTTTTGACAATATATCCCCCTAAGTGTTACACACTGAACATTTAAACTCTGGGACAACAAATCTAAACTTTTTGGAGTTATGTATGGCAACATGCCTGCACAGCAGTGCTCCAGGATGGCAAAGTGAAAACAATAATGTCAGCAATGCATTGAAATATCCCATCAGGACATTACTTTGGTATTTCCCAAGGTCATTTTCTAACGTGTAAAACCAATTGTTTAGGTCCCTGGTATCTGCAAATGGGAGTAAACAAACCAAAATTAATTCATTAACTTCTAGAAGAACGAATACAATACATCAAATAAGCAATGTACTATGTGCATATGAACACAAATTATTTTTAAGTGGGCATACCTTTTGGGCAGCACAGGGAAGATTTTGAATTACAAAAGCAATTTATACTCCCACCAGCCTTATGATATGTGACCTGTGACTGAAGTTCATTATTCAGGGCTCTGTACTTTTTATACCTTCCTGCGTCATGGGAAAATAACAGAAATAAGCTTAGTTGCAGCTCCAGCTGCGCCTGGCAGCCAGGATATACCCTGTAGCTGCTGCAGTAGATTTGCAGCCACCATTAACTACCTGTGTCATCAAAGATTTAGGTTAATAAATTATATGAAGCTACAAAAGTAACATTTGAAGTATTAGAACGAGAAGGCACTGGCTTTGGATAAGAAACCATAAAAATGAGTTAATGTGCCATGAGGGAAAAGCTATGGTAGTATTAGTAGGTAGCCATACATCACTCTCAGCTCCACGAATAAACTTCCACCGCTCGTGTTGTCTGCTTTCTGGACTGATGGAGAGGACTTTTCAAATAAGCTGGTTCACTGAGTCACTTCACTCAAATAACAACAAAAAGCTTCAGAGACACTTACCGGTTATTTACAGACTTTTTGAAATGTGTACAGTCAACCCAGTTCACTCATGAAAGTTAAAAGAACTTAAGTTTTTGCTGCACAAAACACTGACAAATGTAAAAGAATTTAACATTTAAAAATTTTAAAAAGACACAAATATACCTCACAGAGACACAAAACAACCACACAGGCAATCAAACTACAAGAAGGTACAAAATTACCAAAAAGGTAGAAAACAAGAAAACACCAAACAACCACAAAGAGATGCAAAGAAAAATATAACAACATGTGAAATGACCAAACAGGACACAAAATTACCTCAAAGAGGCACAAATCGACCAAAAGACACATTATTTATGCTGTTTCTTTTTTTATCAAACAAAAAATGTAGGAAATGTTGTTTTTTACCTTGACATGTTCCAATCGACAACTGCAGTCTTCCTCAGAAGCGTCACCTGACCACTGTGACAGAAAAATAATCAAAAATAAGAAGACAAAATTAACTTGCTTGTTCCAAAAGACACACAATTATACCTCAAAGAGACAAAAAACAAGCACACAGAGACACAAAACAAGCACACAGAGATGCACAGGATCCAACTCTACCTTCAACAGACACCAAATGACCTTGAAGAAACCAAACAACTACAAATACATGCAACAAAAACGACATAATTCAATCCTCAAAGAGACACAAAGTTATCAAAAAAGACACATTTACATCTCAACTGGACACAAAATGATCTTAATGAGACACAAAACAACCGCAAAATGGACCAAAACCCCCAAAGATGCATAAAAACTACAAAGAGACACAAAACAAACACCAAAAGAGGCAAAAGCCCCACAAAGGAGGATGAAAAATTAAACTGTAATCTGTACATTATCTGTACTTTGAGGCTGATGAACAATAAGTCCTATCACCATCAGAACTCTCACATACATCAGCATCTTCCTCTTTTGTCAGCGGCAGGGCTGAAACCAAACACCATAATGTACAGCTGAAAATAAATTGCTGTTTAATCATGCAGATTTGATTCTCTTATTGGGTTATATTAAAAAGAACTACTGAATCTAATTTCAAAGTAATTTTAAAAAATAATAATATTGAGCGTGATGCACAGACGCTGCTTTTCTCAGAATCTCTGTTTGTCAGACCGGCTGTGTAAATTACAGCAGGCCTGTAAGATGTTAGTTTTTCATTTGAATCATTTACATCATGTCCATCATTCCCATCATTTATGTCCTTTCATCTATTTTTAAAATGCAGGGACGCTAACAGACAGGCAGGAGATTATTTTTCTTGGGCTTTTATTTGATTGATTTTCTCAGACACTAAGAAATTCAGAGACATGGCATTTTTCTTTATTACAACTGAACTGAAGCTAAAACAGCAGCGGCTGCAGAGCATTAACTCATGGGGATTTTACTTGTTAGACTTTGCTTTAAAGTATAGTATCCATAATTTAGCGCTAGCAGTAGCACCATCTCAATCCAAAAACATTTCAGCTCGCCCTTTGGGCTTGAAACACATTTTTAAATAAAAATGATCACTGTGAGGGGTTAAGATGTGAAATGTCTGTCCTAGCACAGTTTAATGCATTTGTATCTGTTAAAGTAAAACCAATTAAAATCTGATCGCAGGACAAAGGCAGAGAAGTTTTGGCATCTTTGGGCAAAAATCTGTTAACTGCGAG